>NW_022884538.1:0-600000 GCF_011952205.1 Bombus bifarius
ATTGTATGAAAATAATAACAACAAGATTGTATACAAATAACAATGATATCATTGTGTACACAACAATAATAGGATTGTGTACACATAGCAAAACAATAACATTGTAAGAAAATAATAACAACAAGATTGTATACAAATAACAGTGATAACATTGTGTACACATAGCGAAATAATAACATTGTGTACACAACAATAATAGGATTGTGTACACATAGCAAAACAATAACATTGCATGAAAATAATAACAACAGGATTGTATACAAATAACAGTGATACCATTGTGTACACATAGCGAAATAATAACATTGTGTACACAACAATAATAGGATTGTGTACACATAGCAAAACAATAACATTGCATGAAAATAATAACAACAGGATTGTATACAAATAACAATGATATCATTGTGTACACAACAATAATAGGATTGTGTACACATAGCAAAACAATAACATTGTATGAAAATAATAATAACAAGATTGTATACAGATAACAGTGATAACATTGTGTACACATAGCGAAATAATAACATTGTGTACACAACAATAATAGAATTGTGTACACATAGCAAAATAATAACATTGCATGAAAATAATAACAACAGGATTGTATACAAATACCAATGATATCATTGTGTACACATAGCAAAATAATAACATTGTATGAAAATAATAACAACAAGATTGTATACAAATGACAATGATATCATTGTGTACACAACAATAATAGGATTGTGTACACATAGCAAAACAATAACATTGTATGAAAATAATAACAACAAGATTGTATACAAATAACAATGATATCATTGTGTACACAACAATAATAGGATTGTGTACACATAGCAAAACAATAACATTGTATGAAAATAATAATAACAAGATTGTATACAGATAACAGTGATAACATTGTGTACACATAGCGAAATAATAACATTGTGTACACAACAATAATAGAATTGTGTACACATAGCAAAATAATAACATTGCATGAAAATAATAACAACAGGATTGTATACAAATACCAATGATATCATTGTGTACACATAGCAAAATAATAACATTGTATGAAAATAATAACAACAAGATTGTATACAAATAACAATGATATCATTGTGTACACAACAATAATAGGATTGTGTACACATAGCAAAACAATAACATTGTAAGAAAATAATAACAACAAGATTGTATACAAATAACAGTGATAACATTGTGTACACATAGCGAAATAATAACATTGTGTACACAACAATAATAGGATTGTGTACACATAGCAAAACAATAACATTGCATGAAAATAATAACAACAGGATTGTATACAAATAACAGTGATACCATTGTGTACACATAGCGAAATAATAACATTGTGTACACAACAATAATAGGATTGTGTACACATAGCAAAACAATAACATTGCATGAAAATAATAACAACAGGATTGTATACAAATAACAATGATATCATTGTGTACACAACAATAATAAGATTGTGTACACATAGCAAAACAATAACATTGTATGAAAATAATAATAACAAGATTGTATACTAATAACAATGATAACATTGTGTACACATAGCGAAATAATAACATTGTGTACACAACAATAATAGGATTGTGTACACATAGCAAAACAATAACATTGTATGAAAATAATAATAACAAGATTGTATACAGATAACAGTGATAACATTGTGTACACATAGCGAAATAATAACATTGTGTACACAACAATAATAGAATTGTGTACACATAGCAAAATAATAACATTGCATGAAAATAATAACAACAGGATTGTATACAAATACCAATGATATCATTGTGTACACATAGCAAAATAATAACATTGTATGAAAATAATAACAACAAGATTGTATACAAATAACAATGATATCATTGTGTACACAACAATAATAGGATTGTGTACACATAGCAAAACAATAACATTGTATGAAAATAATAACAACAAGATTGTATACAAATAACAATGATATCATTGTGTACACAACAATAATAGGATTGTGTACACATAGCAAAACAATAACATTGTATGAAAATAATAATAACAAGATTGTATACAGATAACAGTGATAACATTGTGTACACATAGCGAAATAATAACATTGTGTACACAACAATAATAGAATTGTGTACACATAGCAAAATAATAACATTGCATGAAAATAATAACAACAGGATTGTATACAAATACCAATGATATCATTGTGTACACATAGCAAAATAATAACATTGTATGAAAATAATAACAACAAGATTGTATACAAATAACAATGATATCATTGTGTACACAACAATAATAGGATTGTGTACACATAGCAAAACAATAACATTGCATGAAAATAATAACAACAGGATTGTATACAAATAACAATGATATCATTGTGTACACAACAATAATAGGATTGTGTACACATAGCAAAACAATAACATTGCATGAAAATAATAACAACAGGATTGTATACAAATAACAATGATATCATTGTGTACACAACAATAATAAGATTGTGTACACATAGCAAAACAATAACATTGTATGAAAATAATAACAACAAGATTGTATACAAATAACAGTGATAACATTGTGTACACATAGCGAAATAATAACATTGTGTACACAACAATAATAGGATTGTGTACACATAGCAAAACAATAACATTGCATGAAAATAATAACAACAGGATTGTATACAAATAACAGTGATACCATTGTGTACACATAGCGAAATAATAACATTGTGTACACAACAATAATAGGATTGTGTACACATAGCAAAACAATAACATTGTATGAAAATAATAACAACAAGATTGTATACAAATAACATTGATATCATTGTGTACACAACAATAATAGGATTGTGTACACATAGCAAAACAATAACATTGTATGAAAATAATAACAACAAGATTGTATACAAATAACAGTGATAACATTGTGTACACATAGCGAAATAATAACATTGTGTACACAACAATAATAGGATTGTGTACACATAGCAAAACAATAACATTGCATGAAAATAATAACAACAGGATTGTATACAAATAACAGTGATACCATTGTGTACACATAGCGAAATAATAACATTGTGTACACAACAATAATAGGATTGTGTACACATAGCAAAACAATAACATTGCATGAAAATAATAACAACAGGATTGTATACAAATAACAATGATATCATTGTGTACACAACAATAATAAGATTGTGTACACATAGCAAAACAATAACATTGTATGAAAATAATAATAACAAGATTGTATACTAATAACAATGATAACATTGTGTACACATAGCGAAATAATAACATTGTGTACACAACAATAATAGGATTGTGTACACATAGCAAAACAATAACATTGTATGAAAATAATAATAACAAGATTGTATACAGATAACAGTGATAACATTGTGTACACATAGCGAAATAATAACATTGTGTACACAACAATAATAGAATTGTGTACACATAGCAAAATAATAACATTGCATGAAAATAATAACAACAGGATTGTATACAAATACCAATGATATCATTGTGTACACATAGCAAAATAATAACATTGTATGAAAATAATAACAACAAGATTGTATACAAATAACAATGATATCATTGTGTACACAACAATAATAGGATTGTGTACACATAGCAAAACAATAACATTGTATGAAAATAATAACAACAAGATTGTATACAAATAACAATGATATCATTGTGTACACAACAATAATAGGATTGTGTACACATAGCAAAACAATAACATTGTATGAAAATAATAATAACAAGATTGTATACAGATAACAGTGATAACATTGTGTACACATAGCGAAATAATAACATTGTGTACACAACAATAATAGAATTGTGTACACATAGCAAAATAATAACATTGCATGAAAATAATAACAACAGGATTGTATACAAATACCAATGATATCATTGTGTACACATAGCAAAATAATAACATTGTATGAAAATAATAACAACAAGATTGTATACAAATAACAATGATATCATTGTGTACACAACAATAATAGGATTGTGTACACATAGCAAAACAATAACATTGTAAGAAAATAATAACAACAAGATTGTATACAAATAACAGTGATAACATTGTGTACACATAGCGAAATAATAACATTGTGTACACAACAATAATAGAATTATGTACACAAAGCAAAATAATAACATTGCATGAAAATAATAACAACAGGATTGTATACAAATACCAATGATATCATTGTGTACACATAGCAAAACAATAACATTGTAAGAAAATAATAACAACAAGATTGTATACAAATAACAGTGATAACATTGTGTACACATAGCGAAATAATAACATTGTGTACACAACAATAATAGGATTGTGTACACATAGCAAAACAATAACATTGCATGAAAATAATAACAACAGGATTGTATACAAATAACAATGATATCATTGTGTACACATAGCGAAATAATAACATTGTGTACACAACAATAATAAGATTGTGTACACATAGCAAAACAATAACATTGCATGAAAATAATAACAACAAGATTGTGTACAAATAACAATGATAACATTGTGTACACAACAATAATAGGATTGTGTACACATAGCAAAACAATAACATTGTAGGAAAATAATAACAACAAGATTGTATACAAATAACAATGATACCATTGTGTACACAACAATAATAGGATTGTGTACACATAGCAAAACAATAACATTGTAGGAAAATAATAACAACAAGATTGTATACAAATAACAATGATATCATTGTGTACACAACAATAATAGGATTGTGTACACATAGCAAAACAATAACATTGTAGGAAAATAATAACAACAAGATTGTATACAAATAACAATGATATCATTGTGTACACAACAATAATAGGATTGTGTACACATAGCAAAATAATAACATTGTATGAAAATAATAATAACAAGATTGTATACAAATAACAATAATAGGATTGCGTACACATAGCACAATAATAACATCGTATGCAGATATATATATATATATATAATATATGCAGCAAAATAATAACATTGTACACACAACAATAATAGGATTGTGTACATACAACAACAATAACATTGTGCACAGCTAGCAAATAATAACATTGCATGCAAATAACAACAATAACATTGTACACAGATAACAATAATAAAATCGTATACAAATAACAGTACTAAAATTCTATACACACGATACTAATAACATTGTGCGCGAAGTAGGAAACGACGAAGCAATCTCAGTTAAATCGTACGCGTTGCAGTTAGTTATTTGGAAGGGTTTGTCTTGCAACGTTATCAAAGTGTCCGGAGGAATAGATTAAACTAATTCGATCTGTCTGCTGCAGCGTTGAAAAAGATGCTAACGCCGGGACGATCGGGATCAATCAGTCCCGCGGAGATCGGCAATGTACCGGACACGAAGGATCCTGGGGCAACAGGAAATGGTTCGGGAACTTACATGCGTGGTGCGCGCAGCCCAGGCTCCTACGAGGGCGACGACAGGGCGAAAGAGTTCCTTTCGACCGGGAGAGCCGGAAGGAGGAATGCCCTGACGGAGATTTTGGGCCGCCACGCTGAACCTGCGATGTTGGATCTGCCGGATCGATTCGAAGAGCTTTCCATGGAGACAGGTTAGCCATACGACAAATATACTTAAACTTAAGCTTATGGAAGCATCCGAATGCTCGCAGACACCGCTCCTTTCTTTCGTTTTTTCATTCTTATCGTTCCTACTTTTAATTTATTACGGACGTAAGAAGCCACGTCCAGAGGGACCCAAAAATCTGGTCGTTTGAAAATTAGCACTCTCTAAACTTGTAACTCTAAAATTGTCTTCCTTGCCTCAGCCACCTCCTCCGGGAGTCATCCTTTTGATCAAAGGTCTTCAAGGTTGCTGATTGCCCCGCTTCTCTAAAAAAACAACACCCAATCGGTGCATCTCAGACATCTCGCGTCTCTCTCGTAGAAATTTGCCTTTTCTAGAGCGGATGCGAGGTGATTCGAGGAATCGTCGAAGGTGGCCTCTCCGGTGACCGTGAGAAAATTCCTTGTCTGAAGTCTGAAGAATTGAGACGCCGGTACTTGACGCCAGCGCTTGACGCCAGTGCTCGAGGCCAGTCGAGACCCTTCGGAATCCTTAATTTATGGCACGGCTGTATGTGGCAAGAACCGATGCGACCTTTCTACGTGCAAAGTGTCTGTTCAATCTGTGCAATCGCCCAGGGACTCCAAACTAAACGCCACAGCCGTGTCATAAAGCGTATATCGGAAAAAGGGCTGTTCGAATTTATTTCTTGGAGAAAGTATATGATCTTTTTATATTGTTTTAGTTCTTATTCGTTTTATGGATCTTTGTTCGAAACGAGCACCGTAGTACGCCGGTACTCGCTTGTATTATCGTTGAATCAAGGCCGATTCTGCCATTTTCTTAATATTCAGATGCTCTGGCCTTCGCTCGCTTACTATGCATGAGCCTTTATTACTCTTGACATAATGTAAAGTTACACTTTAATCAGAAATAATGGACGTAAGAAGAATGACGATATTTCTTGTTTCACTACGGTGGAACGTGAACATGCTCTATTTTTAATCAGCATCGTTCCTCATCGAACCTCTAATTTTATTTATGGAATAAATGGAATTCATAATCCTATGTAATTCTAATTAGTTACGTAATGGCTATGGATAGTTCTGTAATTCTAACTGTAACTAGCAAAATGTGTTCCACGTCATAAAATGACTAGAAATTAAACTTCATATCCTTTCTCACGCGCTACCTTTCTGAATCGCCCTTTCTGAAAATCGCAATTTGTCTCGGAGACACTCGGCAATTCTAATTTTGGTCTGGTAACACATAGATATTTCCCCGGCAGTCTGTACCGTTTCTTACATCGTTCTCAATCGATCGTGTAATTAATAATACGATTAATAATTCGACGTGTTTCCTGTGTCCAATCTGCTCAAGACAGATCGGCTGTATAGATCGTTTGCTACAGCGTTTCCACGATTGTACAGTCTCTTTCTCAACTAGTTAGTTCCATTTCGTAGGACTCAACAGGACGTACTTGACACGACGAGATATATATTTCGTCTTAGCCGGTTAAGAGACTAATCGTCTGACTGTCACGAATTAGTTGCAGGTCAATCGAGCAGTGGTGGGCAAGATCCGAATTCGCCAGGCACCTCGAAACAACAGGGTTGACACGGCCCCTGGTTTCGTTCTATGAATACCTCGGTCGCAACATCGACGGGACGTGCCATTGACGGGAAACGCAGCAGCAACAAAAGAACTGGTTGTTTGAAGTTGCACGAGAAACGAGTTGCTGAAACACGCAGCATCGGGCCGTCACTCGATGTCACGCTCGGCCTCCAACTTCACGCATCGTTTATCTCGTCGTTACGTTGGCGAATACGCCGGTGTGGTTGCTCCTTGAAAGCCAGCTGCACACGTGCGCTACTGTAGGCATGTGATTTAACGCGAGTGTGGAGAGCACGCTATTGGAAACGAGCGTCGCAGCTCGTGTTGTTAGTAACGAACAGAGACATATTCACAATATGCATTGAAATAGCCACGATTAGTTAGCAAGTTTGATATTATTGAAGCAACAACGTCGCAGACAATTCAGCAGCTCTTGCGACGCGTCGTTAATAAAAGTAGGCGACGCGCTCTGGAAAAAAGAGAGCACCGCGAGAAAATGGTTTTTCCAAACGCGTTTAGAATTACACGCTTTACAGTGGCGGATGAACGAATATTTCTTTTTTTTTTTTATTGCAAGTGCGTTCTCGAGTTGCACTCTCCGAGGTTCTTAGAGCGACCACTGTGAGAATAGTCAGTGGGACAAACGAGTACGCGCTTTGCCAGGATCTTCTTTTTGTGACATGTTCGCTGTACTTCATAAATCGTGTTGCGATCTTTTCACGCTGTACTTGCGACAAAGTAGGATAAAGTCTGTCTTCAGCTGTTTCACGGCTTTCCGGGAACAGGAGAGCGAACGAAGACGCCTCTTCCTCCTGTCGAGGAAAATGGTCGGTTTTCTCATTTCCTAAAGATGTTTCTTAACTTGTATTAATGTAATAGACTGCGAACTTTCGTGCATTTTTACATCTTTACGAATGGAGCTAAAGAAACGAGCCTTTGTTTCGTCTCTACTGAACATTAGAGTAAATATCTTGCTTTGGATACTTAACATACTGTTGGATATACGCGTCAAAATAAATGCACAAAAATCCGCAGTCCGACATTAAATAATCGTCCGCTCTTTCGTTCTCGGTTAATGACTAATTGTCAAATTGCGAAGTCAATAATTGTTCTAGAAAATCGAGGTTGTCTCGTTGCGCGTGTAGTTCTGTCCTATAAAGAAAAACATGAAAATGTCGAGATAGATCTCGTCGCACCTTAATCTCTTTCTACCAGAGCACGTCGTGTACGTGTGCGTATAGTTGGAGAATCGCACGATGGGAAACACTTGCTGTCTGTCTCACGGGATAAATCTTTCGTGTCGTGACGTCGTGAATGTTGTATACCGATAGGTCAGCGTGTTTGTACGTGTGTATGCCCCCATGGGCACCTCGTGAATTGCGAATATGGTTCACAGAAACGAGTATGATCCTTTGTATAAATTTGTCGGGTTCTGTTACCACTGGAGATATCTTACAAATTCTCGGTCTGTTTCCTTTCCTTTTTTTGCATCGTGGTACGCGTAAATATCATATTATACATTTAGGAATTGAAAGTTCGATACAAGATACGCAGTTTTGTACAAATATTCGTTATACAAACATTGGCCTATTGACAAACACACGCGCAGAGATGTATTTTTATTTATCATCAGAAATCATGTTATGTATTCTCTGAAATTCTCGTATTTCTACAAATGCGTGTGATTTGTTACATGCCTAAAGATTATTTATAACGCTTAGTAATTTAATTGTGGCAACGAAATTGTCTTGCACCGTAATTAACTCTAGATGTGCTTTGAATACATCCATGAAATACTATAGCGATGCAAACAGAATTACCTCCATCTGAAATCGTTTTCTTAGGATTTTCAATTGAAAACAATTCATGTTATATTAATATTCGTTTACAGCAATGCTGTTTAATCTCGTACCACAAAACTGCTAATGTGAAACAAGATCATCAACAGACTCGCATAAATACAACATGTTCCATTGCATCTAATTTGTGAAAATATCGATAAAGTCATTAACGGATCTGAGACATATACTGCTGGTCAAGATAGAAAACTAAAAATAGGTCTTTTCTTCTGAGAATATTTCCAGGATTCAAGGATAATCCTCCGCGCTGTTAATATTGTGGAGAACAGTGTATATCGCAGTTGTCCTAATTAAATTACACTGTAATTTAATTACTTAATGTATAGTAATTACGTAACGGAAACCTTTTCATTTAGTTCGATTTGTAATCACAAATTACTTCGATCACGAGTGTAATTGAATTATTTTGCAATTATAATTCTCGAAGCAATTCAATTGTAATTTCGCACAACTCCGATGCAAATTATTTATTTCAATGCTTAAACTTCGCTTTTCTTAGTTGCGAATAATCGATAATTAAATTAATGACGAATAGTAATTATGGAAAAACTTCAATCGTTTAATACTATTGAAATTTCTGTCGAAAACAATGTACAGTAAGTTAATTGTGTACAAAATACATAATTCTTAGCTATGTCGATATAAGGGCTTGTACAGATGATACTGAGAATAATGTGTCTTTGAATTACCGAATTGTAAATATATGTATGTACTGCGTGCAGTGTTGGGCATTATTGAATTATTTAAATAAGAAGTATCTTATTTAAATAAGAAATTTCGTTCTTATTCGCAATTAAAACGTTATTTCAATTTCTTATTTGTTATTTAATAGGTAAATGAAATTTTGCCCAGCACCGTATACGCGGCAGAATGTTTAGCACGTAACAAGAAACGACTGACGAACGATCTCCTGTAAAGAAACTGTTTTTTAGCGTTATGCTATTTTATCGCGTAAGACGTAAAATTTTAACGCCATGAGTAACGATATTGTTTCACGTATATCGAATTTTTGCTACAATTTAAATACGATAAACTTATGTATGTATGTATATTGTTACTAAATAAGGCGAGGCACACAAGTGAACAGCATCGAGCTCCTGACAGTATTTGTGTATGTAACTGGTAATTAATCTAAGGGATAAATATAATGTATAAGTAATAGAAAATTAATTCCAACTCGACGCTTGTAATAATGTTTTACACTTTAATTGTACCGGTGGGAGGAAAGTTGAATTTACGTAATTTATACGTAATTTAATCCAATAATTGTTCGAAATGTATCTTCTTAAGGTCGCTGTAGACGTTGAAACACGTTGCGATGCTTAGAGTCCGCGTAAAATCCGCATTACCGACTCCTCTCAATGTACCGACGTTGAAACACGTGTCTGAAAATGTTTGATCATATTCCGATAGGAGGTATGTCGGTTGTAGAAAATAGAAAATTTAAGAAAAGCAGAAAATGGGCAAGAAGATAATCAATCGCGTGATTCTGCTTTTCGATCGCATCAACTTCGCCCAACGATCGACGAACGAAATGCAACGACGAGGGTGTACCGTAAATTACATTCAACGTCGATGCTGCCCTCTGTGCGTTGAAATTTCCATTCCAAATACGATCTACCTTACCAACTAACGCGGGATTGCGATCGTTGCAGCGGTATAAGTTGCTTCCGATGCCGATGCACCGCAACATGTTTCAACGCGCATAGAAATCTTCACGAGATATGTTCTTCGAGGTTAATCCGATGAAGACACCAGCGAACGATTTTTACGCGAATGTTTGGATATCTTCGGATATCAGTAATAGACTCAATTATCAGCTCCGTTTTATTTTTTTAGGTGCTTGGAAAATCTCTGAACATTTTTGCGAAGCCCTGCGAATGTACACCGCATTGTCTGCGAGATGTCAAGAGGACAAATTGATCGTCGTACTAGTACTAACATCGTGAAATTTTCAAGGAAATTTTGATAATAATTGATGGGCTTGAAACTTAGGATAGCGTTAGTTAATGACGGAAAAGGAACTAATTGCGGTTTGTTCGGATAAGCGTGTATTCACTGGACGAGAGTCTCCTATTTATGCAATGTAAAAATTATGTTTGGTATCGATGGCGCCCTCTGCACGTTGAAAGCCGCGTGTCTACGGGACTTTGCTCGCCAACCAAGACGGGAAGCGTCGATAAAAGTTGCCGTTTGATGGTGATTCGCCGATATCAAACTACATGCATCGTAACGTGTAATCACGAGACCTAAGTGTCGATGCATGCGCCGCAACGTGGCTCAACGTGTACAGAGGCCTTTAGCGATAAGGACACGAGCACAGATAACGGTCTATGATACGACCGGACTATTATTAATAAATAATAAATGTCGATCGATGAAAAATCTTGTCGAAACGTGTACAAGCATGTACAATAACGGCCTTCGCGATTAAGTTCATTATTTAAAACTACTGTGTCTAGCGAATAAACACGACTGTAACAATGTATGCCACTCGTATATGGGAACAGAACATAAATATAATTCGTATGTGTGATTCGGCCGACACCTTGTTTCATCCCACTTTTGCTTTTTTTTTCTCCGATCGCTCTTCTATGATAACCATCTCTTCGCTTTGAAAACAGCTACAATTATTCGGCAAATATAATCGTAGCAAACAAACCCGAGTGCATGTACAGGATGTAACAAAACACGTGGAACCTACTTGGCGGCCTGAAACACACCGGAAAATGTTCTGTCTGCCTTCGTCAAACGTCTTACTGCCAGAATTCACGCACCATAGTCCTGCTGTTGATTCGAGAGAATCTTCTTCGCTCTACCTGTTGCTTAACAAATGAACGAACCGAAGACGACGAATCATCCGTTCGCTCGTCGACAGGGGAATGATTTCTGGCGTTTGCCGAGTTGGTTGAAAAGCTCGCTCTAGTTTCAACCCTGGGTCTCCACGTTTTTAACAAGTTTGCTCCGCTTATTTTAACATTCGCTAAATCTCATAGACAAATACGGATAGAGCACACGTTTACACGAACATTTTTCATTGTTTGTTTTAGCTGTACAATCGGCTGGCGATCTTCTGTTGTTATACCCTGTGAAACCGTTCCACCACCGGAGAACCATCGTTCGAGCGATCGTCGTCTGGCGACTGTTCACGCAACATGAATATTTGATCGGAATATGACTGCTAATTGTATCCTGGAAATGAAATGTAATTTGCTGACACTAGGGGCTCGGTGATAATCTCCTATGATTTACATATTATACATACACACACGTGAAACGTGAAACGTGGATTTTCGCGGCAGATAAACATTCGAGGAAAATGTAATCACAATTTGCAGAAGTAGCGCTTCGGCCATTGCTTCTATTGCTTTAAGGTTTCCTGTGAAAATGATGTTATCGAAAAGTCGTAACAGTGATATTATTTCCAGCTCCTAACTTTCTTATTAACTAACGTCGTTCGCGTTCGTTCAGTATGTCTACGGTCAAAGAAGAAATTTCGAAGTTGCGATCTTGCAGGGGACGCGATACATGGTGTGCGGTGCGTTTATCGGTACCCAAGGCTACGAGGAAGAACGATATTAAAGTGGGTCGGAATTACGAGACAAGGTCCACATACGCGCCCCTTTTCATTCCAAGCAAATGCAAGCGGCGTGACAATGGAAAAAATTCTGTTTACACAGCCTGTCAGCTTGTCGTTTGTTCGCCTACGTATACGGAATACTACTGGAACGAAAGAGAAACCGAAGCACCGAGTCTCTACGTCGCGATGAATAAACATCGTTAGAGCTCGTACGAAACTACAGATGACTTTGATTTGTTTTTGTTTCGTCGTGTATCTTCTCTCTTCGCGCGATATTTACCATTATTCGCTGGTATTTACTTTCGGTTTATGTCGGATCATAGAAAAACGCGGCTACCGATTGCAGAACGAAGCGTAATCGCAAGCCAAATTTAATCGCAGCAGTTTGCCAGTATTTTGGAAAACTAAGACTAAGCGGCGATCCTGCGCGTGGAAGGAAAATATTCCAAATGTCGACCTTGGCCATATATTTCAAGGCCATCGAAATTTCCTGCACCGCGTAATTACCAAGAATTATCACCATATGCATAATTAATATGGTAGGCGACGATTCCGTGGATAATCTAAACTTGTATAGGTATTAATATCAACGACGCACCACTTAATAAGCACGTGTCCTCCCAATTTCTTGTTTTCCTTTCCGATTAACGACAAAGGGATCGATTCATTCCACTGGTCTGCTGTAGCACGCGAACTTCCATGTAGAGACACGTGTGTTAAATTAAACGAGAAATATTGGTTCCAAAAGCTTCGATACGTTCGAGCATCACTTCGCGCTTCTTTGAGATGTTCCTTCATTTTGCTGACTTTGGCGTTTACATTGCATCGGCTGCACACTGACTTTCAGTCAACTAAACGCGCGTGAAAGCTCGTACGTCCGACCAGCAGTCCAGTCGAGACTGTTTATAAAGTACACAGGGGTAAAAAACGTAATTCGTGCTTTCGTAAGCGGCATGTAATGTAATTCAGCATGTAACGTAGCACGGAAATATCGTATTTCTAGCATAGTGTACACGTATGCACGTATAACTGATATAGATCATCTTCGAATAAATATATCGTGTTGTCACGAAGCGACTTCTGGATCTCCGTCAAGCCTGCTGTTTTTACGTCAATGTGAAAGGTTTACGTTCGATTAAACGAAGAACGATTCATCAGAAGGCGAAAGTATGAATATTCGCGTTAGATTCAAGGATACGTAAAAGAGCATGTAAAGTATGTTTTATGATTCAGATAGCTTGGGAAGATTAATACAATCAACGTTGTTCGCGTCTCGCGACTTAATTGATGCCCGCTATTATCAAGATAATTAATGTTTTATTTTCCTCTTTTAATGGAACCTCGCTATCTTTCGTGTGTTGGAGCGAACGCGAAACTAAATTTAGCCGCGCCCTGTATTTAACGTAACTCGGAGCTCACGTTTGCTCCTCGTTTAAAAAGCATGAAATATTATAATTTCTTAACCGACGTGGGTATAAAAGGAAAGCCGAACAGGTGAAAAGAGGTAAAATGGGTAGTCGGTATTTCGGCGTGTTCTCGTTACAAAATTGCCTTATTCCACGTTCGTCGTATTAAAGCGCGTCATTAGCTACGTGTACCGTGCTGATTAGCGACGGTTAAATGCGATCGTAGAAAAGTTTATCGTTTTGGATAAATTTGAGATTCCTCAGAAAAGGCTTCTCGATATTCTTCGTATTACCAGAGCGTTCTTATGGCGTTCTGGCGAGTTTGTCCCGGTTTCGCCAGGTTCCTTCGCGAACGATCGACACGCGTCGATTGCCACCGGATGGAGGTTCCGCGAGTAAGTTTCGCGTGGCCAATCTGGATCCTGTCGAAAACGATCCGGTCTCTTCTATCGAAGGATCTTCCCATCGCGTGCCAACTGTTGGTGAGTGTTCTCAGCGTTCCGCCTGCGGTTCCACGCTTGTTCGCCTCTTTGCTTGCCAATTGGCAAATTTTTCGTATCATTTTTTATTTGCTTTCGCGCTACTGCCAATTTTCATTAGGACGATTCTTCGAGATTTTTAAGCCTCATCTCTGAGATATCGTGGTGCATCCACTGCCATTCGTACGATTTTTGCAATTCTTTGCACCGCTTTCATCTTTGCTATTTGACCTGTCTGTAAGTCCAGACAGGTTTCATTAACGGTGCTTGGGTCGTCGGTTCGTCGTCTGATCTGGCAAAATGTTTCCATACAAATTGGAACGAGATATTTCTTCATTCTCGCCGAGTCGATCGAGAGGAACGTTGAAACGCTTCTCAAGCACGAAACGTTAAGAAAGTTCTCGTAATAACTCAGAGACACGAAGTTTTACATAAATACCTGTAGCGTGAAAATAGCTTTCCTATGAAAATTATTTATTAGCGTATGTGTACAGTATCGTAGATGATGGAAGGGTGATCAACGATCAGGAGCGAACGTGTTAAACGGCACGACTCTCTCACGCGTTCCTTCGAAACGATGGGACAGCAAACATATGATTGATGCATCGCTATACCGACGAATACAGCAACAAATTATTAAAGATTCAAGTGGACAGCACGGAAACAAGAAACGAGGAAAACGCCGCTCGACGTTTCTTTTCAGAATCGAGCTATTAATATGTAATCGTGCCAGCGACTATGAAAGTAACGTTAAATGAAAATTGCCTTTTTGTCGATAAACGCTACCTAAAGAAAAAAGCGTTGCATCCAAATATATATATATATATTAATTTTATAAAACAGCAAAATAGAATTACGAAATCTAATAGAACCTACGTTTAACGAACAAACTTTTCGCGCATGTGTACGAATAAATTTCGCTAAATTTCATTTGCGTAAGGAGCTTTACAGCGAAAAGAGCAGTAAAATCGATCGATCTCGAGCTTCACGATGGAATTGAATCGTATTGCAAAGTTTCGCGACTTCTATACTGCACAAGGGAACCGTGTACAACCGTCGAATTTTATTAAGTTTGCTTTGTACGGTACGTTCCATATTAAAATATAAAATCTACCACTATCTTTTCATAAAAAGGGCTTCCTTGTTTTATCAAAGACAGATTCACACACTCGAATTTTTGTCGGTCATCATCCTTCCTTATCTACGATATTAACTTTCCAATAGAGGGATTTCATATCGAACAGATCACGCGTGAAACGATGAAATAACGATCGACGATGAGAAACACGATGAATCGATAATTTTCCTCAAAAACACTGAACTGCCAATTAACGTTATCGGTGCAACGTCTAACGCAATAAAAAGAGCCGAGCAAGGAATTTGCGTCTATTAAATGCGAAGGTAACAAAAGTCCATGCTTCTTCCTTTTGCTCACCTGATAGTCGATCGAATATCGAGTCTTCGAGGAAGTCAGGGGGCAGACGATAGGCGAATTAGCGCGACAGCGTTGGAATTCTGTTTGAAAGTGGAAGAGGAACGAGCCAAAGCGAAGATGTAAAATTTCTGTTCAAAGAGGAATTCTCGTTAAATTAGGAAACAGGACGGCGAGATTCGAAGAGAATCGGAAAGTTGAGTACCCTCGCTGAGACGAGCGAGCGTATCCAGCACTGTTCGCAGCGAGCCTGTCGAACCTCCAGGAGCAGATGATAGGCGAATTAGCGCGGCAGTGTGGCGATTCTGTCCGGAAACTGAGGA
Organism: Bombus bifarius; assembly: GCF_011952205.1. NCBI lineage: Eukaryota > Metazoa > Arthropoda > Insecta > Hymenoptera > Apidae > Bombus > Bombus bifarius. The sequence continues at coordinate 16,329 of NW_022884538.1, forward strand.
GCAGCGAGCAACATCAGCCAAAACGGGGATGTAATTGCTGCGCAGAAGCGAATGATAATGCCAATTAGCGCGGCGGTGTGTGGCGATTTCGTCTGGAAAGCGAAAAACGGTGGCGAACATCGGCCAAGCCGAAGATGCGATCTCTGTAATTTGTAGTTTCTGTAATCGTGGAATTCGTGTAATTTGAACGAAACGCGAAGGAAGTTGGTGAACGGGGAAAGTCGGAAAGTTGAGTACCCGCAACTGGGTAGGATAAGCGAGCATCGAGCACTATTTACGACGAGTGTGTCAAATGTCCGCCCATACATAGACCTACACAGCCAGTAGTGCATATCTGTTATTTCTCTGTCACAGTTTTATACACCATCTATATGTATAAACTATGAGATATATAGTTCGTGCCAGCGGCTCGTATATCTTTCAGTTCATTTCCTGACACGTTCCACACAACCAAGGGAGTAACGTTTGTCATGTGATACCCCGCGTTTGTAATCCTCCCCTTTCAATTTTTCCACAATTTCTCGATTACACGTAGCTCAGTTGCAACGATCGTAACCCAATTAGTCGGCTCTTACAACCCTGTCGTGTCATATTGTACGTAACGTGCGCGTATTTCACGTGTTTCGCTTACCGTACAGTGTTTGCTGGTATTTGGCTGCGCTTTTTAATCAACTACACCTTCGTTTCACGTATATAAATATGTTTGGTGGTGGTAAAGTGTCCGCGATTGTATTTACATTGGCACGCTGATATCGTACACGTTGGAATTGCATTTAGTGCGGATCGGTGGCATACGTATCGTGTGAGATGTATGTTTTTTGACGAAATGCTATGAATAACATGTCGAATTACGATAATACAGGGAAAAAAGTAAACGAGATGCGGCCGCTGAATTTACCACCTGTGAAATATCAGAACGCGTTATTGATCAATGTTAGGTAAGTATTTGCAACTTTGTGTATTTATTTAAACATCGACTAGTACGATCTTATTTGTTGTCTTTAATTCGTTGTTAATTTGTTGTAATTTTTAAACGTTATTAAATATGCAAGTTAAAACGCTTTCGATTATGAAGTAATATTCCATTAAAAATTTGTATATTATACTATAATTGTAACAATGATGTCAATAGTATAATATTGTACGTAATTATTTATACGAAATATAAATAATTTTACGTAGCTAATCACAATATTAAGAAACGTACATTGTCAAAGAATTTTCAACTCGAACGTTTTCGTCTAATTCTTTCGCAGTTTTTTCCGCCTTTCTTATTTTCTAAAAAAGCTTCCACCCATTATAGATTTCTAGAATCGTTTGATCTATCGTTTCCGGGAAATAGCTGCAAGTTGCTATTACAGAGGCTTCGTTCCTTTAACTTTTCTACCAACGCATATTTTTAACTTCGCTTTGGAGTCCCTCTCACGTCGTTAAGTGCGCTACAACGATATAAACGTGTCTCGTACAATAAATTTTAACGTCGCGAAAACGAACAAATGGCGTTAAAAAGCGCCAATTTTTCCTCCATTTTTCGTTACGTATTCTTGTAGCTAACTTTCGGACGTTCTCAAAACTCTGCAAACCCAGAGTCCTTTTACCCCGTTCACTATCGAGACGCGAACTTTACGATCCTGTTGCATCCATATCGCATTTTGCATATTGGTAAGGATTATTAATTCAGAAAAACGATTATTCGCGAAAATTGTGCCAGATATCGCGAGAATATCGAGCGAAAGAATGTCAAGGGGGATGTGAAACGAATATTAAAAAAAGGTTTCGACCATACGAATCCTGCTTTCCTACACCAGGACGAGCAAGAAAGGGGAATAAATCTGTTCTTTGTCAGGGATTTTTACAATTGCCAACACTCGCGTTAGCCCCATTGAGACGAACAAACTTTCCAATGGTTGTTCAACCGGACGTTTATTGAGTTTCCTAGAACTGTCTATAAAACACCCTCCGCCTATCCTTTGACGTATGATAAAGCTGGGAAATAACGAGTTTATCTTCTGTTCACCATGCGATCCTTCGGCGTGCACATCGTCGATCGCGACGCCTCGCGCAGCAGGTTTTTATCATTTTTGTCGTGATCGCCAACACGGTCGAACACTGCGCGTGAATCTATCACGCTTCGATTAATTTCGCCTTTTTAATAAGTCGCTTGTTTACGTGGACGGGATATCCGTGTTCCTCCGTTGTGTCAAGTGCCGTTCGATCGACTCGAGTGAATGTGAAATTAACGATTTAATATATCGGAGCTATCTATTTTTCATACTATCGTTATCATCGTGTTAGACCTTGGTCCGTTACAAACTTAGATAACAAGTGGGTTGCGGATAGAAGTAAGAAAGTAATAATTTTACAAAAGTATATGCGACTAGATATATAATCTATGATAATCTATATATCTAGATATATAATAGATATATAGTCTACGATATATTGCACCAATTTCATGCCACGGAATGTTCATCTATGATGTTCTCCAATTACGTTCGATACAGAGATACGACCAAGCATGATTGTCGGAATCGGCGCGTATAGTCGACGCTGTATTTCTTACTAACGCGAGTAACGAAATTTTCAGGTCGCCCAAGAGTAGCTCGCAGTTTGGCAAATTCGACAATCTGAAGTCGGAGATAGACACCATCGGAAGTAAGTTTTAAGGATTGCTCATATAACAAAAAGCCTATGATCGAGCGCGGGTCCAACGAATCTCGAAATTGAACTTGCAAAATAAATTTTCAGTGTTGGAGCCGGTAGCAGCTTCCGTCAGCGCCTTCAACCCAAAGACCGACAGCTTACACGCGTCTATGAGGCCGATCATCATGTTGGCGCAATGCTTCTCCTTGTTCCCAGTGTCCGGCATTAACAACTCCGATGCATCGTATCTCAGGTAATTTCTCGTTAGAAACTTCACGTGTGTCCGTTGCGCCCATTGCGCCTCTAACTTAGGAGACAGCCGGGTAGACGACGATCGGACCCGTTTCGCATCATCCAGGCAGATTTCACCGACACCAAACGATTTATTCGTATTTTAGTCGCATAGCCTGTTACAGGGAATGTTGTTGCATTCTTATCCCCCGTAGCATGTCTGCTACGCTATAGTTATTCTTACATCGAGCTCTCGGTTGCTACGTTATAGGGAATTGTATATATTCCAAGCAATCTGTTGAAATCGATAATCCCGCGCAATAGGGTTGAAACAAAACCTAAAATAAACGGATGGGCCGACAGCTTTCGGATAGTTTCAAGAGAATTGAAATCACTTTTACTTGGAAGATTATTTCAAATATTTGGCGTTAATTTCGATACGTAATGTTGCTCGAAAGGTACAAATGGCCGAAACGTTAACTACGACTATTAACGGGATTCTCCTTACGTCTAGGTTCACCTGGCGCAGCCCGAAATTCGTATATTGTGCGATGTCAATTTTTGGCTCGTCGATAATGACGATATTCAACATTTTGAGAATAGTTACGACCGGAGTAAATTCCACGAAAATGAGTAAGATTTTTCAAGATACTTTACATTTACGTAAAAGCAACCCTGTAGCAATTACGCCAGCGATCAAGAGGAAGTATAACGCGCTTTGTTTGAGCTTTATTTTACGAGTGTTCTATTTCGTCAAGTTTTCGACATTCAGAAATTTTAAGTTATTACTATCAATAAAAATTTGTTACGCAAATAAAATTTTTGGATCGAGGATTTCCAATTGTTATCTAAGTAGATTTACGAAACGTCGGGTGTTCGAAAAGTATATTTAGAAAGTGGAAGAAGGAAAAAGGAGCACAGGAGGATCATTTTCACGTGCCATATCCTCGGCTGAAACTTTAAACAACAACTTATGTATATCAATGCGGAAACTATGAAAAGCTTTCCACCAAAAACGCCATGTGACATCGAAGGACGATGACTAATGCGTCCATTCTTTTCCTTCTTTTTATTATTTTTAAAAAAACACAGCAGCGATGAAAAGAAGGTCGCAAGAAAGATGAGATTAAAGATACAACGTAAAAATAATCTCACTGCAATTGGTGTAATTAAATCGTTGCTAAAGGGTTGCTTTGTCTCACTGTTGACTCTCCTATTGCGTTCGTGAAAAAATACTCGCGTGCCTTCGACTCTTTCGAGTCAAAACTTCGTTCGAATGTTCCAAGATATTTACATATCAAAATTTGGAATTATTTCGCTAAGATCGATAGAAAAAGATTACAATGGTTTAAAAACGCGACTGGTTCGTACGTAAACAACGTGATAAATCCGAACACAATGGGTGGATTAAATTCGTTATTTATACATCATTGTAACATAATTATTGTAGCATTAATCGTTAACAACGTAAGTGATATAATTTATTGTTTATTTACGCAAGCCACGTTCGTATTCAATGGGACGAATTTGATCGCTTCGTTGCTGTTCCTAAAGTTATCGATCCAGTGGCCCTGTTTGATGGTAACTTGGGAGAAACTCGAGAAAGAGCTTTCGCACAGGCATAGAAAAATCTCGAGGATCACCCTGGCCACGAAATTCAGTATCGTGACCATAGTAGTGATGATGATTGCATTAGGTAAGTGACGCTCTTATCGTTATTTTATTTATTCGTTTATTTATTGCGTAACTCTAACCTGGTCCTAGGAGTCACAGTTTGTGCAATCCTGCAAACCAGCGCTTCAAAGTCTCCAAGCTTCTCTCATCTCGCATAAAATCTACCACCTTTCTTCTACTTCTTTTTCCCTAAAACGAGAACCGTCGTTTCGTTTCACGTTCTTCCTCTGTTCGCCACTTAGATACACCAAAACACGTGGTAAGCTTGTACCGTTTGTTACACTCTCTTTTATTTATTCTGCTGTGCCGTTTTTCATCCCTTGACGCTTGCTCGTCTCTTTCTTTCACAGTTGACTTCATCCGCCTCTCTACGTACGCTCCTCGTCTGCTGCATTTCTTCGTCACTTGGTCCAGTCCTTCGCACGAATTCTCCCCTTTCCTTCAGCATTTACCGTATCATTCGGTTTTAGCCTCTGCCCCGCCAAACATCGTTGTTCACCTGAACCGAAAGTTCTACCTCTGCGATTTTTCTAATATTCGATCTGCTTTCTTTTAACCGATGGACTGCGATTTGCTGTTACAGTCGAACACGGTTTGTCGATAATCCACGGCTACATCCAAGCTAAAGAGTGCGCCCTGTACAAAGCAGAAGAGGATATACTTGGTGTGTACTTCCAGATGCAGTTTCCACAGGTAACGCCTATTTCTCTTGTATTGATATTTTTTCTTTTTTTTTTTTTTACAAGGTGCCGTGTTTTGTTATTATTTTTTATTCCCACAAAAGTTCCATCCGCGAAAGCTGAAGAGCCTTCAACGTCCCTTTGCTACTCTATGGTATCCACGTTCCTATTTCCTTATATTCCCCATATTCTGCGCTACTTTGTTCCTGTATATTTCTTATCACCACTTTCACCCTTCTGCTAATTTTTCGAATAGCATATTATTATCGCATATTATTCGTACGACTCGTTTACGTTAGATGCGCAAACGCATACTGCAAAATTTTCGTCGAAACTCGATCGGTCGAAAAGATTCTAAACAGAAACGCGTGTGTTGGCCAGATATTTTCTAGGATACAGTACAGTTTGTGGAAAGGAGTATTGGTGGACATCTGCAATATTCTCAGTACGTTCTCGTGGAATTTCGTCGACCTGTTTCTCATCCTTATCAGCATCGCCTTGACGGATCAGTTTCGTCAACTGAACAGTCGTCTGAATTCTATAAGGGGCAAGGTAAGCGACTGCGAATATTCTCCTATACGGTATAATCGAGTATTTCATCGTTAAATTAAGCGTTCACTCGGATTAAGCGCCTTATTATTTGAAAGAGATTAAATATTTCACGTAATTAAGCAATTACTGTTATTTTGCAGATTACAGAATATCGTTCGATAGAAAACTACGCGAAATATCGTGCATATATGTGTATAATGTTGATCGTTATTATTATACTGTTAACTGAATTAAGTAGCGCAGAAAATATTACAGTTTTTAATAACGAATGTTGGTCCTTAGCATCATTTCATTGTTAAGGCAATGCCCGAATGGTGGTGGGCCGAGGCAAGGAGCGAATACAATCACTTGGCAACGCTAACGAGGCAACTGGACTCCCATATCTCCGTTATGGTTCTCCTCTCTTTCGCTACCGATCTGTATTTCATCTGCATACAACTGCTTTTCTCTTTCACGTATGCACGACAAAATGTCATTCTTTTTATATTATCGCACGCTCGATATGCAACGGCGTTCTGCCGCGACAGTGTATCCTAACTAAATATCGAACGTTTAAAAAGCAGTCCGATGCGAGGCATCATCGAGAAAATCTACTTTGGCTTTTCCTTTGGATTCCTGTTGGCGAGAACGACAGTGGTCTCCCTGTGTGCCGCAACGATTCACGACGAGTCGTTACTCCCGGCCCCGATCTTATACAGCGTTTCTGGAAGCAGTTTCTCCACGGAAGTAAGATTCCCATTCTATCCGTTTCTACAATGAAAATTTCGATGCCAAATCGTCGATCGTCGCTATAGTCTGTACGTTTCGTGTCTGTACGTTTCGTTGTCGCAGTACGAAATTTCTGCAGTCCACTGCAGCTGGCTGCGTAGCCTGTCTCGCTCTTCTCTCCAGAAATCGCTGCCTTCCTTCTACCAGCACATTTTCGCTTCCTCTTTCTCCCCTTTCCTCCAAGCACCTCGGTCTGTCTGTACATCTTACGCATTCGTGTAATTCATTTTGTACCTTGTACATTGCAATCAACGCTTGTGTTTCGTTGCCTCTGTCCCTTGCTTTCCGCGTCTTTCGTTATATCCTTCTCGTCGCTCTCTACCTTTTCTGTGCCTAATTGCTCGTATGTCCATACCCGTTCAAGTACTCGGAGTCCGATCAACGAGTCGAGACAGCAGCTACGAGCAAAACGTTCACGCGCCGAAGCTAGTCGTTGCTATCTAACGCGGAATAAAAGCATTGCTAATTTTCTGAATAATTAACGATTTGAGGCGGATGAAAAGAGAGAGAGAGAGCGTTTCGTCCCGGGACTACCGGTGGACTCGTCAGTAAGGCTATGCCCGGTAGTCCCTGCCTTAGACGTAGAGGGAGTCTCGCTAGGTGCGGTATTTATATCAATCGCTCGTATATTCGACCGCTAGCGAGTTAGACAGACAGACTCGTTGTCGTCGTAGCCCTCTAGTGTTGGCGGTTGGTACCCGCGGATCGCCCGGGAGGTGTTGCGCTGCGTTGATGCCTCCGACCTGTCGGCGTCCTGTTGATACCGATCCGCCACAGATTCATCGTTAAATTTACCGTTTAATGATTATATCAGCCCGTTTAATTAACTTTCCATGTCGTGCGTGCAATAATTTTATCGTGTTCGCAGGTAATGAGATTCCTGGCGCAAGTAACAACGGATAACATTTGCTTGACGGGCATGAAATTCTTCTCGGTGACCAGGAGCCTCGTATTAACAGTACGTACAAAATATATAACGCAAAATAACGATTTTATAATATAATGATATTATATAACACATTTTATAATATTATATAACACATTTGTCGCTCGTACAAGCTGTGTCCTGAGAATCAGAGATAGACGAACGCGTATCGTATTCCATGTAATTTACAAATAAACTGCGAATCTCGCGGAAGGCTGACCCGAGGCATTTTCTTGCACAATACCCCGAACACTCGCGAAAATCTTGTGATAACGCCGAATCAGTTTCGCTTCGCGTGGATTTGATTCTCGTGCCACGTCTGACACCGACGATCGCTGGAGAAGATTATCGAATATCCAGCACGTGTTTGTCGGCGATCGTAGCGTTCGCAAAATGATTGAAAATTTGTTTCAGGTAGCGGGAACCATAGTGACGTACGAACTGGTGCTGGTGCAGTTCAACACGACGCAGCAAAGTGAAGTGTCGAACAGTACCTTGTGCGAGGTGAAGTAACCACGTTTTCAAACGTCTTTCGACGCGCTTACGAGGAATTTCACTTAAATCATCGCCTTCCAGCCTTAACGTGTTGCTTTACGATTCCCCATTATAAATATTCCCATATCTTAAGTAGAATAGCGCTTATCGACTAATCTGCTGTATATAAGTGCACAGTGTGAAGAACGTCGGGCGACCTACGCTTGTCCCAGAGATAGGTTGACATCGAGAACGAAATTTCTCTTCTACAAGGAGATGTTCTTCTCTGGAAATTGGTGTTAGATGGACCGCGGATTTTTATGCGAATTAAAATTTATAGGCAAACGCGATAGTAGGAGATAGAGCTTAAGCGAAGATTCGTTTCCTCCGTTCGAAACTGCAACGAGAATTTTGCTCGAATGTCTTGTACGTCTTCTTATTTATTATACGCATTTTCCGAATCTTCGTACGTCGTATGAACGCATAAAAATCTGCGCATCTGACGATAAATATCGTTTCGAAAAATCTTGCGACTACACGCTAAATCTTACAACAACGTGGCTGTTTCCGTCGAAATTGAGAACAGCGAGGCATTATGAGACGAGACATCGTAACAAGATGTAAGTCTAGGCTCTGGACCGGATGATAAAACGTCGACATCGGGATGGTTCTGCTTAAACGGTTTTCGCTAAATTTGGTAGAACATTTAATTGCTTCGGATCATTGCATCATACAATTATTCGTCGATTTACTTTCCCCTTGATTTAGTTTCATTCTTATTTTCTTTCTTTTCTTCAGGGCTAGATCAGGGCCTTTTAAACCACTGACCAATACACAGGGGGTAGCGTAACAGAATTATGGGGTCGTGAAAATTTTTCCAGCTGCCACATGCCACTGAAACGAGACACGTTAGTCGCCACACGTTGAAGGATCACGAGGGATACGCCGAGTTATTAATCGACACAAGTATAAAACACCAGCTTTAAACAGCAGCTTAAAAAAACGTTCAGAGGGACCTTTGCTTGGAATTTAGCTTTGTCCCAGTAAGTGATAATGCGTGGTAAAGTTAGAAACATAACAAGTAGTTGTTTAAAATTAAACTTCCTTCGTTTATTATCGATTAATGTTTCGTTTGTATATTTATTTTATCTACCTTTCTATGTATATAACTGGGATCGCGTCAGATTTTCCCCGGGGCAAAATGTGACGGCGAGTGGAAGAAGTTTAAGAAGCTTGATAATTGAAAAATCACAATGTATATACATTGTACATACAATATAACATTTCGAGTGATTTATGCTTTATGTTTCATACGTGCTTAATTTTTTAATTATAACGATTTATATTGTAGTAATTTGTAGGAAAATTGTCCCGTGAGTGCTGCTTTGAAAACCGACTTTTGTATAGTTAACGTGCGTTATATATAATTAACAATTTTCCTCTCTAAAAATTAGGCAACGTCCAGTTCATATTTATCGAGTAGCTTCGCAACAGTAAGCAAAATCTTTTTGCACGAAACAATGCTTCGTACATTGAACGAAACATTAACACGAGAAACAATAGGAGTATAATCTGAGTAGATAATAAGGGCATTACTCGATTGTTAACAGTGTCACGGAATACTGAATAAACTGAGTATATTATCTTGTAATATATAACGTTTCTCAAGTATAATTTTAGCGCTGTTCAGCGATAAGAATTGAAACGGATCATCTGGAATCGTAGTGATAACGTACAATCGATTAAATTGGGTAAGTACGAAATTAACACTGGTCGCGAAAACGAATTAAAATGTTTTATGGATACCAAACCAGATTGGTTAAAAATCAGTCGATACAGTTACGATAACAAAATCGTTATGTTATAAAATTAATCTGTAACTTGAACGAACTAAATATATAATGGAATAAAAAGTACAAAAATATAAGGCTCTTTAGGAATAAAATAATTAATAAATGCTTGTATGTAGCACGGTAACGTAAAGCTTTTCAGTGGTAAAAATGTTATAACACAATGTATAATATTATCTATCATTATATGAACTATTATTCACTAAGTATTAAAATATACACACGTTTATATTAATGCATAATATTAATCTGCCATCTGCCAAAGATACTTGGCAGCCATAGGTTTGATCTTGTTAATTTCGCTGGAAAGAAGCAGGATCGAACGATATTGTCTCCTCGATTTTGTCACCTACAGACAAATTGTATTCATCTTATTTCGATTTATGCCAGGTATTCGGTCGAACTGAATGCTGATCAAAGAATAGCTTGCCAATTGGTCGATGTAACAGGGTTTCTACTGTATCGTATTGTATTATATCGTTGTATCACGTGTATTAGGAGCCCTGCATAAACGCGTCTTAAATGCTCGAAGACAAAACTCACTTGTCGAAGAATACGGTTTTTCGCGAGATCCACGTTATAAAAACGTTATATTGAGTGTGAAATTTACGACATGTAGATATGTACATATGTACGTATGTATTATAAGTAGTACAATTTCCTTGCTTCGGCGTATACTTTCCAACTTCGCTTATCAATCCGTTGTCTGAGTCATTCTTTAACGCCGCTATCGACGATAAAATATAGCTAGCCCGCATTTCGAATTACAGACGATATCGTATCTCCTCCTTCGTCAGAAGCACAGTGGACGGCGAAAGAAACTTTCAAGCTCATACCTATGTACAATAATTACGCTACATCGATACTACCTCTGTATATAAAAATATTTTGCACTGATTTTTCTTTACCATATTCACAACAGTCACGCGCATTTCTCTTATCGACTATCTTTCCATTACTCTTATGTATAATAATGAATCATTTAATGTACGAATGTCGAACATCGTTCGTCCCAGTTGACGTACAAGTGGAATTAACTAAATGCTCCTATGTTTCGACAGGATCCTTCTTCCATGGTATAAGTTCATCTCGTTGGAGCACACTAGCACACCGTAATCTCGGTCATTCGTTGAACTTCCTTGTAAAGCATATCGATAAAAGATACTGGTGCAACAAATCTTGCGTTTGCTATCACTTGGGAATAAAAAATACGATAACCGTAACAGTTGTACCAGGGAAGAGCGACTAATGTTTGTTATTCCGTTAGCTTCGTAATTTTGACATTAAGTGTAAGAGGAGAGAGCAACAAAGTAACTATGTAATTGCTCGATATTCCTCGAAGATTCGAGGTTGAAATTGTTATTCTGGAAATGTGCAGGTGTATGTAGTTGTAACGCACACGTTTTATCGTTTATAGAAAAATAAAGAAGAGGATGAAAAGAATGTGAGAAATTGTGTTTAATGTCAACGTCTGTCGTTACATCAACCCATCCAAGAGTGAGGAACATCCATCTCACGTATCTGTCGTAGTACGACGTCTCGTCCACTTGGCCCTTAATTCTTCCAATGAAAAGAGAAATTAGCTAAACCGGTCGAGTGACTACCTCCGTGGCGTTTAAATAAAGTAATTATATATTTTTGTATGTACAAATAACAAGTAATGTCGTCAGAAATAGGCTAAAACACGAATTGCATACGTAGTAACAACAATATTATCAAAAATATAATTATAAACGATAGTAGCGTAGAATAGATATCGCTGTAATTCTGCTTTATTTGCCATCGACAAATTGCAAAAGCACAACTTCGTACGTTATGATTGCTCCGGCCACCTGTATACCAATATATTTTCCATTAATAAATTGTACCATAGATTTTAGAGATTATACTCGGGTGTACGTAGAGACACTGATTTACCGCAAGCATAAAATTTCTCGTGATGGAGAAGAAACGTAATCCAGTTAACGCTACCTCGTCTGTCGCCAGTTGATGCTGCAATCTCTGCGCCTTTGAACAGATAATGTACATTTTTAATTCGTTGCGAGTGACGTAAACCTTCGGAGTAAAAGAGAAACTGGTCCAAAAGGTACGAAAGGATATTTCGAACTTTCCAAGGGATTGAGTACGCGCGTAGAAAAGATAGTTACCTCAATGCCATAACTGGATGTGGAACAATTGTACAGATAAGGTAAGGCCACTTTACTCTGATCGTGTATCCTAGCGGTGAGCAAGGTGACAGCACAGGTGCGAATAATTAGGAAGCCGAAAGAGCCGAAGAAGTACACCGCGCTCAATGGGCTGCTCTTTTCTGCTATGCTTTTAACAAAGATGGGATAATGACGTTAATCAACGAGTTGATTGAGAACGTTACGCGATCAACTCCTCGTTTCTATGCTCTTCGTTGAGCTATATACGAGAAAAGAATTTGCGAATTTGTTTAAATTTTAGAATATATCGATGGCCAGGTATCGTGGACGTTGTGCGTGTTTCTTTGGAAGAAGAAACGATCGTTTAGAAGGCACACGGACCGCTGCAAGTACACAATTACGAGTAAAATAACGATATTACTTTAATCGTAATAAATACGCATTGTGTGATTTGAAACCATCTGTAATGATACGATATAATTAGTTTTGCAAATAATTAGTCAAATTGAGCTTGTAAGTTATATCGAATGCTTGGACTCGAAGCGATTTTAACGAGAAGACTGCGTCATTGCTCAGCTTCTTGCGTTATAAAATAATTGGAAATTCCCACGAGAAACTGAGAAACGCTGTGCCCCGGCGCGATTCTTTCTATCGCGAAAGACAAAAATTATAAACATTTCTTACTTTGCCAACCGAGCTGACGTATCATCGATCCTTCGCTCTCACTTCGCCCCGTGCTCGTCGTGTTTATTTTACCGATCTGGCAATCGGCTAAACTGGCGGATTACCGGCAATCAAAAGCTTGCTACTTCGTTAACATTTTACAAAGCCGAGCACGGTTTGATGTCGATAGAAGGTGACTATACGTGCTGCCAATTACGACAATATATCGTCTAAATGAACACGTATCGGCCTACTCTTTTATCAGCGCGCGTTACATTTATTTCTCTCTAATACGAAATGCCTCGCCCAATTGGGGCGAGCCGTAACACCAAAGCGGCGGAGTCCTGGAAAACCGATGTCATTAGGCGAAATGAAAATGCTTTCGAATAATTATTCAAATCCATCATATCCAAGATACGATAGGTAGGGCGTTTCTAAAGGCGAGGCACCGGAGTAATTACGTTTGAAAAATTTGCAAGGTTAATTGGCATTCTTACAATCGCTATAGCGTGCGGACTGGCAAATTTTGAAAAAGCAACATTCGCCTTCCTGGTGGAATCGGCTGATGTCGAACGAGATTGAAATTGTTTATTTAGATCGTTTTCACGATTATTAAAAATAGTAGTTTATGCGGAGGACGGGTTTCTCAGTTGTAATTTCTCTTTGGGAAAAAACGTGGAAAAGAGCGTGGCATTTTCGTGCCTTCCGGGTCGAGTATACGTACGATAGTCCGTTCAACAGCTGAAGACAGATGAAGTAGAGGTTGTTCGCGAAGGATAACAGGATTATGGGAGAGATGTGCTCGTCCACCTTCTTAACAACGCAACTCAAAATCGCGTAGTGTTCGCGAAGTTCGCGCCAGTAGAATATCGGCCGATATTTTGTCACCGTCACTGCCAGTTTCTTGTTCAGAGATTTGTACCTTTCAGCCAAAGCGGTGGCAACCTAGACAATCAGAGAAACGCAGGATCAATCTTATCGAAACATCGTGCAATACGTTGCTAATTCAGCTTTGTCGTGTAATAATAGAGTAATCTGAACCTTCGTGTGAATTATCTTGAAAAAATTGCGAATGAATTATTAGGGGAAAATTGGAATCGCAGGCAAGTTCACTTTTTCGTACCGCGATAAAATAGTTATCGTTCGTTAATTATTGATCTTTAAACGCAACTTTATTTTCCGATATCTCGAGATCTGTTTGTACCATACGCTTGGAATTTGGTGAGAATCTTCAGCAGACTCGCAGCTATCGCACGGTCCTGAATATTCGATAAACCTCGACTGTTTTCTGATCTTTTGCTATGCCAAGAGCGAAAGAAAAGCCTGGAAAATCAAAACTGCAGAGTGCAGCCATTTTCTTAAAATAGTAAGGTATCTTACTATTAGCCACGTTCAAACTGACGAAAATGTAGCGTGGTTTTTATTCGTTTCGGCCAATAAGACGCTTTTCTTCTTAAAAAGATCTCGTTCGAGCGAGTACAGCTCGTACAATTTTAAGTAATTTAAGAATCGGTACGAATCAGTCCTCCGATTGCGTTGAAGAAAATTCCAAAGAAGGTTCAGAACAACGACGCTCTACTAAAAATAACGAGAATACTCTCTTCGACGGAGAAAGGCTAGAAAAGAATCGATAAAAACGCGATCGAGACCGGACGAGCCACAAATATGCGAGCCGTGCGTGATGCGGTTGCTCGAACTAAAAGCATAACTAAAAGTTACTCGTATCGAGAGTAACCACTTTTACCTACCAGCATGATAAAAAGATCGGTGAAGTTCCAATTGAACGTGGCCAGTTTGCTAACGACGAAAATGTACAATCCGAAGGCAAAGTTGTAATTCACTGGAAACGAACGTGATGCTGATTAAAGGATGTCATTGCCTTTGTAACCTTTGACATTCGGTTTTCCCGCTTAAAGTGGTAGAATCTCACATGTGTCGAAGATGAAGGAATGCGAGCGTAGAGTATACGTCTCCAGGAAGCTGCGAAACGTGGAATTCGATGCGTTCCAGTCGTAGCCGTCCACGTTGTTGAACATGCTTAGGATGTGCTCGACCAGAGCCAACACCAGTATCACGGAACTTAGGAAGAAAAATTTCCATCGCAGCCGCGTCGGTTCTATGCGATTGCTGTAAATCGTAAAGAGATAAATAGACGGAAGCTGCGTCGCGGTCAGAGAACAAACCGAGCAAGTTCGTTCGCGTCTGACAGAGACGAGTTTGACGATCCGTCGAGTAACCCGAACGCGTTCGAACTTTATGTTGCCGAGAACGAGACCTTGGACAGGGAAATTCTATTCCGCATTTGCGACTTATCTTCGCGTATGGAAGAAGAAACGAGAAACCTAAACGGCTCTGGCAAGGCCGCAGAGCGAGTCAGCGTCTTTTCTAACGATTTCTTTGATCCAGTGCAACCTTAAGCTCGGTATCGATCGACGATTAGAGAGACAATATCCAACGACAAATGGTAAAACACGCGGAAGAATATTCTATCGTGAAAAAAAAGCTTGCATTGGATTATCAGTGAATCTATTGGCATCTCATTTACACGGTAGGACGAACCAATTGTAATTTGCCAGTGCAGTGCCGATTAACAGGTATCGAAGCTCGCGTGCACGGCAGACAAGCGACAAACAAGGCGATTAGCAAACTCGTGAATCGTGCCAAGCTGTGAACCTGGCAGGAATGTCGAGATATCGACCTGTCTATGCATCGTTCCATGGCCCTCCATTCCGACTGAAGAGGTACCCAGCGCGACGACAGCCAGAAAAATAAGATGCTGCCCAGCAGACTGTTCCCGTAGAACACCGCGCCAACTGTCGCCGACGCTATGCCACCTGCAACGCGATACAATATCGTCGGTTTATCTCGCCACCAACGTAATTCCTCGATAACTAACACGATCCGAGATCGAGCCGAGTATCTGGCCTATTTGCGACGGTACGTGAACGCTTCGCGGGATAAGACTAAGCTACTTCAAGTTCGTTCTTGCTTTTAAGAGATTTAGGTCGATATCTTTTTCGATGGCACTGGAACGAGTATGCTAAACGGTATACCGCAGTATACGATCCAATGCTGGGTTGGATCGGTGCGCCGAAACGCTACCGGACCGACGCAAGCTCAGCTTCGAGAAATAAATCATTAGAAAATAGGAAATGCGTCTGTGAAACGCGTGGGGAAGTTGCACGCGATAATCCTGTAAATGATTTTTCCAAAAATTGTTCGACCATGTAACAGAGTAATAAACAGTGTCCACTTACCACGTGTCTGGATCGTATTAGCGTTAAGAGTTTTCACCATGTGAAGCACCGATACGATCGTCATAAAGAATATCATCGAGGCTATGAGACCCGAGTAAAACGCGACGAAGGAAAGTGCCTTGAACCGGAGTTTCGAGGGTGACGCGGATCGGACTCCAGCCACTGGAAATAAACCAAAGACTCGGGCTATGCTTAAAACAGGCCCGATCGCGCAATGAAAGCTCTCTATCGTCTGTAAGAGAATAAACTTATAGATAATATTTCCTCTGTGTTTCTCGTTTTGCACGAATCAGTATCTCTTACGATATGGAACATCCTCAAGCCGAAAACTCAGAAAATTATGAAACTTTAACTGCGAAACTGACCGCTGAAAATTCGGCTATTTTCCGATTTTGTGTTACAAACTGTGAGAGATAAAAAAGATAAGTTCTCGGGCAAAAGTTACTTCTTTTAATTGGGCTTGCCATCTGGTCAAAGATTTGCCAATTGTCTATACAGGGTGAACCTAAAAAACAACGAAGAAAAGTTGATATAAAAGCGTGCTCTATCTATCTTTTCTCAAGCGAGAAAATGAATTTTACACGAAGCTATTCGCTTCTTCGTAACGTTTCTTGTAATTTTCGTTTCATAATTCTCGTTATTTTGAGCATATTCTCTTTCCAGATTAATACGCAGAGTCTCACGTTGAAGTCCGCCGGATAGTTTCGTCCATCTCGAAGTCTTCCAACGGATACGTTGTTTTCCTCATTCGTGCTTAATTCAGCGACGTCGTTGTCGTTCCTGCGATACGTGAAAGAGGACCAAACCCTCAAGCTGGAAGCTTTGCCTCTGACGGGTACATCGCACACCGTACCTTTCGATTTTAACATCATGCATTGATCCTCCTGCATGTTTTTACGTATCGCTATTACATCGTGCAACGGTGATCCTGTCCAAGTAATGGCGCAGTTATTAAACGATGATGCAGTGATAATAGTAGCACTGTATCGTAGTAACAATGTAATTCAACCAACTAATCGATGCGCTCGTATTCGATAACCTTATCCCGTATTTTCCTCGCCACGTTCTTATATCTCTACGTTTTCTCTTCTGTATTTTAAATAAAAATAAGCGCAAGTTTCGTCATTTTATACGTCGAGCTTCTACGATTGCTGTTTCAATGGACGTGCTCGTATCAAAGACAACATCTATCGACTCTTGTCATTTTCCGAGCCGACAAAATACGTGACGCTCTGATATATTTAATTTTCAATTTTTTTTTTAACAAAGTATCGATCATATTACACGATGGTTGTCCTATTATCCTTAATCGCATAGCAGGAGCATTGTGTTAGATTAAACGAAGTTGAATGGGAACGGGATATCCGATGAAACTGTGGATGTGCCACGTATCTAAGGTTGCTTTTTGGAGAAGCACATTTTCAAATTACGATTCGTTAAACAACGTAGCTCAGGCATCAAAGACGATGGCTGGTTTAAATAAAGAAAGGCAAATAACGCGTGGAACTCTTAAAAATATCAATATTGCCCGCTGCTGTTACTAGATTCAAATCGTTTTGATACGTCGTCTGGACGGTAATCAGCGATATTCCGTTATCAATCTTGACAATAAGAAAAACGGGGAAATATAGCACTAGTCGTTTAACGAGAGCCATTCTTGACGAAGCTTTGATAAATGTTGCCTCTGTAGAAGCAGTTCATTTTGATTCAACAATGGGTGAATCAAGACGCAAATAGATCGTTTTCGATGCTATCGATAAGCCAACATATTGCAAGACTTGCTTCTGATTACCGGACACCATATACATATTTATCTAAAAAGTTGAAAAATTTGACAAGCCTCACTTTCCATAATTCTTATCAAATAATAATTAATGTATTCCTATTTGCTGCTTCGTTGCCTGAATTTCGTGCAGGATAAGATAGAATTCTGTCGAATATGTTCAACGTATTTCAAATTCATGTACATCAATGAAAATGTTAGATAATATGGATGATAAACCTTGTTTTTGGTCTTCCCTGTCTGGTCGATTTCTTAGAAATGGAATTAGAATTCTATCGAGTACATTTAACGTTTGATTGAAAATTCTATAGAGCAGTAGAAATGTTCGAGAATGATGGAAGGTAAAGGAGGAATTTATGTAATATGTGTGGTTCTATTTCGTTTCGAAAAATGCAAACTTCCTGCACGTTTTGACAAACACGTAGAGCTCGTCCAATGTTCCGATCGACAAAACCGCACAACGTTTGTTAAAAGGTTCGTGCATTTGATTTCGTCTGCACATTTAAATTTAGACTTATATTCCATCGATTTCTCTCCAACTGGACTATCAGTGTACTTGCTGTTAAAGTATTTTAACACACACGACCGACTGCTATTTCTTGCATCTTTAAATATTTGTTATTTACAGATTTATAATTTGAATCTAACATTTGACTATAGTATAAAATATAACATGGAAATTGATGTTATATTGTACGTAGACGTGCACGTAAAACAGCGTATATAGAACCATATTAATTTGGCGAATGTTTCATTGTACAAAATGAAACGAACGAGACGAAGCTACAAATTATTCATTCGTGCATCATCGTTCGTTTGCTAGCGAAATCCAAAGGAGAAGCGAAATTTCATTGGCAGACAAGACATGAAGAAGACGAGAAGTTTCCCCTTCAAAGATAAATGAAAATACATCTTTTAGAATGGAACAAGAACGGTAGTAAATGATATTTTATGGTCTACACCTTTGATATCACGTGTCATCGATCTATACGTGGTAGTATTAATCGTGCTAATATTTCACGCTTTATCAGTCCTCCGACAAAGAACATTTCGCCGTTTCAGAAACACGAGCTAACGTCTCGTATTTCCAATCCACGTCGAGCCGCGGTTAACGTTAACGAGACACGCGACAAATTTCAATAGATACGTGAAAGTGGCATCGTTCGTAAAACTCGCTGTAGTTCGATTAATTGCCAAGCATCGTGGACATTCTGTGTGGTGACGCACGCCCCGGGACAACCGATCCCAATGATGCGTTATATTCCAGGGAAAAAAGGTGACCCATGTTTATCTAGGATGCGGAACAACGTGTTGACACTGTAAAGTCTTGTTAATTTGCGGCTTTTCTATTCCGATGTGTTTCGTTCGTTTCCTTCAAAGAAGACTATTATAGAAGATAATTGGATTACGAGACAGAAACGTTCTGTTGAAAATTGAAAGAATTTCTAGACGTTTCGGTTACCTATTCCTAACCACAAAGTGGAGAATTGTTTAATACGTTTTCTCTTTTGTCGAAGAATAAACGATGAATTATTTAATACCCTCTCCCTTTCTTTAGTTTTATCATTTAATTTTTATGGGAAGATAAAACTGCCCTGGCCGACCGACCCCTCCTTTCGTTCGTGTAAGGAGGTTTGCTCGCGTGCAGGGATATTCTGGCCGATATTTAATTGTCGGTAACTGAAAAACGAAGCAGAAAACAATGTTTTTATTCTTAATTTTCGTCTTATTTCCGAGATTATCGTTCATCTTTGTATAAAACCATTGAACGTGTACTATTTAATTAATTGTATAATTCTCATCGGAATGTAGAAAATCCAACTATTGCTACACACGGTCTTCTAGGTTATTGTACTAACTTTCCCCGACGTGTTATACTGAGAAATGCCACGAAACTAACACAAATATGTTATGTAAATATAACGATACGATAAGGGACGTACCCTTGTTAGTATAATACACCGTACGGATAGATAACTGATATTTATTATTACACCGGTATAATCTAGGTTTATGAATTACTGCTTCCTTTATCAAATAAGTTCAATAGCACGCCGATATTAGACTTACATTGATAAAGATACGGATAAAAATAGACACCTAGAAATACATGACACACAGTGTCTCAAGGACATGTACCATTCGATAACTCGAATCTCTTCGTTATTTTTAGAAATACGAAGAAACGTTTCTTTACAAAATTGTTATGCTACGATGGATAAAAAGAAACCGATGAAACGATACAGCATGTATTGTGATACGTGGGACCGCTTCAAGGAGGAAGAAAAGCTCATACGAAAATGTGTCCTGTCTAATTTTATCTTCAAATTACAGCCACTTTTTTCTTTCAATAATCCGCGACTGTTTGGCTCCGTAGAAGCTGCTCGAAATGGCTACCCTCTATCTAAGATCATAGTTTACGTCTCTGACTACCATAGTCTTCTTTACGACTTGCAAGAGGTAAATTGCCGCCACAGTGTGCCCCGTTGCTCAGGCTGACCTCCTTTCGCTCGTGTAAGGAGGTTTGCTCGCGTACAGGGGTACTTTGGCCGATTTTTAACATCTCGGATCATTCGATTTTCCTCTTCTTATCTCTACCTTGTTATATGTGTGTACACACAATTTTTGTCGACACGGAAAAAATACAGAGGAATTGATAAGAGGCGTAGGTAGCACATCCCCGGACGCTTGGCGTTCTAAATTTAGCATTCTCTTTTTACACGCCTAATATCAACACATCTTTCTAATAAACATTTCATCGAGTTACATCTTTGGGGTATATCAACAGATATTGTGAGCCAGGAAAAGCCAACAACATCACGTGATATAAGACAAAGAGACATTGTACACTTATACACGTGCATTATACTTATTGTAATGTAAGACTCCTTGTTTTACTCCTTTATTTATGGACGAGTAACCTCGCGATGGAGGACATTGAAATCGTCTAGATTATCCACTTTGATATATAATAAAAAAAAGTATGACACACTATTGGAAGTAATAGAAACGCCCTTGATTGTCTTCAAATTTTGATAGAAAAATATCGCGAACTAATTAGCCAAAAATAATTTACAAATTATTTCACTTTTAGTAACTTGTACCAGTTGGCAAATAATTTTATAATTTTCTTCAAAATAAAGATTAAGTGAAAACGATTGTTTTTAAATTCCGACAAATATTCAATGCATGCTTTTCGTAACTTTCATACAAAATTTACCAAGGTACACATAAACTCGTACCGATTACTTTTCATAAATCGTCCACTTCATTTAACACTTTATACAACGATCATTTGACTGCTTCTCCAAAATTGGAAATATGTTAATATAGATCGCGAAGCTATTATTCTCACGCAAGGAAATCTGTAGCACAATCTAACTGCACAAAAATCCGATATCGTGCCTTACCAAGTTTCATACAAGTTAAATTATTTATTTTTTCAACAAATCGTTTCACGGTATTCGTAACTACGTTAATTTCCAAATACTCGACGAAATAGTTCGATTGATTACTAATAAGCTGCAAGAAAATCGCAAGTTCGCTAAAATCAAACGCGCGTCCCTCAAGCGTGTGATCTCATTCTTCTTTCTTTTCTATCCTGTTTTTACAATCCAAGTCGAGTCAATGAAATTACGAGAAATTGGAAAAAACTAGCATAAAACGCTGTTCGTTCACGGTAAAAAAAATCTGCATATGTTTAAACAAAAGTGACTCGCTCTATAATTTTACAACGCAAAGCATGTTTCTTAATTTGTAAATTCGGCAATTTTCGCTTCAGATATTTAACGTGTGTACGATATTATTAGAAATGGTGTGAAATGCATATCATTTTACGTGCACATGATAGAAGAACGTCTGAATAATTTAACAGTCTCAATCACCAATTAAAGTCCAGTTTTAAAGAAATTTACATAATCGAAATACTTACTAAATCGGCCATCTATGTAATTCTAATATGATCGACGTCCTGCGTTATGGAAAATGAAGAAAGAGAATGCAACAGGTCGACTTTTAACAAGAACAAAAGAGTATCCTTCTGCACGAGTATACCACTGTGTTACTACCTCGTAAAAAATTCCTTGATTCAGGAGAAGTGAACTAGAGACTCGGACCTGCGCCATGCATGCCTGATCAGATAAACGCTTATACTACTAGTTTTTCGCGCGCTTACTTGGCATAAATCAACTATGTGGTAGAATATAGACATATTCGTTAATTGTATTTGTAGAACTCTTTCTACATGCCAGTTATTATTTCGACGTTATCGTAAAAGCTTTAAGCTTGCATTTATTATTTATGGAGTCACTCGGTTATAAAAGAAAGAAGAATTTTAGTTAACTGACGCTTCATGCTGTTACAAGCGTTCTATTTTACTGTATATATAAATTTAATCTGATAAAATTAAAAAACCTTTTTACTGGAACTTTCATAAACGAGAGCAAATGAGTAAAAAATAATAAATGTAATTTCGAATGCAACAACATAATTCGCGAGTTTATCTCATTAAGAAATATCTTTTGCAACAAATAAGTAAACCAACATTGCCTTATAGCCTTTAATCACTTGCAATCTTCGTTTTAATCAATTTATGGTAATTGTTTGATCACTGTTTATGTCTTTGACCAGATTCTAAATTTTGAGAAGCTCGAGAAGATTAAAATATTTGTAACGCTATGACAAATTATCATTTCTTGAAACATGGTATGGGTAAATAAAAATCACAACATACGCTAATCCTAAAGTATTTTACTGGGCTAATGTCTTCTTTATGCTATGAAATGTTTTTAGAAACATATCTCTTAAGAGTGTTTTTAGTATTAGCTCCTTATAAAAAAGAATTTCTTCTTACTTTATCAGAAGTTCTTTTTTACAAGCTGATACATTAATTATGTTGTATTTATTTCACATTTTTTCAACAAAAGAACTGAAACACCATTGTACATATAATCTCTACCAAATTGCACGTTGTACACCAGATAATTTGTTAGAATCAGCCAACTCCCTGAACATAATTCTTGATAATCTCCACCTATAGACAACACCATGTCCACGAGAAGTTAGTACACACCGTGCTGTTAATTGTCTTAAAGCTGTCTGACGTGGAATTATCTTATCAAATTGTTGATTAATTTCTTCCTGAAATAGCAAAGTAGATTTAATAAACAAAAACCAATAGCTGTAGTCGTCTAATCCTTTCAACGTAACAAATTTTTTCATATGCTTATATCACACTTTGAGGTTATATAAAGTATATATGACGTACTCGAATTTCCAATGGCAAAATGGTATTTCTTTTCATAGCTAAAAGTCGCAGTCGTTCTTCCGCATAGTCTTTTGCCATTTTTCTTCGTTTAATATCACGAATCATCCACCGACCAACATATTTGTTACGTATTTGCTGGAACTAACCAAAGAATATACTAAAAAGAAAATCTATTGGAAACAATACGGTTTACTAAAATATATTACACCACGAAGTAAAAATATTATATATGGAAAAACTTGAAAACTTATTTCTACTTACCTCGCATGCTGCAAATTTTGTGCTACTTGAAAGAAAATTCGAACATAACAACAAACCATTCCTTAGAGCAGCCATGTTTGTCTAGTTCTAGCATCGCTCGTATTCTCTATCCATGCCGCACACTACTACTATCTTCGCCTGACAGAAGATCTGATCGCCCACTTCTCTTTATCCAACTTGTTTTCTACATTCGATCGATATTTGTTTAAAAAACACCAGAGGAAAATTGTTTCGGTCGCTAAATATCGCTCCGAACCAGATTCCACTATCAATTTGTTTCTGAAAATGTTCGACCGGATTCTATTACATATTTTCTTTGCACAGATATATATCATCTGAATAAAAAATGCACTTTACAACTAATTTCGTGAAAATAAATCGTTAAGTCACATCTGAGTACATATTTTGCAACAGAAGTAAATTTCAATCGACCTTATGATCCATTAATAAATAAGAATTAAGCTTTTGGTCTATTGGAATTGTTTTCAAATGCTTGATCAATATAGTTCTTATATGCATATGTGATATTTTATAACTAATATTGTCAAAGACATAAAATATTTCCATAATACAAGGGTAATGGTGTATTGAAATACTATATACATGAAATAGTTTCCGTATCTCCTTTATTTTTATTATTGTTATTTATAGGTATGTACACAAAACCGTTGTTAAACCAATTTCAATCGGAAAATCATGGCTAAAAGTGTTGCACCATTGTAGAGCAATCATATTTCCGCACATACTTCTTTTTAATATAGAGGACGTGTAAAAAGATAAGGTAAATCTTTGTAAAGACGTATATCATAGAAAAGTGTTTTGTGTATATATATTTTTATAGTTCAATTCCTTACCTATAGCCAGGCAATTTGAAAGTAATAGAAAAACAGATTTCATCACCCATTCAAATTCGTAATAAAATTATCATTTTCCTTTCAGTCACTGTTCGATTATTTTGTATCGATGCACCGCGACTCAGTTAAAAGCTTTAAAAATTTCTAAGTTTCTTCAATGGAATTTTACAAAGCAATTCGGAAACAAATCGTAATCGTAAAACCAGCTGGTAATTTCAATCCAAATTTGATTGGAAAATGTGACCTATTTGCTATCACTTCCCAGTTACCTGACTAGGTAATAAGTAACTTTTTATAGTTTACTTTCTTTTCTCACGGAACTCACAGGCGAGAAAAACATCCGCTTGCAAACCATTGTTGGCTTACCTTTCCTACGAAATTCTTTGCGATGAGAAAAGTGACGAAGTAACCATTTTGATAAATGGAATACACGAATATCAAAAAAATGTGGCGAGTATGCAATTACATGCACAAAAAATGCTAGTCGTCGCGATTCTTTATCAATTCTATTATCTCTAATTATCGGTCGCGATTTCGTAGAAAATATTGCAGTCTCCAATGGCGACAACGTAACGACGTTATTCTTATGCGAGGAACGTGAAGAAAGGAAGCAAACTATATCAGCTACTATACGCCCAAGCCCATCTGGCGATACACATGTACGGAAACTAGTTATTTCTTTTTCTGGGCCTTCTCGGCAGCCTTGGTGACCTTGCCAGTAGCGTCTTTGAAAGTGACAGCCTTGATAACACCGACGGCTACCGTTTGACGCATGTCACGAACAGCAAAACGCCCCAGAGGCGGGAATTCTTGGAAAGCCTCAACGCACATAGGCTTGCTTGGTACGAGCATAACAATGGCAGCATCTCCAGACTTGATAGCTTTAGGATTTTCTTCAGTGGTCTTTCCATTACGACGGTCACACTTTTCTTTGATATCAGCGAATTTACACGCAATATGTGCAGTGTGACAATCCAACACTGGTGTATATCCATTGCTGATTTGACCAGGGTGGTTCAACACAATAACCTAAAACAGACATATGAAACATAATTAATTTTGTTTAGAATTAAGATATAAGTAGGTATAAAATAGGTAAATAGATGTAAGTATTCACATAAAAAGTATTTAACAAATTGCACTCAGTCGCCTTCGGCCGTCAATAAGCCTTAAAAGACTTTCCGGTGGAAACCGCGAATGAAGTTAATAAGTTCTCATCATCGTGCAAATTAATCGATAATAATTTGCCCAAGCTGGTTTCTAGTTTTTAGCGTATTATCAAATATATACCTGTGCAGTAAAATCAGCAGCTCCTTTAGGTGGATTGTTCTTCGAGTCACCAGCAACATAGCCACGACGCAATTCCTTGACGGACACGTTCTTTACGTTAAAACCGACATTATCACCAGGAACAGCCTCTTGCAAAGCTTCGTGATGCATTTCAACGGACTTAACTTCAGTGGTCAAACCAGCAGGAGCGAATGTGACAACCATACCTGGTTTCAACACACCAGTTTCAACACGACCAACTGGTACTGTTCCGATACCACCAATTTTGTATACATCCTACAATCATATTTAATAATATTACCATATGCCACCCTTCAAGACAGGAATAACTTTTGAAAGATTAGATTTAGTCAGACGTCTCTAACCGTCATCAAATTAGAAAATTCTCCGGTGGAAACCGCGAATGAGCGAATAATGTTATCATCATGTAAAACAAATAAAAATTCAGCTATGAAATTCGATTGGAGACTTGCCTGAAGGGGAAGACGAAGAGCCTTGTCTGTAGGCCTAGTAGGTGGAAGAATGGCATCAAGAGCTTCAATGAGGCATTTTCCTTCAACTTTGCCTTCCTTGCGTTCGACAGTCCATCCCTTGAACCAAGGCATTTTTGCAGAAACCTCCAACATATTATCTCCGTGCCAGCCAGAAATTGGCACAAATGCTACCGCAACAGGATTGTATCCAATCTTCTTAATGTAAGATGATACTTCTTTCTTAATTTCCTCAAATCGAGTTTCAGAGTATGGTGGCTCAGTGGAGTCCATCTTATTAACACCAACAATCAGTTGTTTCACACCAAGAGTAAAAGCAAGCAGAGCATGCTCACGGGTTTGTCCATTCTTTGAAATACCAGCTTCAAATTCACCAGTACCAGCAGCAACGATCAATACGGCACAGTCAGCTTGAGAAGTACCGGTAATCATGTTCTTGATGAAATCTCTATGTCCAGGAGCATCAATAATAGTAACATAGTACTTGGAAGTTTCGAATTTCCACAGAGCAATATCAATAGTGATACCACGTTCACGTTCAGCCTTCAGTTTATCCAATACCCAGGCATATTTAAAGGAACCTTTGCCCATCTAAAATTTCATAATGCTTTACATTTAAAAAGTGTAACAAGTAACCAGCTGTTTTGTTTAGAAAGCAATATCTAATTATCACTGTACTAAGGAAACAAATTACCAGTGACAAGGCTTTGCTAAATTTTTAGAAGTAATTGTAACTAATATAATCTTTGTTTCCTTCTGAATATCGCTATATGCATTAATTACTTACTTCCTGGGCTTCCTTCTCGAATTTTTCAATGGTACGTTTGTCGATACCACCGCATTTGTAGATCAAATGACCAGTGGTGGTTGACTTTCCAGAATCGACATGTCCAATGACGACAATGTTAATATGAATCTTCTCTTTACCCATTATGGAGTTTTTGTAGAACCTTACTGGTTAACTCTGAAACAAAATAACATATCAGAAAATCATTAAAACAATTAAATATTAAAATTAATTTTATTGTCTGTAAACGAAAAATCATCCTAAATTAAAGATCACATCTATACAATGCGTGCGAATAAATTTCAAATTTATTTTACGATTAAAAATTTTCTCGATTGTTTAAAATTTCATTTAAAAATATTAATTTTTGTTAACAATATACAGTTTGGCGATTTTTGTTTTTTTTTCTCTATCGAGAAAGCAGCAGGTGTCCGTATTAACGTCCACGTGGCGGTATCTGAATATTCGAGAACGGAACTGGCAGCCATTTTGTACGTGATGAGAAGAGCTGCAACGTTGCCAGAATTGCTTGACGCTTGGCGTTGCACAATGCTACGTTACTTATTACTTTCAATAATTCCCAATGAGAAAAGCTGTACTATGTTATATATATTTAAACTTTACTAATCATTTGAAAATTTCCGTTAAAAGTAATATATATTTTAATTACACGTGAACAACTGCTTTACAGTATCAATAAGGTAACTTCAAAAGCATTTAATCGTGTCGAAAACAAAATTAATATTAATTAATCATATACAAAAGGTTAGAAATATTTACAATCTGGAAAATTATGTATAAAAAAACGCGTTACAAAATTGTATATTATGCAATTACTGTACGATAAATTGATACAGATATACTGTTCAATTACCAAGTTTCGCACAATATAATTTCCACTTATTATCACTTTGACACAGCTATGAACTTCGCAACAGTAAAGAAAATTGACTGATTTAACGATCCACCACACTGGAAATCAGCAAGCAAACTCCATTGTTGGCGAAGAGTCGTCCCACAATGTCGTCATTGCACACGATTTCCAGTATACGCATCACGTATCTGGATACCGTACTTAGAGAAATGTTGAAGCCACAATTACAGCTCCTTTTCGATCATACATGTAAAATTACTTTCGTTGGTGCTTTTAGAAATTCCTGAACTAGAAAAGATTTTACATCACGAACGGAATTCCAGCAATGCTCGAACTCGTGACCGTAACTCCAGTCCTGACAAGCGACCGCCATACTGCATCCGGTTATTTCAGTTTTTCTAATTTTTTAATTTAAAAATCACATTCAACTAGTTATTCGTTTATTCGCGTGAATTGTTTCGTACGATCGAACAATCAATCGCGAGATTCGACGCGTTTTCCCCGAAAGATATGACGAACGATTTCAACGAAAATCAGCATGTGGTCCGTATTTGAACAGCCGGCAAATATAACGATCAACCACGCGCCCATTTTTTAATATTGTAATTCACCGAGAAAAATAACATTTCAGAGAAACTGTTATCACAACACATTTCGCCCGTATTTCGTGCGTCGTTTTATTCCGTACCTGACGTCCGATGCTACCTTTCCGGTAAGAAAATCGACGGATTATATTCTTGTGCGTAAACCTCGTACAACCTCTCACCTCCAGATGCTACGACAGAAAGAGATCGTCCAAGTGAAGTGACATGCGCATACGGCTTTCCTACTATAGCCTCGAAGCCAGCGCCCTCACCATATTGATCATTTGCAAAACGATATACCATTATTTCCCGTATTATTTATCTTGTTTGTCGTACAGCTAATGATTTTCTGAATTATTGAAAATATTGGTTAACACGGTTTTCATAAGCTTGTAAAAAATTATCGGTTTTAATAACCAGTGAAATTGGAGTTTTTAAGAGGACGAAGCGCTGGGTTTGAGATTACGGTTACGCAGCAACAACAGGCGTGCCGAGACTCATATATATGTATGTATAGATAGTCCTGGGATGCGTGCATATGTGTGAGTAGAGAATTGAGAAAAAGATAGGGATATTCAAGCAAGAGAATGTCAGCACGCTACATTCGGGGATGCATTAATGTATTCGTAACGGTAGAATTAATATCACAACCCCGAATCTGCCAAATTTTACAATATCAAACAATAATACGAAGCAATATTTGATTTTCGTCGACATTCTTCTTTTACCACAGTGTTCTATAAGCGATGACTAGACGAGTTCAATGCAATTTCATTTCAAAAGCAATATAGATATATTACAATCTACCAATTTAGCCAATATAGATTACCGCGTGAATAAAGAATTCAATATTTTATATTTAATACATATGTATATGTCGGGTTATCGTTAGAGTTAGGGGCGTATAATGAATCTTCCCGTGAATTGGCCATCGTTGTTACGCGCTATAGATGATATCTTACTGATACAAATGAAATTACTACAGAGTTTAACAAGTAATAGCGGTGATGAGATAATCGAGATGTCGATGACGATGAATTTAGGTTCGATAACGAATCCACGGTCAACGGGACGAGGAATGCGATTTCTGCCACAGTTTAAGTCGAACTCAACTTACCGATTCAAGATTCGGATGTATCTCAACGTACAGCACAACTTGTCTCCAGCACAACTAGAACTTATTAGACTGAAGCTCAGTCCAAGTGGAACTGCCCTTATATACTCCTCTCCGTACCTCTCTGCACCCTTCGGGCTAATCTTTGTTTTTAAAGAGAGCTATTTAATTACTCCGTACCTTTGTCAGGTACACGTCCCTTCCGTGACCGTGGCTACCTTCAGCGACCCGTTGTCACTTCGAGCCTAAGCTCACTGTCATAAATCTCGGGCACCCATGCTTGCATTAAATCATGAACAACTATTTATCGGTCTTATTATTTAAGCACGAATTACTGAAAATTCTCAATGCGAGAATTGATTGTAAATTTTAATAAATAAAAAAAAAAAGCTATGATAAAAAGTCTGGACTAAAGTATCAAGGACCTTCCTCAACATTCCGAAAGAAAGACCCCGATGTCCTTTCGTCTCCGACATACATATATATATATATATATAAATCATACTTCAAAGCTACTTTTTTATGATATAATTATCGATACAATCGGTATTCGATGATATAAGCATATTAATGTGCACGCGTATTTTTATTAACTTTTTTTTATATATATAAATTTCTAAGTAACAGTGTTTTTATTATTTTTTTTCTTTTACTGTGACAAGTTAAAAATTTATCTAAATAGAATAACAAAGATTAAACGGCGATATCACAAGAAAATGTTGGAAAATAAATTGCATAATATATCGAGAGATAATATATAAAGATAAGTAAAATATAAGTACAGTTCCAAAGCACTGTAAACTGCAATGCCTTTCGATATGTATCTTAGTGTCTTAGCATATGGCGAGAATACTTTGGAGCAGGTCAAATTTTTACAATGGCCGTTTTATGGCTTTACCTGCGAAAACGCCTTGGCAATAAGACTTTCTATTTCTTCTTAGCAAAAATTTTCTAAAATATTCGATATGAAATTAACGTTTGTTAAATAATGAAATTATTTATTTTTTGGTATGGAAGGCGATACCTATTTTTTGTGATTCTATACTTTTCTCCTTGATCTTTGAATCTTTCAATATCGATAATTCAAGAATTATTCGCCGTGAAAAGCATGAAGATGAATCTCGGATAAACGTTCAAGGCCACTGATGGTACCTTGTTACAGCCCTGGATTGCTGTTACAATACCTTTCCGGTGGCGACAATAGAACATAGCTTTCTTAAATTTTTTCATTTATCACACTATATTTTTCTATTTATTATAATATTTTTCCCTTCTGCTATAATATTTCAAATCTACGAGTATTACAAACACATACATATAATATAGATAATATAACGGTATTACGTTCATATATTGCTTTGTAAAATCTTTGGAAACTGCGACTTAATAGTCGTCTGAAAATATTCATACGCATTTTAATGTTAATTATTAGTCACAAAATATTTATTATTTTATCGTGAAATATGATTCGAGATTATACGACATAATTAATATTGAATATACATTAATTGCGTAATATAGTTAATGAATACATAAGGTATACGATTTTTATATTTTTTATATAAGGTATACTTGTTAATCCATTGTTTTTTTTTTATTTCTAAATTATTGATATATTTAATAACAATACGCGTTACATATCCAATTGGGGGTTTGCCGTGCTTAGTTTCGAGCATGAAAAGTATCCTATGACACCGATATGGAGAGAAGAATTATTGTTTGTTACGGCATGTTATGTAATCAGATTCTCTGCAAACCGGTGAATGAATCATTGAAAATAACGGACGACTCATTATGCATCATTTGCTTTGTACGCGAGTACTGAACTTCATACTACGCTAATACTGTTCATGAATCATACTAGAAGTTTGCAAAGGCAGAGTCAGGGGACAGTAAACTTCAATTTTTGAGGTATTTGAAAAGATAAAATCTTGGAAAAGCTTTTCGTCCTTAGTTACCTTCAGCTTTTTACTACACTTACGTTCTTCGTTTTAGACAGCTCAAAATCAATTTCAATTATATGCGTAATCGTGTTAACGTTATAAGATTACCAGCGAATATAAAACAACTAACAAAGATACGTTAAGATATGTTTCGGAACGAGAACGAAGTTCAAACGTGATTAGTGTAGCCATGTTCAAACGAAACGAAATCGCTTTTCAAAGTTCGTATTGATCAATTTTTGACAAAGAAAAGTATCAGTTTTTATTGACTCTTGGTATTCGATGTTGCTATGCGCAACGAAAGAGGGGAGATCCCTGTTTCCTGGATCCATTATTCTGCGGAAAGAGATTCGATCGTTCTCGTGGTCAGCGTTGCTCCGGAAGAATGTGTACTTACGAATTAAAATTCATTCATTTTGAATCGAATGTTTCGCCCGAAACGTTACAACTAGAAATTCTATCGAGCAATAAGTACAAATAAAAGACGATGAGTAATTATTTCTTCCGACGCGTGTCCTTTCAGCCGAATACGATATAAACGATTGTGATATTATCAAAATGTAACTGTTGATCTGGCAATAAATTTGGTTTGCGAGTTTCATGACTCAAATAACATGACTCATGACACAAATAAGCCGATACAAACCTTATATATATTACAGATGCACGCAGATATGCAGGAAGACTGACTGAAACATAGAAAATACTCGATCGATCTCGCCACAGACGCGCTATAATAAAACAGAAAGAAAAGTAAGAAGGAAAGGGACTATAATCCGTTAGTTGAGAAACCTATGGCTATTAGAGCCGGCAAACGAATTAAATAATGTACCGATATAACGTGCAGGTAGCAAATCGTACTGTGAATCATACTGCGTATGTATATACTGATAGGGAAGAAAAAAGGGACGCTGGTCGACGCAACTGTGCGTAGAAGAAAGGAAAAAGAAAAGTGAGAATCTTTTGCCATATATAGGCAGAGAGGTGTTTGTCGAAGGATACATCTTGCCAACTTCAATCGTCTATTTATATTTCTGAATTCCTACTGACATCCGATCGTACAGACACTCGCACGTGGGAGCGGCGTAGCTAAGTTTCGAAAATTTAAAAATAACTTCTATCGTCGAGGAGGAAACGGATATACGTGTAGAAATGGACAAAAATTCACGCGTAATCGCGCGGGTAGACATAATTCATGTTCCAGTACATAGTCGATGATACACGCAATGTATACTCGTTACGAGTCTAATTGATAATTGTATGGTTACAGTCGTGTTCTCGCCGTGATATCTTTTTCTCCTTTCTCGTTTTCTCTCTCTCTCTCTTTTTTCTTCTTTTTAAATTTTATTTGTGATTCCCGTTAGCTCGATTGTTGTCTCCCTTCTGACAGTCACGATCGTTTAACGTATGTCGCGCTCTAACCTTAATGCAGACGTTTTGGTCAATTCTTTGTAATCGGAAGTAGACTCTCTCGCATAACGTATCTTCCACGCGTTTACATTCTCTCTTATTTCTTGTTCCCGCTCTTTCTTACCTCGTCCCTCGTGTACACACGTATACATATAGATACCGCTTCATTCACGCATTACTATCTCGCAGGCTTGTTATCTTTTATTGGGGCAATCGTAAAGTTGCGCAGGATGACATCGTTCAGGCGTTAGATCGGAGAAATGTTACGATAAAAAAAAAAAAAAAGAAAGAAGGAAAAGGGGAAAACGGTTCCAACGAAGTTCGAACGAGTATCTCGTACACTAACGCTGCTTTTCTCTTTTCCGGCTATTGAAACAACGATTACTATTTTTCTTGGCACGCACACGATCCGCTATACGCTTTCCTCGCTTCGAGAAACGATCGGTTTCTCCACTAATTTCCCTTTTGTACATTGGTAAACTTTTTGTTGAAAGAAACGACACTCCGATCGCACGACACCTTTTGTATAACCCTGCACGCAGCTTCTATACGTGTTCATACTATTATCATATATATTCATCATCATATATCTATATTTATTTGTAATTATACTCCTATTTACAAAAAATTGTTCGTTAAATGTTAATATTCAATATCGCAACTGTTATTACATTATAACTTTATTCCTGAGTGACCATTCATTAAGAGACTCGCCTCTTGTTTCTTCTTCTTTTTTTTTCTCTCCCTCCCTCCCCCTCTTTTATTTTTATCGGATAGCTTATTTTAACGCTAAAGCGCCGCGATAAGAAACCGAGGTAGTAAGATGACGAATACGGAAACACGTTTAATTTTCAATGGTTAATCGATACTTAAGTCGAGCCGATTACGAATAAACTATTGAGAATTTCATTCGAAAGCCGAAGTCGATTAGACTCGAACGTTTCGGTGCTTTCGGACATATTCGGCTCAAAAAACCGATAGATATCTTTAATCGTATGACAAAAGTAATCGTATATCGAAGAAAATGACAATCGTTTAAAATCGTTGTTTATATAATATATTAAAAAATCACTGGTTTGCGAGCCAACGAAGTTACGCTGCTCGTTTTAAAACGATCTTTCAACTGAGTCTAACCCTGCTGTTCTCCTCGGCTCTACGTCTTCGTTCATTGGAATATTTGATTGGTAAAAAGCGCGGGATACACAAAGGTAGTAACACTATATAGAGTACCGAAAAACTATCTATATTTCAATAGTATCCATCGAAATGTAACATTCATTTCGGATCACATAGTCCCGGAAAGAATAGCAGGGTGTTGATAGCGTTACATGTAACGTTTGCCGAATTTGTATCATCTACTTTTCAGAGATTCAATGGTTGTCGAAACCCACGCGAATTATGAGCCGAATACGTGTAACACAACGAATAATCGAAATATCTCTAATTTACCAACATGTATAATAATTTTCACTTAATTCCGAACAATATTCTTTACGTTATTCGAACTATTTACACATAATTAATCGCTTGATATGAACTGGCCTAATATATTACTTTACGCAAACTCCGAATTAATAAATTAAGAATTTTCTGAATCATTTTGTGGAAAACAGACGTATCACGATACGGTGCGTATATCGTTGAAAGAGAACATCGAGAAACTTTAGGAATTTCAAAAATATCTACGCACCACGCGAGTAAAACTGCGGCGAGAGAAATGTTTCTGATTTCAATGCGAACGAATTTCTTGGATCTATAGAAGCAAGATTGTAGGTTGTAAAGTAGATAAACATTCATTCGATATAAAATAAATGGTTAAATTGTATTTGTAATTGACGATTAATACTCTTATTTATAAAATCTCGTGAATACATGTAACAAATATACTTCCTGTATAATATTGGCACTTATTCGTAAACAATATTCGTAAATACTTATTCGTTATTATCTGCTAAATTCTCGATACTAATCGGTACCAATGAAACAACCGAAGACACACGACGTAAAAACGAAATTAGTAACCAACGACAAGGATTGGCGAACATCGACAGATATATACTTCGAGAGGAGTGCGAGGAAGACGGTCGTGTTATCGTGTTGGCACAAGTTGCAAATCATTGCGCAAGAGGACGATGATCCACAAAATGATCAGAGAAATTCTCGCAAGGATCGCTAGCCGACGAAGTATTTCGAACCATCGATCCCGAACGTACGTGGTTCCATCGAGTGTCCGTGCATTTTGTCCGATATTCGCTCAAACGAAATCATACAACACGCGTAACAATATGAATTAGGCGATTGGGAGGTTTCCATGCATAAGATATCGATCGGATAGTATAACGGGAATCGACCTGCCGATCGGACCACGTCGATCGATTATCAACAAACTTTCACGAATCGTGCCCGCTGCAATGCGAGACGACCACATCCAACGACTCGTGCATTCACGCGCGTCTCAGCTCTTTTGTAACACCGATAAACATCTTCAATAAAATCAATATCATGCAAACAGTCGTGAGGAGATTTATACCGCGAAGATCATCCGAGTTAGTTCTATCGATCGTGTAAATTCGAGTTTCTCAAAATCGAATAAAAACTAAGGCGAGCAGAAGCGAGCTCGATCACGCGAATCGTCGAACTCGCTCCTCGCCCGCGTTCCAAGGTTTCAGAGACACTACATTCTCGTCTTTGTTTCCCTTTACCGCGCCATCCTGATATTCTATCGTCGCGAATGAAACTGATATACGTATATGTACACACGCGTTTCTCGACGAACGTCGCTTTTAATTAATTAGACGGGTCTCGGTAAATCGATAAATAACAAAAAGGAGTGTATACAAATACCGAATTAGCAGCTACACTAATAGGGTTATCGTTTTATTTTGTTCGCCCGTGTTATAGGTAAGACACTTTTGTCGAAGATGGAGCTTAAAGTGTTCAACTATAAATCTAGTATCTCTGAAACGATATTGATACATGATAAGATATCGGAAGGCTTATAATATTGGGTAAAGTCGCAAATTGTTCATCAGCAGTTTCAATGCTGTGCTCTGGAATATTTTACACTATGAAATAACACGTGACTCGGAGCAACTGGCTAAATAATTGAAGGGTATCGTTTCCTAACGTATCCGTAGAGACAGCTTAGAAATACATTGTTATACGCAAACGATACAAACGATACAAATAAATCATCGTATTGCGTGAAGTACTAAGTACATATTTGGCAACGAGTAATAAATTACGAACGTACACGTATCACAGCCATTTAAATAGCCTAGAATTTTAGATTTATCAATGGTACGAGTATCGAGCAAGAAAAATAAACGGAACGTATTCTTCGTAACCGAAGGTACAATAATTATCCGGAAACGTACTACACCAAGCCATACGTTGCTCAGAGATTATCGTTGTCCACAGCATTCTCTCAAGGCTATAATCAAAAGTACGTCGACATACATATACGTACACAAATCATGCTTATAAATTTAGTACAATAATGTAGATAATAATTGTATAAGTAAGGCTGCTGATTAAACGCACTCCTCTTGTCCTATTCGAATGCGATTCAACGTTCTCTCTTCGTTTTATCGTAGTCGCCAGCGATACCGTTGCATCTTCAACCGCATCCACCGATCAAAATGGATTTTCACGGCGTTGCGCCTCGCCGATAAATCGACACTCGATCGGAAATAAGCGCGATCGCGTGCAAAACTTCTATAAAACGAAGAGAGAGAGAGAGACAGTTTAATCGTCCAGTGTCTCCTGTGTAATGATCTTACGACGATGCATAGGACTAGGGTATTCAATGATTTCAATGTTCTTCCTAGTTTTAGAACATGGCAGTAGAACAATAGTACACCCGATACCTCGTCGCAAAGACGAAGTAACTCGACCTACTCTGACCCTCTAATCCTTTAAACATTATACCATTTAGTAACATTATCGATATATTATTACTTTTTATTTACCAGAAGAGTTTCTTTCCATAATAACGATGTAAAACAAATTACAAAGGAAGAGAGCAGCTCTGATGCTAAGAGAAGCAAATATCTTTCTTGAAACGCGGTTAACCGCTACTTCTTTCGATCGATTCTTAAACTCTTAAAAATTTCTTTGCTTACGCAATTATATAGGAATGGAGAAAATCCGTGTTCGCGATATGTACACAGCACAGGTATTTAATTTTAGTCGCTTGCGGAATTTAAACATCCTGATAATACGATATATAATTTCTTCCACCCTTCGAGTTATTACGCCCTTGCTTCAAGGTAAGATAGGTTTTCGGATACTGGTGTATCTTAACGATTATTCGCTTGGACTTTGCGCTGTATTCTTGATAATGTCTGTCGCTGTGAATACCATGTGTAGATTGATATAAGTCTAATCCCGCGGAATCTTTCGCATGAAATACGTCCCTCGATAGTGTTCGAAGCTAGCTAGATGACTATGCAATATACCCCTTTGCGCGTTTCTTCTCTACCTGGTGGCTGCTTTTCTCCTCTCGTCTTTCAGCGGATTTACGCGTTTCGTTCGTTAAATGGAAATCTCGTCGGTTGAAGCGGTAAACGTGCGCTCTGCTTACAAAGTGGGAAAGTGAACGTTAAAAAAATGTATTTAACTATTAAAGTCTATTCGATGGTTTATAAATACTAAAAAAGTCGCTATCCTTATTACAAATCGTTTCGTATTTCGCAGTTCGAAGGATTTACACCGCCTTCTTCTTAGCTGTCTCTATAATACAAACGGGCGAGTCTGCAGTTTATTATTTCCCCCACAATTAATACGGATATTTAATGAGTGTGGTGTTTTTTTTTTTTTTTTTGTTTTTGCACCTCTTTATGTTATCTAAATAATTCTCGAGGAAAGATATTTGTCAACTTTGTTCCTCGAACGCTATATCAAGGATCGCGACTAGAATGGATATGAAACTTCACGATTGAAAAGTAAAAAATAGAAAAATAACTCTTTCTTGGAGACTCGGAGAACAACGTTTAAAGCAACATTTGAATAATTTCCGCAATGTTAGTTATCGTCGATACTATTTCGATCTTTACTGATTTCGAAAAATAGCGAGCCGAATAAATGGGAAAAATGTCGATCGCGAAATCGTATTATATTATGAACATAACATGATGTTATAAACATGGGGGAAACAGGGAAGAAGGGTTGTGATCCCGTTTCGATTTTTCGAATCTGGAGAAATTCGGTCCCGTTGTTGAGGCCCTCGAGGAGAAATGGTTTGTTAGTACGAGGACAAGTAATTCTATCGTCGTTCATCCGAATTGAAACTTTCCAAGCTGATAATACGACTCGTTATGAATGCTTTGCTCCGCTTGAAATATATTCACGTTCGTAATTCCTATGTGTTTTGGTTTCGGCACGTCGAAAGGAAAGATGTGTAAAAAAATAAAATTACACGTACAGTGGTAGTGAGATTCAATTTGATCGTGTAAATTATCTCGCCAACGTTTCAGCGCTAGTTTTCTGATAAACCTTTTCTTTAACCAACGCGTATCATTGAAATGAAATTACTCCGTAGAATTTCCATAAGTGAAACATATACGAGTTATCTACGCTATTCTCGTATTCCGTATATGTAAAAAAAAGAAAGAAAAAGAAAAAAGTATGAAATCTAATGACCAGAAATGAAAGCAGAAATCGGAAGCAGTGATGCAGATGGTGGCTTTAGTTGGTCCCGAACATGAGTTACTCAGGTTTGTGTACAAATCTCTATCGGTTGATAAATGAAAGATTCGAAGTACATGTCAAACACAGATCACACATCTCCAATTAATACGTTCGATTTGTTTCGATAACTGCACGTAACAAACGATATATAATAAATCAACTAATTTCTTTCTCGTTCATTGTAACTGTATCTTCTATACCAACGATGAAGATTACCTATCTCAAGGGAAATAAAGCGAATTTGGTACAAAACATTTTAAAGGAACGAATTATAAAAGGAAGGACGATAAAGACACAAGTTAAAACGAGCACGATTTCTGCACAAACCCATTGTAAAAGTCGCGCATGGAATCGTGTCGATCGTTGCATTATGGATCTCAGCTTATGGTAACGCTGCGCGTGTCGAACGTAATATAACATCTCTCCCTCTCTCATTCTCTCTTTCTTCTCTCCACTCTCTCGTTCGATCTTCCTTTCTTTCTTCCTCATTCTCTCAAGTAGCATTTTAAACATTATGAGTTATCTATTAACCTATACGGCCCTACGATATACGGATGAATGTTCCTTTGGCAGTTTATTTACATGCGAGTTGAGCCACGGCGCCGAAAATATCATACGGCAACGAATTTCGATGTCGAGCAACCTGTGAAGCACGGAACATTTTGAAAAGTCGCCAGACACGTTAAAATCAATAGATTCTTTTCTCACGTGTAGCGAACTAGCGCTTTTGAAAATGCTTCGTCTTGGATGGAGAGTGTCGTTGCGGATATTAGCGAGTCGATCCGCCAAATGTTCCTTAAAAATCGTTCATCAGAGCGTTTACAAATAGTATACGAGTATAAAAGGGGCCTTGAAATGTTTCGATCTAACGTTTCCTTCGTTTCTGTTTATCCATCTCGAGAATGTTCATGGTAATCATAATTTTAACGTAGCGAATCGTTCCAAGTTTCATTTTATATTTACTTCGTGCTTCGTAATCGAAATAGAAATAATTACAGAGTTATAATCAATAGAGGTGAAACATGATTTTAGCAGGGCAGCGTTAACTACTTTGCTTTGCTAGAAAATTCTACTCGAAACAAACACAGCGGTTTGTTATTGTATCGTGAAAAAATTGTTAAAAGAATAATTATTGGAACCTGTAATACATATATATTCTGATATATATTTTTTCTATTTTGCTTTATATCGCTTTAGCTTAAATGCAGTATAGCGAAATACTATTAGAAAGTGGTTTGTTTTTACAGAGTGTAATAGTATGTTATAATAGTATACTATCGATAGTACTAGCATATAAATAGTATGTTATTATAACAGTATCATAATAAGTGCAGTATCAATGTCATATAGATATCATGAAATCATTTGAAGCTTTAAAACTTGCAAAGTATTACAAGTGTGTCTATGTTTGTCATCTGTCCACTGCTAATTTCAACGAAACAACACTCTCCATTTACCAGCATTATCCATAGCTCAACTGCAGCTACCGTAACCATGTTATTTACAGAAACAGTACGATCATATAATTGAGATATCTTGCGCTGTTAGTTCCATTTAGTTTTGTACCGCCGTTTTCCTCGTCATTTTCACTGGCAGTGTCTCCCTTTGTCTCGACAATAGTATCCAGTCGGTCCATCGTACCCCTCTGGTGGTGATGACTACTTGATAAGTCACTTTCAGGCGTCTCATCCGAGTCTACGTCGATCATATGGTCGTTAACCTGGATTTTGACTACAGCATCTACCGGGTACTTTCCTTCGTCGCTCGATGACGTTGTTCCCCTTTGTGATCCTACCCTGCTCGATAATATTCTGTCATTTTTTTCGCAACGAGGACAATTCTGACCATTCGACGAACCTTCGTCGCTCTGACATCGGAAGCATATTAAATCACCTTCGCTGGAAAAATCGCAATGTTCGCATTGAACCACATGACCGTTTCCATGACAGACTTCGCAGACAGGACTGTCGTCGTCCTGCTTTAGGTCTCTGTCTTCGTAGTCCCTTCGGTCATGCTCCTGTTCGTATTTCTTGGGCCAAACTCTTCGATACTCTTGATCACGATACAACGACCTAGGCGAGGAAGATTGACCGCTATGCTCTTGATCGTGACATACCGACCGAGGAGAAGACATATGAATCGGGCTTTTGTATGTGCGGGAAGTTCCTGGTTCCTGAAGTCGATCGTCGAAACGTTCCTCGACGTATCTACTAGAATAGGAGCCAGGCGTTTGTGGTCTGTACGTGCAGGTACGGGTTTTCTGATCACATTCGCTGCATAACAATAAGTTTGACTTGCTGCCAGGCTGCGAAGCGTAACCATTGCAAGTGCCGTAATATTTCTCGTCTTCGTCGCTTTCGAAGAAATGTTGACTGAGGCTACCAATCGATTTCGTATCGCTGGATCTACCGGAGATTCTAGTTTCTTCCAGTTCTTCTCTGTCATCTGCCGCGTATCTGTAATAAAGTTTACACGCATGAAGAGATTATAAAAATTATACGCTACGTTTTACACGGAATTTGCTTCGACTGGAAACTCAGCAACGGTGTTTCGAGACAAATGCTTCGGCATTCGATCGAATACTCGTCATCTTTAATAAGGTAACACCGCGGTAAGGTAACAACTTTACCTGTCGTCTGTAGCGTCAGCCAAATAGTGTCGTATTCGCGCTATCTTTGTTTTGCCGCGCTCTCGCGGCCTTGTTTCTTGTTAAATGATACTTTCTCGATTTCGCTCGTTGTTATCTTCTAAACTGGACGACGAGCTGGCACCGCAAATCTGCATCTCGATTTCAGCCAATCGATTCTCAACTTCCCACTGTTGTTGATTCAGTTTAGCGCTCATTACCGCGTTTTCAGACTCCAAGCAAACCAGACGTTCCCGAAGACGTTTAATTTCAGCCAATAAAGCTTCGTTAGTGCCTAAAAGTGGCGTGGCACCTTCGCTCACCAAATGCGTCATGCTGCTGGTTATGCCTAGAAAAAATAACGTATATCAAGTAGATCAATATTAGCATGATTAATTAATTTGTTCGTATCGCGTTAGCCGATCATTTATTACGCGTATCTGATTGATTCGTTGTTGACGAAAGCAAGGCAAGAAACGTCTATTTAAGAAATTTCTTTACTTGCAAATTGTTTCAACATTTTGCGTATAATTCCCTCGGTTAAAACGTACTTGT
This sequence comes from Bombus bifarius, assembly GCF_011952205.1. Taxonomy (NCBI): domain Eukaryota; kingdom Metazoa; phylum Arthropoda; class Insecta; order Hymenoptera; family Apidae; genus Bombus; species Bombus bifarius. The sequence continues at coordinate 57,722 of NW_022884538.1, forward strand.
TCTAGACGAATGACTTCATTTTTCATTGGATTCATTCAGGCAATATTTCCTTATTGAACTGTTTACGGCGACCCGTTTACAACGGACGAGTGCTAACGTCACGAATAAATTGCTAGTGGGTAACGAGTCTCTGTTCGATCTTCGATGAACTTTTAATATCACAACATATTACGTAAGATCGTGAAAACGACTAGAAATAATCCGATACTCTAAAGGAGATGGAGAGTTTCATAAATCGTTTTTCGACTAAACAAAATATTTCATGCTATTCGTAAGCAGTTTACTCTGCCGTTAAAAAATCGAACAAATTTCTTTCTATCTGCGTAAATCGAGTTTAGGTTAAGTTTGGATCGTCCATTAAAATCTCGCAATATCCCCGGACAAACGACTCTTTACGATTCCTTCTACGAACAGCGGGCAACTGACAGAAAAATCGCTACTGCGGTGCGTGGATCCTAATTAACGACAGGTGCGTCGGAGTGGTTCCTTCCTTCCCAAGTAACAATTTTTCCGGACCTTGAACGTCACAGCCGAATCGTACTCGAACTCTATATACCAAACGCATATATATTCGGACAAGCTCTCGTAGCACGGTCAGCCGGAAAAATAAAAGCTCCTACGGAAAATGATCACGAGTTTCCAACTCATTCGTACTTTCGAACGTTCGTTCCCTTTATCTCGATATTCTTACAAATTCTTTCTTGGCGATGGGTAGCCTTTTAGGTGAACCGACCAGTAAATCAAAGGATACTGTGCATCAGGCATGTGGAAGCTTCGATTCCAACGGAAGAGGAAGAAGATTCCTTGGTGATTTAACGTCCATTAAATCACGAAGGAAAAATGCGTTCAATCCGAAGGTCCGAGAGTTAAGAAAGAGAATCGGGGTCGAAGAATTCAGAAGGAGGGCGTATATTTCCAGTCGGTGGCGTTCAAGATGAAATACTTGCCAGAGTGGGTGGACTGTCTGCCGGCGGATGGCTGTGCGGCCGCGGATTGCGGTGCCCTGGCGGTCTGATCCTCGCTGCTGTGGCCGCTGCTGGTGGCACTCATCGGACTATCCATGCTCCTCGCGACGACGTTGCTCGCGTTGACGTTGCTGGCGGTGCTGGGCAAGCCGCGCGACGTCACCGGACTAGGGCTGGGGGAGAACAACGAGTGGCCAGCCGAGTACGCGTGAGTGGACTTGGTGTCCACCGGTGAAACCCACATCTCCTCCAACGGTATACGACCTCGTGACTCCACGAGGCCTGGCGTGCTTTGGCATCGTCCCATTGCAGCTGAAAGTTCGTATCGTGGGCGTAAAACGTCACATGCCACAAGTATGAAGTTCGGTTGTCGGAGGAACAGTGTTGCTTTTAGTTTTTGGAAAGGCTTGTAGTCTGTTTGAAAATGTGTCTTTTAGATTTTTTTTTTTTCTTTTTCTCAGGAGTTACGTAGACTGACTGTTTTTTTTTTTTTGTGAGGTAGTCGCAGTTAGAGCGTTCTAAATGAAAGCTGTTTGAGAAGGAGGTGTGCGTGAGGTTGGAGTTTTGCTTAGTTTATGCGCAGCCAGTTTGATACTTTCGCATAAATTTTAAACGAAGTTTTCTAAAGTTTTGTATTCTGCGTGTTCTTATTTCGACAGTGTTTTGCTATGTGCGAGTAACAGTGTTGTTTCTGGTCTCGGTAGGACTTGTAGTTGGTTTCGAAAGGTTTCTTTTTTTCTTAGTATTTTTCAAGGTTTACGAAGATCGATCGTTTTGTAAGACAGTTCGTCGATTAAATGGATTCTACTTGGAAAGGAGATGTGTAAGATCATTGTCGTAACTAGAAGTTTACTTCCAGTTGGCGCATGTTACAGAGTTCCGATATATTTGGTGTACTTAAATAAATGTCCCATTAACATCTGTAAGATTAAGACTCGTCGAAGTACGATCAAGTATGAAATTCGCATAGGCTGAAAGCTTCTAAAACGTCTGCACCGATCAACCGAATTACGTTTTTCCATTTCACGTCGACACAATTTTTCCGAAAATTAACGAGAACTTACAATCGCAACATCATCGCGAACGGTAGTCCCTTCGAATCCAGCTTTCACGAACGCGCTTCGTATCGATCGAGCTTGTACAATGGATTTCGTTATAACGTTAATAATATTCGATTTCACTTTAATTGGCTACATTATTCGCAAAGATAGAATTTCCTCTTACAGAGTAAAGGCCGCTATACAATAATCAACGACGAGGAGCTAAACGAAAGTCGAATATAACGATCCAAGTAATATAAATATAAATCCGAGCGATCCAAGTAATTCCGCCGCTGTATTGCTAACTAATCGTAAATCCTTCGACCAGAGATGTACACGAGTTTCCACTAGGCGCGGTCCGTCGCAAGCTCGACAGCTTTCCGCGAGCTGAAACGCAACTTCGTGTTTCCAATACTACAAAGCAAACACGCGAACAACATCCTCGTTACTCTACGTCGAGTTGCCTTGACAAGTGCGATCTCCTTTTTCTCCTATTCTTTTTTTCCTCTCGAAATTCGTCTCAAGCTCGTTCGCTGTGTTCCGCGTTCGAGTCCTTTGTTCGAGAACAGGCCTCGCGGATCTGCTCGCGCTTCGCCAATGCCGCCTAACCGCCTCCCATTTTCACCACGGCGAGCTTCTTTAATTAAGCCACCGCCTTTCTCATTGTGCAGCAGTGCGGCAGTGCAGCGGTGCTGCCTCTGCGGTTGTCGAGTTTTGCGCGAGCGCGCGCGCATGTGTGTGTGCCTGTGTCGGTGTGTATATACGGCGCTTGGCCGTCTCGAGCTACATACGCGTGTGCACGTAAGTAACGATGCGATTCGCCGGTTCGAAAGTTCCTAACAACTGGCAACTTTCTTTCAGCGAAAGAACAACGCCAGGGCGAACAGGACGACGAGCCGCGCGTTTGCTCGCTCTTCAACTTCCGAATTAGTTAATCGAGAGGCCACGTTCGTCGGCGACACACCGAGGATCGAGAATTTCTTCGCGACGCCTTTCACGTACCCGCTGGCCGTTTGCTTCGTTCCTTTAAAAGATCCTTTTAAACGTCCTCCGCGAGCTTCCACGGTGTATCGTTAGAGCGAGAAAGTAGTTTTGTTGTACTTTGGCGCTTTTTCTAATTGGTTTCAACGTGGCCGCAACGCACGGAAGAAGGTCGTTAGTGGGCCGCGGATATTTATGCAAATCTGTTTTCTCTTTTTCCTTTTTTTACAGACGAGAGCGAAGAAATGACGCCAAGATTCAGGTAGTTTAGTTGGTCTATCGAGTCCAACGCTGTGCGTCGAGTAATCGATATATTTCTCTACGTCTCTCACAGATGCATGAACATCCGCAGGCCGATCGGTAGCAAAGCCGTGCGTGTAGTAGAGAGCTTCGATTTTGTCGAAATCGTTCGCTAGAAATTTGATAACTCGCAATCGTTGGTGAAATTTCGATGGAAATAACGATTCGCGCGGTTTGTTATAGTTCTCCTCGGAACGTAATACACGTAGTTCGTATCGCGTGGCAGATTTCTTACTCTTCTCGCAGTGTCCTATTCGTTTCATTCTGGCGTTCTTACACGACACGCTTGATATTTGTCGGTACGTTACATTGTTCACAGATTGGCAATTCTTGCTCGTGCCGTAAGTACGAACGGGTTAGAGCCGCGTGATTTATCCTAATTCTATACGTATACTTTTTCAACGCGTGAAAGAGCTGTTCCTTCTTTGCAAATATCAAAGATAATCTTGTTCAAACAGCTAAAGTTTCAATTAAACAATACGTAAATACGAGGAAGAGAAACGATTAGCGAAAAATCAGCGAAATCGGAAATTCGTAAAAATTAGTCCTTCAATTTCTGGATATCGAACTTCTTTCTATCGAAATCTAAATTTTACCAAAGACCTCCAGTCTTCGTTGCTTGTTTCAAACTTTTCAAACTATCCACACTGCGTGCCTTTAAGAACGGATTATAATATTGCGCGAGTTGTCCAACGATTCTATCTTCCTTCACGAATTTCCATATACGTGTAATTCTTCTTCGATAGCTGCCTTTACGATAACCTTTTCCCGAGCTATTGTAGCTTCGACGGCAGCGTTCGTTCTCTGCATACGTACAACCATGAATCGCTTGTACTTCTGTTCCTTTGGTCACTCAATCACGTCATAGAATAAAAGGTCCGAATCGACACGCGTGACTGGTCGTATTACGGGGCAGGATTTTTGACAGTTATAGCGACCGTGGATATTTATTACATCCACTGGTAACATTTTTCTTTCCGTAGTTTATTTACCCAGCCGAGGCAGGCCTTTCGGTATATCGCGTTTTCGGATGTGGAAACGTACGAAGAGAATGTTCATAGAAATAAACGTCGTTCTTGTGCCTATTGCCCACTGGTCGAAGTAGGCACCAGGTATCGCGATAGCAACGCGTGTGTTACGAGTCTAAAGTTTACCGTTTTCGACGTGTCGCGTGCGATGTTCGAGTAGAACGACGAAAGACTTAACAACTAACGGACAAAGCCGCAAACGCGATATATTTATTCCTCATTTTCGTGCTATTTCGGCTTGCAGAGGCGGCTGCTAAATTTTCTACCATCTGTTGCAGAATACTCGGTGTACGAGGGTAAATTAATAAGTAAATTGCATCTCCGTGCTAACTTTCGCTCTAAACTATGTAATTGCTGTTAAGCGGGTAGACAGATTCGGTTAGAATTGCTGGTAATGCAGAGCTACGTTTCAACTCGTTTGCATTCGTCAACGATACACGTGCACGTGAACACACGTACAAGATGTTTATCCAGATTCGAAGTGTTGCTGTTCCAGCGACGTTTCGCGGCTGCAAGATCACGACGACTCGAATGTGGTTTGCGAGAATCTTAGATCGATGAAATTTGCGAGAGCGGAACGTGTTCAGCCGTGGATCTGCGACTAACTGGCGGAAGCGTGATACGAAGAATACAGGGGAAGGACGCGAGTGTCGTCGTTTTATTCCACTCGGCAACATTTCTCGTTTTTCACGGAAGAGCAGATTTAAAAATCACGGTATATTGTCAATCAGTCCCATTGTTACGTTCGGAACAAAAGAACCACGTGAAGTCTTCGTCGCCACCATTTTCCAGCATTGTATCTATCCTAATATCATACTTTTTGTCGAGAACAGTACGAGGAATCGATCGACGCGAACAAGATCGTAGGATTCCATAAAAAAAAATCGCGCTGCGCTAACCCAAACCTAACCCAAACCTCTCGATAAACAATGCAAAATTGTGCTTTACAATTTCCTTCCATAGACCGGGCCAGTTGCCAGTCTCATCCCGTATAGTTGCGACAAACGCTGTGTATTCTTCCGTCAACGTACGCGTATGTTACACGCTGAATCTTATTTAGTCATTAACGGACTTGTTTAGTCATTGCTATAGCGCGTTCGATGAATCGAGTCGGTGGAGGTACACGGGCTTCGGACACTGTATCGCAGGCCCTGGAAGCGACAGCAAACCCTAACAATAAACCACGTAAACCGCTTCTCGACCGAACGTTCGCCAGCCAACAGTCCAAGTCCCTTGCGTCTATCACGTGCCTAGCAGGCAAATGCCCCGTTTACCTCGACTGACTCGAATCGTTGAACGGATCGGTGTTGCGTTATTGGTCAATTATACCGAAGCTGAACGATCTTTCAACGTCGTTCGCTAATCGGCAGACCTCGGATGAAAAATCGTAAGAAGCAAAGCGACGAGCAGACGGAGAACTCCGCCTATAGAGCAGCGATTTTCAACGCGTTTCCATCTCACGGCACGCGATAGACCGAAAGATACATTACGCGTAGGTGTTCGGTTCGAGGGAATTCGCGGCGGTCTGAAATATTTGCGCTTTTCGAGAATTCTGCCGGTTGAAAATCGCCGTCGCAGACAGTCGACGAAGCTCAACGTCGTTCGAGTCGTAGAATTAAGCGGCGTTTAGAGGCTCTTACCTTTCTCGAGAGGAGCCCTCTTGTATTTTTCCAATCTCTTCACCGCGATGGCTTCCAGTCTGATCCTAGCCGCGGGATACTCCTTCAGAACGTCCCACATGTCCTTCTTGCTGAGGACGAAGAGGTCCGAGTAGCCCACCGAACGTACACTGGCTGTTCGCCGGTTACCTGCGTCGATGTAGCCATTTATTGGTTATCGAGATGCATCAAGCTTTCCGTTGTATCCGCTCGGAACCGATCGATCGACCGATCGTTCCGCTATCGTACATCGATCGTGTAAAGCTCGTCGCCCGATCAACAGCACGTGGCCTGAATGGCGCCAGACCGGTATCCACGTACTCGCATTATTTGCGTGTATTCTAATTAACAGAAGTGCGTCCACTCGACGACAACAGCACAAGCACTGACGCGCGTTCCTCATTGCCGACTCGATGGCAATCCTGAATAATCGTGGTAATGGGATCTGAAACGGGATTCTAACTTACGAGACACCCGGGTATCTCGCGAGACTTGCCTCCAAACGAACCGCCGCTTTTCGACTCGAAAGAAGAAACTGGCGTATAACTCGAAACACGCGGCTGGCTTCCGCGTTCGAACAAGCAACTCGCTATTGCTTCTTCTCTGTTCCGACTGGTCGTCGGAGCGAGAGATCCGGAGACGAGAAAGAGGTTCGCGAAAGCAAGAAGCTATAAATCTTTGCGATCGAGCGAACAGTGACGTCGTTCGGCAGAAGACGAATAGGATACGTATAACGCTCTCTCATTCTGGTATTGGCGATCCGAATCCAGACTCTCCAGAGTTTTAAGCTTCGAGTCCTGTTCCTCGAGCGATCCGAAAAATCGTCGTCGCGTATACGATGCAGATTCCAAGCGATTCGAACTGTTTCGGATCCTATCGTCCGACTGGTTCAAAGCTGATCGTTTCAATCTTCTACGATCGTTAATTTCATTACTCCGAGCTTTTACAACCACTATAAATAACATCGTAGATGAAATGTTGGTCTTGCGTTTGCCGCTCTAATTTTTTTAAATATCTGATCATCGACGTCCAAGGTGGAATCTTTGTTCATCCTTGATTAATCGTTTAGACACATAGCGCATGAAATTCGCTGTTGCTCGTTCCGAATTTCAAGATTCTCCTGCTTTTCTATCGTCTGCCTCCTCGTCGAGCAACAGCGCTGTTACGGTAATTTTCTTTAAATAATAGCAAAATGTGTCATTGCTGACTCGTGGACAGCCGAACGTCGTGCCGGTGCTGTGTCCTTAAATGGGCGATAGTTGTGAATATGACGATGCTGAAGGCTGCTTTACACGTCGATGTCACCCAACGATACAACTTGGAAACCATATCAAAGCATAACCTTGGCTCATAAGCCGTAAAAATCATGCTCGACAAAATTTCATTGAAAACCGACAAACTACGTGATGTTTCATATCTATGTATTGTGTGTGTGTGTGCTTTAGTGGGATCAAGTTTTCTTGTCATTGTAAAGAGCGTCATGTGTCGATACGTATATGTTATGTGTATATTTTCATCGGAATAAAAATTTGTTTTATGCAATAAACAACGTAATACGCGTAAAAACAAGGAAAGACGAATATTCCATATCTCTTTGCCTAACTTTTTAATTGTTACACAATTGTATTAACAGGTCGCTTAACATTTCCTTTGACGAGTCACTTATCTCTGATTCTCAGAATCTGATTTTTTATTCTTAATATTACAATGAGAAAATTGTGAAACTGGAACCGTTCGAAAGTGTCGTGCAAATGCTTGTACGTCTTAAACAGGGTTTTTAATCGAAGGCAGCTACTGTTGTATCGCAAAGTATAAAATTCTTGTCAAATATATATTTTATTCTCAACGCGAGAATTGATTGTAATTTTAATAAATAAATAAAAGAAAAAATATATATATATTTTAGAAGCATTAATGCGTTTCGGACTAAGAGCGTGAAAGGTTGCCATTTGACGATGCACATCGTAAAAAATGGTGAATTTCGAATCACGGTTCATTCGCGCATAATCTTTTTTTTCACATAACATGTATATGTCGCTCCTTTACTGTTAATTATAAAACATTTATGTTCAAGAAATGGGAACACAACTTTTGATGCGTTGCATATCAATTATTAATTATTAATGGTGAGTGCGATTTAATTGGTAAAATGGTAAAAGGGAATAATTCACTGTAATTTATTTGCTAGAGTTAAGAGGGGTAAAATTCGATTTATTCGCGGGTGTGTACACAATGTTCGGACATGCAAAGTACCTATTTGTATTGTACGTTGGTAAACACGGAGAAATGCATGTATTTATTTCCAAACTAATTGACGAATGTCCTATCGATGACTGAAATGCAAATATACTTTTGTTCGTACACGTAATGTACGCGATATCATACGTCGAAATGTTTTATTTGCTCCGATAAAAAATATATATTTTTGCAACGCGAATGGCGAGTATCGCCCGTACGACGATACAAACCGATGGCAATTTGAGTGAAATTCGATTAATTTCCTTCTCGAATCGTACGTTGCAATAGCTACGCTGCTTTTGTAAAATTTGTTGGGTCTTTTGCGCGATATTTACCTCGCTCGTGGTTTAAGAAGTTTCTAACGAGACGAGATTGTTCGTTTGATCGATACTGCATAATATATTCATGATATATTCCGCAAATCATGCTTGCTAATACTGACGACGTTGGAGAATCGCTGTCGGCTATTCTTCCCAGCGAAAAGTGTTTGATATAAAATTTGTTTTCCACAGTAGATCGTTCAATATACAGGAAACTAACTACGATAATTAGTATACGGACATATATAAGAAGGTAATGTAATTTTCCAGTGCAAATTAGTCACATCCGTGGGCACGAATCATTGCAGCAATAAGTTACAATAATCATTAAGAGACTACGTTAAAAAATGGTAGAGAAGAATCGTGAAAAGTATAATAAGATAATAAGATATAGGTAATTAAACAGTGCACTGATATGGGCAATAAAGTAGAAAAATATGGAAATGAACGTGAGCGAAGAAAATATTTACCAGATATATTCGACTTATGCACTCTCCCCCTTGTCTCTACGCGAGAACACAACATTTTTTATTCATCGTTGACCATTATATTTCGGTTATATCGATGATTATAATTAGACTGTCGTACGAATACCGATTATTGTTAGAATTAAATCCTTATGAAAATATCACAAACGGAGGACAGAGATGGATACAAGTTGGTGAAACTGAATTATCCTGTAACTTATTAAACAGTTGGTCAGAAACGTATATATGATCAACGATGCGAGACGTTCGCGTAAAAATTTCGATAATTGACGTTCGTTGGAATTCAAAGTTGCTCGTACGAACGATGGATAAAAAATGGCCTGTTTCGCAGAGACGACTCGCAAATATTTCCTTGCGCAGATAGATCACGGGTAAAATGTATGTTTCAGCATGTCATAGAAGCAAATCGATCGGCAAACGTAACCAGAAAGAAGACGAAAGAATGCTGAAAGAGCATGTCCAGTTTCCAAATGGGTCAAATCTAAACTAGGTATTCTAATGTTACTACGAAAGCAGGAGTGTCTAAAGAGGAATGATAAAAACAGGAGTGACTAAAAAGTACAGTGACTCACGAAACACCCTTTTATGTGACCTTTTTATTTGAACACCAACTAGAACAGAATAACTTTCTTAATATCCGACCAAACGATTTCAATTTCTTTTGAGAAGTTCGATTAGTTTACTGGATGACGTGTAAAAAAAGCTTGAAAAAAAAAAATTGCAATTCCAGTTACGTACAGGTGGTACATGCTGAGAAGTTCATCTACTGGCGTAAATCTACCAAATGTATTTTCCAAATCTGCGTTACAGTCTATATTGCGTACATACGACGACAAATTGCGGACATACGATCAAAAATTTGTCGGCACACACAGCCGCAAATTATCCTCACCGATTGCTGGAACTGCTGGCACGAGGCAGGCCTCGGTGATATCTTTGATCCGTATCGACGTAATTTAACTCGATATCGAATTACCGGAATGAGAAAAGTCTTTTTTATCTTCTATCGTATCGTTACGAGATGGCCTTAGTCAGATTACTGAGACTCGTACGATGAAAATGATACCGGATATGGCTATATTTGAGCAACAATTTTTAACTGAACTAAAAAAATATGTGACATGTGATCGGGAGTAAGAAATGAGCCGACTCTACGGTATCGTATTACTAAGAGTTGAACCGGGTTCGGGTTATGGTTACAATCGTTGGTATTGCGCTCTATCCATTCCGTTTCACTCGCACTGCGAGTGGTTCTCGCTCTTATCTTCGATGCACGCACGGTAGAGCACGGTGGAGTGAGCACGAGTCCCGATCCATGTATTTGCCATGTATTCGGACACTATAGCATACAGAACAGGACGCATCTCACCGCTTAGAATATGTTGTCAAGGTCAACATTCTGAACAACTTCTTCCTAAGCACGTTCCTGCCGCTGGATCTCAGGTTCCGCGGTATTTGCAAAGAACTTCGAATTATCTCACTTCGGTTATACTTCATTTTGGAACAGGTGGTCGCATTTTTACGCAATCCAACCGGAATTTAACTCGTTAACGGAAGAGATTGGTATCGTGTACGTAAAAATGAACGTGTCGTGGGTTAGGTTAGAGCAGTAGGTGTATTAGGACCTTGGCAACATATCTCAACCTCGTTGAAATCGTTGAAAGCGTGTCCTTTCCTGTATCGCCGAAAAGATTGTAATAACGACCTTCGTCGTTTTTTTCGCGATTCCAAGGTACTGCAATTTCTCCACGACTTTTTTCTTTACACGTCATCGATTAAATTAATCGGTAATTATGCAGGAAAGGGGACCTTGACTCCAATGATCTTGCCCTTGGAATGCGTCACTGAAGGGAAAGCTCCGAGTAACATGCACTCTGTTCTAGGCGATCAAAAGTTAGGTTAGGTTATCCATGGAATCTAACCTAACCTAACGTAACTCAACCACAAGTTACCGCTGTCAGGACTGCAATCGTACGCAAACGCGTATTGCAATTTCGTCATTAGCCACTTATGTCGGGACAAATGCAACGCAACTGTCGTTTTCTTCTTCTCGCAACTTTCGAACCGCGATCGTCCCGCGTTTCGGACAAAGCGCACGCGTTATTCAAGAACTTGCAGCCTACGACATATCCGAAATTCAACGAAACTGTAGTCGAAGCCCGCCTCTTTCTGCATAATTACCAACTGGTCGATCCAACTTCTCGAAAAAAGCTCAAGTCGTTCGGTCCAATATTAAAAAAGTTATTCCGTTTTAAAGGGTGTCCAAATACTTTCGTGAGTTACTGTATATGTTTGTCCGGTTGGATCGATCGACCGACACGACCCACGATTGATTTTCTCCCGCTTTCGGCCTTGTCTCTCGTATTTTCGGAACGCTCGGTATTTTTATCACGGCCGAGGCCGTGCACAGAGGCCCCAGTGTTATATAGTATCATTTATTTTCGTACGATATCTATTACGTTTCAGTAGGTTGTGTTGGTTTATCGGCTGGAAGACAATAATCGATAAAAACAGAGGGTCGAAGGCTAAAGGGCAATACGTGTCACGGGCCTTGTTCAATACGCATCGACGATCTCGCAACGATTTCGCCCTATCGATTTTTCTTTAAGCCTTGATTCGCGCTAGCGATCACGCTACGGCCAGGTCACGTCAGGTCAGGCACCGGTCAAAATCGCTTATACGCGACCCAACGGAAGCTAATGTTCATCCGCAGCAGGTGGTTCGATCGAGTCAAGTGAAAATCTCTTGACCGGTGCGATGACTCGACACGACCTAATCGTTTTACCGATTTTCTAGATTTCATATTTTGCATCGGATACTTTAAACGTTCTGCAGATACAATACGCGTTTCCTTCTCTCAATGGATCGAATATTCATGACCTATATTACGAGCGAATTTTTCGTAATTTCAACGGAAGCCCAACCAGATTTGTTATATCTGTTCGGCAACAACAAACGAAAAATATTGAAATAGAAGAACAAAGAGCGTTGTCCAAGCGTCCAAGTAACAAAGTGTTGTGTGTTGGTTATTTAAATTCGTTGAACGCACAATAGCCGTGATGTCGATACTATCGTAACGAAAACTCTGTTTGCTTTGTTCGCAAATGTATGTTTGAAAAAGAAAAAATCAAAAAAAACAATTTTAAATGTATCACCCCGAGATCGGCAGAAACTTGTCAAAAATCTTTTAAAAGTCAATAACGTGCAATAAAGTGCAACGAGGTTTGAGACAGTAAAAGTATCTACTTGGTCTGCAAATTACTGAAACCATTGAAAGGTCCATTCAAAAGATGATACTTCCCTCTACCTAAAGCACTCGATTTCAACGCAACAACATCTTTTTTTTAACGCGCGTTTGTTCGTTGCGTGGTCGTCGGGAGCGCAAGTGGCAGGAGGAAATCGACAATAGGAATGTCGGTGACAGAGAAAGTACAAGAGTAAAGAAAGACGATCGTTAGTAGAAAGTTGGGTTTGAAGATCGGCTCATACCGGCTCGGCGGGTCGCCCTCTCACAGAGTAGTAAGAACGTGAATCGTGAAAACGTGATCGTGAAATACGAGGGGGACAGCTCACGGGCCCCTGGTCCGCTTGGAATATTTACCGCACTCTTTACCTGCAGTCCTCATATTGAGAATGCTGATCTCCCCGAAGTAGGAACCAGCCTTAAGGGTAGCCAGCACTGTCTTCCCGTTATCAGCCACCACCTGCAGCCGGCCTCTGTTCACTATGTACATCTCCTTGCCTACCTCACCTGCAACACACGTTTCAAAGAGGAAAGTTAACACAATGGAAATCCATTCGCGCGAACAACGGATAGAATCGAGGACAGAAGTAAGCGTGCGAGTAGTGGGAGCGGATATCGGCGTAGTTTGATCGAACCGGCACGGTCGGGCCTCGGTAGCACGAGTCTCCAGGGAGGAGCTAAAATCTTCCAGTTATACAGCTTTCGACTTATCGAAATCTCCGGCTAAAAGAGATTTAACAAAACGAAAATTCCATGTAAAGCAAGCAGCTTCGTACAAAGGCGCAGTTTGACGTTCGTCTTTTCCAAGAGGGTCGGAATTTTAAGCTTTCTCTTGGAAATCGTTTTGTCCAGCGTACCTAAATGCCAAGGTTAATGACAGGGTAGAAGATAGTATTATGCGTTCGACCGACGGAAGAATTAGCATACGACCGAATGGTGGACATTTTTAAAGGGAAGAAAATCTCGTTTAGCAGGTAGCGAGGAAGAAGGACGAATCGCTATTCTACGAGCTGCGATTGTATAAATTGTTTGATCCCGACAGGTTCGCCGTAAACGAAGTTCTACCGTAACAGAAACACGATCGAATTTCGAGGAACCACAAATACGTCATTGGAAACGAGATTCTTTGGGGAGGTTTCGCCTAATCTTCCTGCAGAAGGTTCTGTCGGAAACGTTTGCGGCAATGTACGACGAATAGAGAGCAAACGCGTACCAGGAATTTCTGCCAAGAATGTAAAATTCTACGATAACATGCGAACGTTACTTTCCCTCGTATCATATGCAAGATACGGAGATTCGATAGATAAATTAAATTCATTAATGTCCTATCTCGTAGTTGCTCCAAATTCATAGGAATAAATTCCAATTCTCCGAATTTTCGCTTACACCGCTACGATGTTTCACCCGCCGTGTATTATCATTCTTAAATTTTGATCGATAATGTTTCATTAGCAGTCTAGTGGGAAATAGAGCATAGTCGCTACTTGCATTACACGAGCAGTTTCGTATCTTCTTGTGTGCTGCACTTCTGTGCCTGCTACCGCTTCGTCATCCTATGTTTGCTCTGTTCTACTCGGTTCGGCCTTGTTCTAACCCTGTTCCATCCTATTCATTGCACTACTTATGGGGATTAAACCCACATCAAGCGATGTCAAAGCCCGATTTTCCATGCATGTTCAACGTACACTTGCTAAACTGTTTGCCGTGAGACGTTAGATCGTTGAATAATTTTAAAGAAGTCAGGGTACCAGCATAGAAAATTTATGCTTCCGAGTTCGCTTCAAATTTAACATTCGCAGAGCTGTTGCGAGAATAAAGAGATAGATATATTTAAAGCAAATCTGAAAATTTACGTTAAACGTCGGAGTAAAAATTTCACGCACCACAGAGAACCATGTTCGTCTCGTCGATGAAGCTAAATATCGAAGAAGCTAACGAATACGTATATTATTATTCGGACGAAGTGGCTATCAAAATGTTAATAAATGGACATACAGCGAGTGTACTTTTTAGTCAAATAATTCCCGGTGATACGCATAATACGTTCGTATAGAAGACGCCTACGAGTGTTCCAACACTGTCGTCGTTTCATCCAACCTACGTACATGTGTGTGTGTGTGTGTGTGTGTGTAAAATCGTGCGAGTCACTGAGAGAAAGCGATTAGTTTGGAGAAAGCCACGGTAAAGACGACGTTAGCGTAGTTAAAGTAGTAACGGGTAAGCCATAAGTCAGGCTGAAGTCGCCAACTGCGCCGCAGCAGCAGTGATCCACTCGACGTATAGTCGGCCATCAAACAGAAGCATCCAGGGCGCTAGAAAACGGCTGTAGTCGCGTACCAACGGTCATGCGGCGGTCGTTTCCGCGGCGATGAAGAGGCTAGAGAGAAGACGATCACCTCGCTTACACACACACACATACACACACACACACGCACTGCCTGTCTCCGTCCACTGGCTGTGTTCTTGTCCTTCGCTTTCGTTTCTCATTCTCTGCTCTCCCAGGGGAAGAGAAAATTATTTGGCTGGCTGGTCACGTTCGTTCGCGCGACCCATCGAAGAAATACTGACCGATCGCTGACGTATCCAACGAAAACTATTCCACGCTCGGTTGCCTTTAATTAAATCGACGATTTTATTCACTTGCCTTCGGCAACAAATCTTTTCGCTCTGTTCAAAGGTTTGTCGGTGTTGCGGAGTGGCTTGACGGGTCCAAGATTTTCATCACCAACTAACATGTTTCTTGCATTTTATTTCGTAGAATATCGTAGCCACTCGCAGGACGATAGAAAGTGGTCCAACAATTTCGAAGATGTACGCGGTGCACAGTCTAAGAGAGGACTTCGCCACTTTTCTGGCATTTCCAATAATCTCGCGGGAAGGTGTTTCGCGCGAAAGTCGATCGACCTCGACCTGGCTACTGACCGCGATAGGAAGATTTCTCGAAAAGTTTCTTCGCTTCGCTGAAGAGCGGCGGGGTGTCCACGAGGATTTGCCCGCGTAAAAAGAAAAGAGAACAAAGAAAAGGTTCGAGCAAGGGGAAAATAATCGCGCCCCATTATCAAACACACGACGTTTCTTCTTTGAACGAACCTGCGGTTGCCGAGGAACGCCGGAGAAGATAAGATTCCGCGCGAGGCGGGAGAGAATTTTCACAGCAAGCTGCAGTCATCCGACGCGGATGATTCTCTCGATCCGCGACACGGTTAGCTATTTCTCGGAATAAAGTATTTCGTTCATAACTGCGCCTTCTGGGTACGCTATTGGCAACCAGGCCAAGTGGAGAGGGTAGGCAATCGCTTCTGAAACTTCTGCCAGCTAGGGTACATATTTTGGCGAGGTTCCAGTTGTTCGTTCCAAGAGAATCCCGGTCAGGAAAAACGTGTGGCGATGTGTAAAAGGAAGGAAGGAAGGAAGCAAGCAAGCAAGCAAGCAAGAAGAACGAGGAGAGAGCAGAGGATGAAAGGAAGGAAGAAATTGCAAGTGAGAAATAGTTATACGCCCTGTGGACTATATGCAACGTATCGTGGTACATGTCAAAGAAAATATTTCACAATGGCGTTGAAATATTTACGATCAGAGAAGAAATCACGAACTTCGGCAAAAGCTACTTGAAAGCGATTTACGTCTCGTGAAAACCCACACTGGCCTCTTAACTAATCCGATCAAATAAATCAATAGAGGCCAGTCGAACTTAAAAAAAGAAAAAAAAAAAGAAAGAAACACGCCACCCGTTGACTTGATAAACAGATTGACCTAAACGCAACATCCCAAGAGCATAAATCTAATAACATCTATGATTAAGCGATTACAGTGCAGCGGTTTGATTGGAAATCGGTCCATGTCTATGTTATTCTGCAGTGGCGATGGATACACCGCACTACGAGCACTGGACATTGCAGGCGATTCCAGTAACTGAGTAAGAAAAGAAAAAAAATGAGGAGAAGATTACGCGTACCTTTGCGACAGATATAGTCGCCAGGTGAGAAAAGAACTGGTCGCAGTCTTAGTACGAGCTCGCACAGGAAGCCAGCCTCCGTGTTCTGGAAGATCTCCACCCTCCGTAGCGTGTCCAGGTGCACGTTTATCGCAATTTCGGCCTTCAGCTTGTCTGCAACGTTCCAACGGGATTAATTTAACGACGGCGACTTTTCAGCTTTCGTTTGTTCAGCTTCTTTGCCGCGAGATCTTAAGGTCTCCTCGCTGATAAATTCCGCTTGGACGATTTATTTCTTCGCGAACGGACAGACTATAAAGCTGAGTGTAACGCTGGCGGTAAATTGTCCGCAACCACGTGTCGCAGCCAATCACCCGCGGATCTGTCTTTTTGCGAATCTTCCGCGAAATCTGCGGGTCTTGCACGAAAGACGGATGCCGATTGACTGCGGACAATTGTCCGTCAACGTCACGCTTAGCTTAAGAGAGACGCCAGAAAAGCTATATTAAGGATGATTTCGGATTTTCTTTTTACTTCGGATAATATTCTGATTATAAATTTTACGATCACAGTAGCCTGGAAATATAGCCTGTACATCCTGCAACTCGATTACGTCGAAAACAAGTTCTATTCCATGTTTTCTTCTTATTTTTTCACGAGAAATCACCACGTACTGGCCATGCGCATGTTATTTGGCTACAGCCGGTGTGCTTTAATGCTTCAAAAATATTTACGGGATGGAGATTCGGCGGCAGATTTAACGAACTATCCCGCAGAAATATGTTCCAGCGACGTCCATCATTCTGGCTAAAATGAGAATCACGATGGAAGATTTCTACGTGCGTCATATTACTGCGGGATGAAATAAGACTGCTGCAGCTATGACTAAGGTAAATCCAGTGGAATAAACCTCGATACGCGATTCACGTGTACGTACGAGAAGAAACAAGGAAGAGGAGGAATTACCGAAGAGGAAAAGCGAATCGTGCGATGCTAAATGCCGTGGAAAAAATTACACGAGCAAATTGATGCACTTTCTAGCAACCTTCGTCGATGCGCGAACGCGTCAAATCACCAATAGGACGTCGGTGAATATTTTAGCTTGCGATAAACGCGATACCATAACCAAAATTAACCCGTTCGTAGTAGATCAAAAAGACTTAGTCATTTCATTTTCTGAGAAATTTCTATGCGAGTTACCGATATAACTGGCTCTCCTTTAAATAAAAATGAATTTTTGCTCGACGATTTTTATATTCACGATTTTAGGGGAAACGAGTCTGTACGTTCGAACGAATCTTTCACGTCATCTTCATCTTTGACAAAAAAAAAAAATCTTTATCTTTCATCGTCATTTTGTTTGTACGACAACTTTGCCAGTGGAACGATGTACAAGAAATAGCTGCTTCTTTTGCAGCAATAACTCAAGAACTATAAATTTCTAGTACAAGTAAATAAACGATATATTCTGACTTGCTATTAGACAAAGAGACGAACGTTTCAAACGGAGAAGTGGAAAACGCTTACCTGGAAGACAGCTGACAGCTTTCTCTTCGTCCGAGCATTTCTGCGTCAACCAAAGATAGTCGAACCATTTGATCACCTTCACCTGTAGATGCTTCGGCACTCTTCTCATTCTCATGTACGTTTTCACGCCATCCAGCTTCGCTGCAATTAGAAAAAAAAAGCATCGCGATTATTACAAGTCGCGAGTCTGTTATATCGCGTCACTTTTCAGTACTGTGCTATTAACAAGCGTGTTACTCGATTAATATGTCCATAGTAATGTAGAATAATATAAGATAAAAAGTATGAAATCGTACAATGTCAATCACTAATTAACATATCAGTTATCTACAATTTTATCGATAATTGCCAATTAGTCTACTTTATTATATCGACAAGAATTAAACGAAATCCTATTCGTTCGATCAGTTAATCCTTTGCTGAGAATTTCTTTACTGTATAATGCGAAATTTTCAAACGTAATAATCCTATCCTAAATATTATACGTGTATACACAGTGTGTTCTATAGGGCAACGATTAGACTGACAATCATGTAGCAAAATGTTGACAAATGGTTGGTTAAAAAGTCATAGCAAAAACATGAAACGTAAAATAATTACACACAATTACGCCTGTATTTCCAAGTGTCGGTCGCCTTTGTTAATGCAAACTTCTCTCTTTCTCTCCACTAACTATCGAGTATTATATTCTCATAAACTTGTACAATTATTTATAGGATATTCGTTAATCGCACGCGTTTCTAGAACTTCCGCCAACGAAACGCGTATCCGCATATTCGTAAATTCGTAATTATTGTCGCAAATAGACGCGACGCTGTGAAAATTCGGCAACTCTTGCTTCGAACGAAAGCAGAACGAGACTGAAACGAAACGACCTTTCCTCTACGCCCTTTTATAGAATCGAGCGTTCGAGTAAACATACGGTACGTCATATCGACGCGACGAAAACGTTCTATCAACGTTTCCCATTAACGGATGGCCTTTTCCGCTTCGAATACGCGCATGATTTATTAATGTTCATTCGCGATATATTTTTTCCTCTATTCGCCACACGACATTTCAGTTTCATCCGTACTCATACTACAAGACACTGGCAATGTTTGAACATTACATCACCGGACTACTGTTCGTCATCAGTGCGAATCAATGAGTAAATTTGCTAGGTGTTGGGTGACTCGAGTCGGATACCATCCATCCATCGATGGTTTAACCGAGCTTATCTCGAGAGATCGTTCGGCCAAGTCCTCTCGAGTCTTGTTCCAGCGTGCTGGCTTGATAAATCGTTGAGCAGATTATTTCGATGGTTCAGGTTACGGTTTCTATATCTTGTCGAATCTGATTCGATCATCGTCGAACGTTGGCGTCGTAGATGGCTCGGTGCATGGGCATAATTCGACCGACGAGAAAATAATCCAAACTTACTGGTCTGTGAAAAACGAATTTTGAAAAATGAAACACGCTCGCGTGTCTTTTGCTGAAACATTTTTTAACCGAATCGCATGAAAAATCCCGAAAGCCGCGATATCCGTTACCGGGTACCTCGCCTGTTTGATCGCTTTATTTCATTTTTAAACCATACGTTCCACTGTTCAACCGGCCGCTTTTATAACGAGAATGTTGGTTAAAAAGTATTTGTATATTCGGTCACAATAGCTACACGGACACGTTTTCAGCACGAACGGGAACCGGAATTAACTGAAAATTTCACGCACGGATATTTCGCGGTGTTTGCCCGAAACTGGCGTTTGATGTTTGAATTAATTAGCGACGTCCAAATGGAAAAATATGCCGGAGAAATGTATGCGTTTGATCAACTTATTCCACAGTTAATCACGAAAGTTTACGTACATCTAGCGAATTCCGTTTATCTTCTATCTATATTTTATATTGCCATAAAATTATTTACGCCCACGTGATCTATGCAACTATTGTTATTAATACGTTTCTAATAGAAATTGGAGAAATTGAAACGTTTCACTTGGAAAAATCTTCTGTCGGCTACGTTTGACATGCGTACGCGCGAACACTCATATACAGGCGAACGATAATTTATGAAAATTAAACAAGTGGATGACAAGCAACGATTATCGCAAATTCCGCAAATTCTTCCTGAATAAAAATACTTGTCACGTTCCAAAATGTTTTTGGGAATGCTTTCTACGCGTTCGCCGGTTCCTACCGTGTTGACGTTTCTACGACACGGATTTATGAAAACCGAAATGAAAGAAAAGACAAATATCGCGCGGCGTCTGTGTATGCACGTGGCATTTGTAAAGCAAATTAGGTTTCGTAGAGGAAATGGTAAAAAATGCCATTTCAAATGCGATTTCACTGTTGTTTTCCGTAACTGTTTATTAAGCAGCATAATCGCGAATCTATTATGCAAATTTTTATCGTAACCGTAGACTTTGAACGTCTGTACGACTTTATAGTTCTACGTAGCTAAGGATATTTCCTTTCGATAGATCCATCGATTTAGGAAAACTGATCCAATGATCGAGGAACGTGATCGACGTACATAGGCGAAAGAAATATTTCATTTTCACCACGCAGTGAAAAATCTGCGACCGATCATCGCGTGGATCGATGCCAAACGACGAAACCAAGGCTACAGAATCAACGAATTTTTCCAAATCAGCAATTCTTAAGAGCTTTGATACTTTCTACGGGTAGTTCTAATCTCATGGCCAAGAGCTGTGCGAAACATTTCTAATTTGATGATCAGCAAGTACGTTTAGAGCGGGAACGAAGGTAGACGCGATTAGGCTAATTTCCGCGAATCGTTTTCAATTTGACGATGAGAAATTGTAATTGGAGTCAGATCAAAGGTAGACGTCCTAATTCTTGTTCTTCCAGCTTTCGTTATGTTGTAGTAGATCATTGTTAATATTAATCTTCTCGTCGTCTTTGTTTATAACTTCCATCGCTATTTCGTTTGTAGTTGAGCAATCTTGTACTTCGCTTGTTGGTTTATTTGGCAACAACAGACAAAATACAGATTTTATTTATTTATTTATTTATTTGAATTTTACAATTTGTCCAGTAGGACATTTGGTAAAATATTATAGCGGTATACTAATATAACAAGTGGGTGGCTACCCCCAGCGGGGTGCCATCGTCGTGAAAATACAGATGGTAAGGAGACAAATGTACTGGCTAACAAGTCGAAAATCCAAACTAAGCATAGAAAACAAACTAAAAATATATAAAATGGTCATAAAACCAATCTGGACATACGGAATAGCGCTATGGGGAACAGCAGCAATGAGCCATATAACCAAAATAGAGGCAATGCGATCTAAAATACTCAGAACAATAGCAAACGCGCCATGGTACGTTAGAAACGAGGACATTCGGAAAGACCTGGGAATACCAACGGTCAAGGAGAAGATTAACAGAAGTGCAAGAAGATACAGAGAAAGAATAGCATTGGGCTCTGTTGGTCTACCGCCCTGTTTATGGCGTATGTTTCTCCTTTGTTTAATATTTTTATTGTTGGTATTTTTGGATGTTTTTCATCATTGATTGGTTCTGTTGTACGTCCCTTTTCTTTCATTCTTGTCGTACTTAGGCACTAATTTTCACGTCCGCATAACTCGACTGCTCGGGCAGAACTCGCTTTGCCTAATCAAAGCGTGATTCAGCCTATTTCTGTAAATCATTTCCAATTTGACGATGAGAAATCGTAATTGGTGTCGGAACAAAGATAGACACGATTTGCTCCATTTCCGTGATCCCTCCACTTCTAATTTGACGGCCAGGAACCGTAGTAAAAGACAGAAAAAGGTCAGACACGATCCGGTCCATCCTTCCGTAAACCTTGTCCTTGTCTTGATGAAAATTGTTGGCTGCCATAAAACGAGGTGTAGTATAGGTCCTAAGAGACGTAAAGGCAGCATCATAAAATATTTTTCCGGTAGGAAATGTGTTAATAAAAATCGCGTTTCGTTGGTAGCCTTACATTTCTAGCCACCACAGCATCCAGAGGCGATGCTGTTCCTCCAGGAACATTTAATCTAGTGGTGTGTACAGTTGAGTGTATTGGTGTGGTTACAGAAACTAGCGTATTTCATAGAGAGGTCTGGCCATTCCAGGTCTCTGTTAGAATAAAGAGAAACGTCCATTTCCTCACGAGTACAGCTTTTTCAAATTACGTACTTCCCCTCTTCCAGAAAAAAAAACGTGGCATTGATGTAGCGATATTTGCAACGATATTTTGTCACGATTTTCAAAAAAACGCAGGCTGATAAGAAATTCGCTTTTTTCGCATAAAGAGTAGCAGTAAAGAGTAGAGTGCAGTATTGTTTTGTTTCCAGCGCCTGTAAGATTTCATTGACGAGTCTGTGCGTTTGTTCTATTGTGCAGTGTTTGTTTCTGAATCCGAATTTGTGATCAGGCATTAGTTGATTCTTCTCTATTATGGGTTTTGTCCGGTCGTAAATTATTTTCTCTGGTATTTTAGAGAACACCGAGAATAACGAGATTGGTCAGTAGGATTTGGTTTCGTGTGGGTCCTTGCCTGCTTTGGGTATCATTAAGAGAAAAAGAAAGGATGAGATTTAGAAAACGGAGGTTATCTTCTAACAGGCTCGTCCCGAGGTTTCCATAAAAAGCTATTTAACGACCGGAGCGTGTAATTTAAAAGCTTTCTCTTCGTGCAGCCTTTTCGTCGGTCGCGCCATTCGCTCGGATTCGAATTTCCCCGAACGTACGATTTTTTTTCACCCGGCTGGCATTTTAATGTCCATCGTTCCGCGTCCGCTGCGGAATAAAAGCGCTGCGAGTTGCGAGGACTAACGACCGATACGTGCTTCCTGGCATCGGTGGTCCGTGGTCTTCGTAGCCGAGAGCCGTTTTGCGAGCGCTGCGCGCTCGTAAAAACCGACTGCACCGAATTCAAAGAGGCTCGCGGAACGCGCCAACAGCGGCGTTCAACCGACTCGGGAACGCTGCAACCGGAAATATCGATTGCCACGCGACGTCACGTTTCACCACCTTCCACGATCGTTCTAATTGCACGGTTGAAACGGTAAACGATGTAAGTGGCAGGAGGATAAAAGGCGATTCCCCTTTCAGTGGAAAATGATATTTTGACGACCGGACGACCTGTCCAGGGGAGAGGTAACGACGCAAGTGCACGTTTCAGATCTCCGAGTCTCACGATGGCGAGATAACGCGAGATTGGTCATCCGGGAGCCATTTTACTTGCAATTTCCACTTGCATCCTGCGCTAACGCAACGTTTTGCAGACATTGGAGTCCATTTCTTCGGAACGGGCCTGAAACTGAGCGTTTCAGGTCCCGCTGTGTCTCCCTTTACATCGAGCAACGTTCCTCTTGGCTGGTCAAACCGATAACTCGGATCCCAGTTATAACTCTCGAATTTACTTTATTTATTTACTCTACTATTCCGAGAACTATTGCACCGGATAAACAAATAATTTGGAAACTGTCGTCCTATCGTTTAAGGCCGTGCCAGATGCCAGGCTTTATCGTCGATTGGCGTAGTCTAACGTTCGATTATCTTTTTATATGGAGATGCAACTCGTTGTTTCTGTAAATTACTGACAATGACGCAAAGCATCTTGGCTAACTTTCTTTTTTCTTACGAATTTCGATAACTTACAGTATATATTTGAATTCTGAATACTTTATCAACGAGGGAGAGACCAGTGACTTCGCTCGAACTATATCTTTTAGATTCGTCAAACGATTACATCGATTAATCATGGGATACACTAAAGAGACTTCTTTGCTTGTCATTTTTGTATCATTATTTATTTACATCCATCGATTTATATCCATTTAACATTGTACAAATTGGATATTATTTAAATCTGCTCTTTCCATATACGACAACGATACATGCAGAAGTGCATCTTGAAAGCTACAAAATATTTGTAAGAGAAGGCCAAGTTCGATCATCCGGGACGACCGTCTGGCCCTTCGTCACTTTCGGCCATGGAAAGGAAAAGCAGTCGTCAACGCTTCGGAGTGCCATAAATTGAACCCTCATCCGCATGGTGTGGATCTCAATTGCCTGGGTTCTACGACTCCCTTCCAAAGCTCTGATCTGCGTGACTGCGACGCCGAGGGTAGATACCCGTCGTTCTTTGTCCAATCGTTGCCATAAACGCCAAAGCAAAACCTGACGAATTTGCCATTTTGCGAATGTGCATCGCACGCTATAAATGGGACTGTCGTGAATTCGCTTCTAGAGCTTCTTATATATTGTCTGAAAAATAGAGATTTTTTAAGAAAAGCTTCGCTCTGGTGGCTGATTTATGGCCGGTGGCAATTTGAATTCAATCGGTAACTTCCTCGGAGCATAATGTCCTCAGAGTGACATATTCTGCTCGTAGCGTGAACTCGGTTCGATGTAGCAAACAACGATGCAAAACTTGTTCGTTCGCGACACTGCACCCCGAAAGCTTTATGTAATTTACATGAGCGCGCGACTACAGATGCGGAATATATGAATACTACGGTTAACACGGCAACGAATTGCCCGGCAAATGCAGCGCAGATGATTTACGCGTCGTATAAACACGCTTTTGTACCTTATTAAACGTAACGCTTAATGTCCAACGATACGTGTTCTTTCGTCTATTTGTCCCGAGATTCTCAGCTCCGGGATTATCTAGATTCGTTTGCGAGAACGTTTCCACAATTCCCTCGCTTTCTTTTTTACCTTGTTCATCTCCTATGAGAAGAGATCTGCCGTTTAATACGAGAGGACAGTCGACAAAATAGCAAGATGCCTCAAACTTATCATTTGCTCACGTTTACGGGAATACGTTTGCAATTTCTTTGACTTATTTACAAGCCTGATTCAACGAGCGATTCGCATATTCCAACGTTTTTCAAAACGTTACTCGTCGGAAAATTTCTCCATCCCAACACTCTGAACGCTCTTCTTTGAAACGCTTGCGTACCATCGTGTTCAGTAAGCGTGTACAATAAAATACTTAACAAAATACAACCATATCGCTTATCCACGTACGACACATTCAAGGTACTAAAGTTTGGCCGGACCCCTGTACAGATGCAGCAACAATTCCCGATTTTATCATCAGAAGGAGAAGGACCAAAGATACGAATGTACAATTATCAGGACTTGTTGGAACAAAGAGACTCGGTCCTTTCCTTTGTGGCTCTGTGCCGCGTACGTAGCTGTCCGCAGCGCCAGCCAAGTTTTGTTCAATCCGCTCGGTTAAGTGGAAGGAAATTGGCTGGTATGGGCAAGTGTACGTACGTCTGACTGAAACTTGAAACCAAGTTGTTTGGAACGATCGTTTGAAACGAGACAAAGGTTGTTTTTAACGTAATCGCCAGTGTTTGAGCGTCGAGTTACGTGGAAACGATACGGGTACACATCTCGCGCGGATGTATCGTCCAGCCGATAATTAGGAATTTCATGAATTTCCAACTGAACCTAATTAACTGATCTCGCGCGCGTTCGATGGATATTTCATGCAAGCGCGATTCATCGAGTATTCCATCATCAGGGTCAGTTACTCGCGCTGATAGAAGCAAGGACTGCTGCCATCTCGAGGATGAAAAGTTGAAAATGAATCGGTCGGTAGATAAGTCACTTACCTAACGATCGTCGCACGATCGTTTTTTTTTTTTTTTGATTGAAGTAGGCTATTGTGATTTATCTTGTTTTGGCATTTGTGCTTTCTCGATGTCCATAATTTTGTTTGTTTTGTATTATTTGTTCTCTAGTGTTAGTATTATTTCGTTGACCAGTCTGTGCATTTGCTCTATAGTGGAGTGCACGATCGTGGCGATTTTCATTAGAAGAGAACGTGTTACCCTCGGCGACTGGGTCTGCTGTAAAAGTTAGGCTGAACTTGCTGCCGTGGAACATCCCCACAAAACAGCAAATTATAGTATGGAATTTGTCGGCGAGTACCGAATTAGGCCGCGGCTAGTTATCAATTACGGTGACAGGCAAAAGAATGGACGCGGAGGAAAGCTCGTTTCCACGATGACGATCTTACGTGAATTTTTGTGGCGCCGTTTCTGCCGCAAATATTCCATCGATGATCGAAAAGGACTCGCAGACGGTACAACTTCGAACGAGTTGAGCTGAACATTCGAACGTTCATTTGGACGAGTCAGTCAGGCGGTGGTGATGTTACGATTGCGAAACTTGAGTCCTCATTCCGAGCAATTATCGAGTGTTTCCAGCATTTTGAAGATAGTGTTGCAATATATTGTACGGTTGTTTGTTAGTTGAAAACTCGCTCGTAAATTAGGAAATCGCTCTATCACGATGTTAATTTTTTGATACTCTTCGAGACAAGTATTTTTCAATCGTCATAAACGGCATTCGTCCATGTTTGTAATAAAACTAAATATAACGAAAGTGCCGCTTCGAGCCCCGCTCGTTGGAAATGTACCAAAGTATTCATGATCGCTTTGATCGCTCTCTGTAAAATTCGCTTTTCTATTCCAAATATTGACCATCGCAGCATTCTGTTCCGTTTGCAGACTCGTCGATTTTCCGTTCGCTTTGTCCCAAAAGGAGGTGCTCTTTTCTGCGTTTCCGTGATTAATTTTGAGTAATTATTTGAACTGGTCGGTGAAAATTAAATTCAACCTGGCAGCCCTATTAGTCCTAACACACAGTGTTATCCGGTAAAATCAAATAAAACAGAGTGTGATCGGACAGCGGAATCTTTTTTCGGATTAGATTTTATTTTCGAGAAAATCAATTCCTCCTAATCGCGGAGGACTTGAAACATATATAGTAGAGAAATGCGAGATAACAGGAGGAGCTAGGAACACGGTAGAAGTACTAAATGAGACTGTTGGCGAAACTAGAAGCGATAATAAAGAGGAGAAGAGAAGAATAGCAGAAGAGGGGCAGGAACGACAGGGGGGGAGGACAGCAAGGAAGCAAAAGCCAAAGACGGAATGAGCACTTAGTTATAAGCGTTAGATATAAGTTAGTACATAGAGATAGATCAAGGAAGATGCAATAGATAGGTACAAGCAGTATATAATAATAGAAGTGCTAGAGTAAAAGAAATATATGTGATGCAAGGGCATTATGAGAGATGTAAACCGAAGGTCGTCCAAAGCCGAAAGGTATGGACTAAGAATAAATAAATAAATAAAAAAATAATAAATTTTTCCTAATCTATCCTAAATTTAATCCTAAATTTTGTTTACCAAATGGCAAACATATTCTATCGGTAAGAGGTAGACTTATAAATGTTTCGTTAAAAATGTTGCAACAAAAATACGAAGTAACGAAGAATTGGTACTTTTTGTATTTCTACCGGTTGTCAAAGAGCATCGGTAAAAGGTTTACTGGTGTCCTTGGAGGTCTTCTCAGTATACTAAGGGCTGGCAGAAGATAGCCAGGGCAATAGTCGATCGTACCGCGTCATTAAATCAACAAAATTCCATGTTCGCCACGTTAACAAGCACTGACTGTTTCGCCTGCGTAGTTTGCGACTAGACCTCCGGTTTCCACGCATTTATAGGCAACTTGAAATCGAGAAAATCTCCAGTACGAGCGGATTGTTGCTACGTACGAAAACAATGGCCAACAACCATACTGTGATACTTGGCATTTGCTCTATTCCAAACTTCCATCACTTTCGTCTCTGCACTCATTTCCTTCGAATTTCCCATCGCATCTCGGCTAAATGGAACATTTTTTGTTCCTCGAGAGACGCTCTCAAATATCCTGCAAGCATTTTTCACCGGCGAGGAGGTCCGAAGAAGGCCACTTTTT
Organism: Bombus bifarius; assembly: GCF_011952205.1. Taxonomy (NCBI): domain Eukaryota; kingdom Metazoa; phylum Arthropoda; class Insecta; order Hymenoptera; family Apidae; genus Bombus; species Bombus bifarius. Next base: position 85,198 of record NW_022884538.1, read on the forward strand.
AACTTGCTCCTATCCATGACAAGTAATCCAATACGGATAACAAATCGAGAAACTTGAGCGAGTCTTGAGACTTTCACGGCCTCGAGTGTCACTATGGCGAAACCGAGAGGAGCTTGGGTACACGGCTCAAGGAACAAGAGAGGTGCACCGGACTGAAGTACGTAGAGTCAGCGGTAGCGGAACACCAACTAACTACCGGGTATAAGATACTCTTTGAAAAGACGTTTGTCTTAGCAAAGAACAAAGGGTACTTGCCGAAGAAATATAGGAAAGGAACAGAGATCACGAGACACCTCGAGTACATCAACCGAGATACCGGTTTTTCCATCTCCACCCTATACAGCGTACTTTCCGTTCGTTCCTGTTTTAATTGATCAGCCGTCCAATTAAGAGTACCGTTAGCCGATCATCCAGCTTGAAAATCGACTTTGCGTCGATCGTTCACCCGCGACTCTCAACCGAGCGACACTCTCGTTACCATCTCGGAACATCCAGACCACGAAAGACTCTGGATACACACTACGACTGCAATGCTGGCGAAACGTCGATATTCTTTTCTTTTTGGGTGTTGGTCTCTGCAAGATAGACCAGTGTTGGACCAAGCGGTTGGTTTATCGCTGCGTCGCTGCTGATCTACGCGTCAGTTAAATGTAACAGTGCGAATACAGCGAGACGAAAGAAGAAAAAGATCCGACGGTTCTCTGCCTTTTGTAACGGCGAATGTTAAACGCCGTGATTCGGATCTTTGTCAAAATCTTGCCGATACTTTGATCGTTCCGAGGCGAATGCCGAGGTTTAGGTATATTATCGGTGCCGCCTTTTGCCATCTTTCTTCCGAGCTGTCAGCCACTATCTTGGGCCGGTTCGTTCGTGAGTCGAAAGAGCCATAAGCCGGCGAGAACGAGAAAGTTTAAATTGCACCACCACCGTCTATCACGACTCGGTTGTCGTTTATTCGGCTGGTTGGAAGCCCATTTCCGATTGAAACCAACCCCACGTCCATGCCAGTCGCAACTTTCTTCCGCTTCGTTCTCGACAGAATCTCTTCCTCCTACTATGTTTCCAACGGCCGCAACTCTCCCGGTCGTGTCGCCTCGTCTTTCTTCAATTTCATCGCGCGCCACATCGGTTTCGCATCGTTCGCCGCTGAACGTACCGCCAACGATACTTCAGGTATAGTACCGGTTATGAGAAGCTAGTTTAGTCTTTGGCCGAATTAATCGTTCTCGTACGGACAATACGTTTTGGCATCGGCCACGCGTAACCTTCTCTCTTTTATTCGTTTCCGGTTCGAGTAATCGTTGGGTGTCTGGCGCGTTATCCACACATTTCAGGTACAACGTTAGTGTATCAATGACAGATTTTAGCGACACTATCGTTGAATAGTAGTTTCGTTGAACGGTAGATTCGAGAGACCTGTGGAATATATCAGAAATTATTTCAATCGTTGAACGTGGACAAATTTGGACAGTGGTAGTAATATTACCAATACATTCGAGGTACAGACAGACAGTGTTAGTATCGTCGTACGAACATCCGCACGTTGTGACGCGTCCGCGTTATTTGCGAAGAATTCGCAGGTAATCGAAATAGAATTTCCAGTCGAACGTTTCCTTCGTATTCTTCTGGGTTGATCAGACGATTACGCGTCGTGTATGGAATGGATGCGTTGATCCAACGCCAATGCCAAATTTGCTTCTGGTAATTTCGACCTCAAATATGCGCCATACTCCGTGTAAGGCCAATCGAGGCTGATATAAATTTACATAACTGAACGGAGCTATCTCTTTTCATAAAAAGAAAATAATCCTCTTTCATTTCCACGCGAGAAACGAGATTACTTTCCGAGCAAGTCAATATATATATATATCCAAGAATATAAATATATCAATCGATAATGTTTATTTCAATTCTTCACGGTCTCTCGTAAAACAGAAAGGGATTAAAGATCCAGGGAATATCGACGGATGTAAGCGATGCGCGTGTTCGAACAGGGATATTCCTACCTTCGAATAAAAGTCAAGATGGAAGCGCGATGATATCCGGACAAGGGAAGGTTACAGAGACGATAACGACGGAATAGAAGAAGAAAGAGAAATGGATTTTACCCTGCGACATGATCCATGGAAACAGATTTGACGTTTTTATGGCGGCTATCGTTTAACGTAATTTCATAAAGGCATTGTCTGCCTCCACCTGATCGTTCTGGCTCTCTTCTTTCCGCTTCATTCGATACTCCATTCAGCACTGATTGAATATTTAATTTCGATCACCGTCGGCGTTCCAGTGGACGATTTGACGTCCCATATCCAACATGATCTGAGTTTTCTCTGGCTGAATCGTCGATGGATATATCGGTGCCGATATCGTAAAATCGGCGGTCGAAATCGGACGAAGCTCGAAACCTAATTGAGCCACGAGTCGTGCCGACAGATCTAGCGATCCTTAAAAAGATGCAAAATTAATTAAACGCATTGTATAATTATTACAAGTGACAGGTCACAGTTCCATTTTAGGCTCGTAGTCATTTTGCAGAAAACTTGGAAACCACGCGTTAATCGTACTATTCGTTCAATTTCAATTGGTCTTTGCCAAATACGATTTACTTTTATTTCTTTTTATTTCTTTTTACGACGAAGAACAGATCTGTTCGTCGTATGATCTATGCGGGCTAAATGTAAAAGGGGACCCTTTAAATTAATCGACATTTATACCGTCAAGGCCATACGATTATTATATCTTAAATACTTGAAATTAAACCAATTCGTCCTAACCCTATTCTCGAACAAGATTGTTCACACGCAAGTAACAGAAATTCATATATCCTCCATGGAAAACGTCTTTCGTATTACCCTCATTGTGCCTTAATACTTATACGAGACACTTATCTCGTAACTAAGCAAGTTATTCGACGAGTGACAGAGCAAGTTGTAAAACTAAAACGACGACGATTCTTCGTCGGACACTGCGCGGCCCACGAACAGGCTAATTAACGCTATAACCGCGGAACGATTGTCCCTTAATTAACTGCCTTCCAAGCAAACGGTTTAGCGGCCTGGCGACACCGTCCGTCTAATCAACTATCTAATATTATAGCCGTATAACGAACATCGACGATCATCGTTCTCCGGATCGACTATGTCTAATTAACCGGGCGTACGGCTGATAGCCGGCCTCCGGTGCGTCCGGGTAACCTGGCCGAAATATAGTCTTCCGGCTGGCTGATTAGCTGCGTCGGATAATCCATAATGAATAGCTGTAGCGAATTTTCGATGTGGCACGGCCGATTCCGCGTGGCCTAGTCGGCCAGATAAGAGGTATAACGTACAGATTAAGGGCTCAATGTTAAACCAGAGTGGAACAGACCGATGCCGTTTGTCCGGATAGAGTCTAATCCCGGTAGACCAACGTGTACGCGGATGCACGCATACGTAATCAGGTATTAGAGCATGGACGTCGTCTGCAAACCGTGGCAGAATTAGCGCGAGCTTCTTCGTTGGCGGTGCCGGTGGCTGGCCTGATACCACCGACGAATCCCGATTGATAGGATAACGTCACGTATGCATAATCGCGGATCGATCGTCGGTAATATTCCACCGTCGACCGACCGTTTCGCGTCTCGCGTACAGGTCGAAATATCAAAGAGAATATCGGCCACTGGTTCCAACAAGCGGCGCGATTAGGACCAACGCGGAAGGATTCGGTGCGCGTGAATTGTTCCGTACCGACAGAGAGACGCTAACGTCACGCGAATTTTATACCGTAAAAGAAGCGGAACTGACAATGTTGGACTGGATGTTGGATTATCCTGAGAAGCGCGTGGCGCGTGACTGGTGAAATTCAATCAACGTATTATAAGTGTCCCCTGGTACGAGTGGACGGCAATTCCCTGCTGTTTTTTCCCCCGTTTCATTAGCTACGGGAAGAAGCTGCGTTCTTATTTACAAAGGGAAGCGGCGGGAAAACGAGTGCGCGTTCGATGATCGCGCTTATTTTTCTGCCGGGATCGCGCGTTTGTATTCACCGTGCAAACGTCTTAACGAGAAGTCTCGGAGAGGTGGGCGGTGGTCGGCGCTAACGTAGTCCAAAAGAACACGCGTCATGAATAATTCAACGATACACTTTTGAACGACGCTGCGCGAGAGTGGATCCGTGCGCGAAGTAGGGCGGAAAGCCGACGTTGAAATCGGACGAGGAGTCTCTCTGTCTTCTTCGTTTGACGAATTAACTCTCGGACCCGGCAGCCGAACACGCGCAACTAACCCGGCACGGACGAGCTCGCTTTAAACGCGTTACCGAGCTTTCAACAGCTGCGAACAGAGATTTTGTGGTACTTCTACAGGTATCATCTGCAAGATACGACTGATACCGATAGCTCGCCCACCTACGTTGCACGTTTAGAGCGTTTCTGAAAATTCAGCTTTAATGCGCGTCAAATACGCGTTAGTTCTTCACCGTGCCTTACGTGGTTCTGCCATGTTACAGCTGGGTCCGGATTTACATTGCGTTTCCGTCCTTTGTGGTTCGGTTCTCGTGTACTCGTAGTACGAGATTGTGATTGTGGTCGTTGGTGTTTAGTTTCCCTGTAGGTTGTAGCAAACGGGCGGACTCGGACTTTTCCATTCATTCGTAATTCCTAATATCTACAGAAGATGATACGATCCTGCGAATAAGCACTGGCGAAAAGAGTACAACGAGTCTACCTTTGATTTTCTGACGTTCACGCTACTTGCTATCGACGAGAGGCGAACAACTTCTATCGTTATAGTATTTTTTCGAAACCAAATAATTTCAGTACGATAATGAACGATCGTGTATTGCATTCTAGAGTTATCTCTCGTAAGAAACCGAGAGACGTAACTTGTCTTTATCTCGTGTCGTTTTCATAGCCGTTTCCATGCGATCTATCATCTCAGTCAACATCGTCTTTTATCGCGTCACAAACGTATTCAAGGTGGAAAGGAAAGATTGAAAAATGTAGAAAAGAAATGAAAAAGAGAAAGAATCCAAAACGGGGAACGATAAAAGGAGGAAAACGTAAAACAGAAGAGAAAAAAAAATCATTCGGGACAGAGATCTTTTATATTTCTGCCCGTCCTTTTCTTCGTTCTTTCGTTCTGATTTCCTTTCAATCTTACCTCAAAACGAAGAGGAACGAGCACCATCGCGATGTAATAACTCGTCCCAAGCGGAATTTCGTTCATTTACGTCACATCGATCCCCGCGTCGACCCAGTTCGTAGTGTTGTGTGCCTAAGAAAGCTATCTGCAAGCCGCAGAGTACTCGACAGACGTAACACGCGGACCGGCCCCGCTTATTATATTCTATAATTGCATTTATTTTAAACGTCGTGTATATATCGTTCATCGGAGCGCCGTGTTCCCGTGAATTTTCCCCCGAATTTCACGTTTCAGCCGTTTCACTCCGCAATTGGGGAATATCTCTACCGCCGGTGTACCTTAGCTTTTAAGAAGCGAGAGGATTTTTCGCGCATCTTTCACGTCCCACGATCTCGCGACTGAATCTTGGGCCAAACGATACACTGCGAACAGACATCGATCGATCGACTACCCTCCAAGATACGGGAGATCAAAGAACTCCAAATTTATAACCTCGTCGATCCACGCGCTTCGACTTTACGTCAGTCCGATAACGTTGGAAATTGTTCCCGTGGATTTTATCGACTGGCAACAACGAATTTGAACTCAGATTTTCAGAAACAATGGTCGATTCAATACGGTGGATGATATATCGAAAAAACCATCTACCACGTCGATATTTGTTACCCCTCATCTGGATTTCCAAAAATGACGATGGCAATCAAGATCGTGCACATAACCACGCGATAATTGCAGAACAGGAACCTTTCGTTAATTGCCCGGTCTTCATCGCTACCTTGCGGCTGCAGGTTCTCCTCTACGCATCGGGAAGCTCTACGGTCCGTTGCGGTCGAGCGCAACTTTTTTTATTCTTGATCAAACATTTTGATATAATTTCAGTCGTATTTACTTATTCAAATGTATTTCACTTGTGAGATAAATGTTAGCCGGACAGCCGGGTAACTCACGAGATGCACCAGATACGTGAGATATTTGAGGACTTCGATACGAGAGCCAAAGTGGCTAAAAAATGGTAAAGAAGCTGCTGATCGCACAATATTACAACTTCGAAGCGACTCCTTCCAGGAATGAGATATCTTTTCTTCCAGTTCTCACATATGTACATATAGCATAATTCGGCCGACAGCGGCTTCTGCTTTGGAATATTAAATCCGACTACCGTCAACGCGTATCCAAGTAAGTGGCGAAGTTGGAAGTCCATGAAGACGATTAGCCAGAAATTTTTGTCGTCGAACAAACGACAACGTCATTCGGTAGAAGACGAATGTAATACAATTGTCAGCGACCTTGGCGTGCTATATGTTACTCGGTCCATCGCTTTTAGGAATTGTTACTGACTGTCTCGAAGCTCGTTCTCCGTGTTCTTTCTTGTCCCGCTTGGAAGTACAGTCAAGTCGAACAGTATAGCTGACTTGTAAGAAGTGGGCAGCTCTGCGAATAATTGACAGGGGACGGTTGCTTATTTCAAGGCAAAATTGACTAGTGGCTTAACTTCGTGAGAATCCCAGGCGTCTCACAGGTATTGTACCGTGTACTTACTATAGCAGTCGCATATTAATTGATTGCATCAAAGTATATCAAACGTTGTGTCATATAGGCGACTACCAACAACGTGTATCCAAGTGGCAAGGTAGGAAGTCTATGGAAACCATTAGCCACAAATTTCTGTGATACGTCCCTCGGTCCATCACTTTTAGGAATTGCTACTGACCGTAGCTCGAAGCTCGTTCTCCGTGTTCTTTCTTGTCCCGCTCGGAAGTACAGTCAAATCGAACGGTATAGCTGACTTGCAAGAAGCGGGCGGTACTCCGAATAACTCATAGACCATGGCTGTTTATTTCAAGGCAATACTGCCTAGTGGCTTAACTTCGTGAGAATCCCAGGTGTCTCACAGGTACTGTACCGTGTGCTTGCTATAACAGTTTCATATTAATTAATTACTTCCGAGTATATTCAACGTTGTCCTTCATATACGTAGGCTACGTACTCTAGTAGCCTAACCTCGGAGGGTACCAATACTGTTCAATATCTCGTGTATTCAGGTGTCTCATGAGATGCCCGGATGGCCGGGCAACTTTTGTGTAACCGGATATTTCAAATGTTCCATTTACATCGCTAGCCCCAATGTTAACAATATCCGAGGAGCTGTCTGGTAATGTGGCTGCAACAGCCAACTATTTATCTTTATCGATACTCTGTAAAAATGTGGTGATTCTTTCCATTGGGATCTCGACTGAAAATGGGGGATTCTCGACTGTAATCCCATATTTTGCATAATCCGAAGTTGGTATTCGAGGTTTAGGGCTGTAGTCCACGAATGAATCTCGAGTTCTTTGACCTGCTGTATCTCAGAAGGCGATCGATCGATCGATGTCTCGTCAACAAGGTATCATTTGCCGGCTCAACTTGAAAATTTCCTGCGTTCTCATCGTGCGGTATTATTTGCTACAAGATTCAGTTCTTACTCTCTACGATTCGTAAAATTCCACCCACATATAGAAATATTCAAAACTACCGAGAAAGAAGTAGACAGACAACTAGTATTAATTTGTACGAGAATGTCATAGTGTGTTTAACAGTCAATACGAGTACCCTGCGGTGCATTTGATGAGCGTTATAGTCAGTCGTACATCTCTCGAATATAAAGTATTAGAATAAACTAATTTCAATCAGGTCGATTCTAGTACTTGCAAGTAGTATCGATATAACATACGTAATTTATCTTTTTTAACAGAAATGCAACGAAGAGATCACTGTGTCGAAGGAATTGGTAATACGAACGGCGAGGCGATTCATCTTCCCTGATTAAGAGCTTAATGACAGCAAAATACGATTGGCACGGAAATGAGTGGGATTACTTAACGGGGTTAAACCCCGCGAAATTATCAGCCAGCAGAAGCGTTCTGGTGAAACATCCGCAGGAACGCGACCCGTCCGACCGCTTAATTTCGCAGCGATGAGAATTCCAGTGAATCAAACGAACGTCTGCTGTCCATGTGGAAAAACCTCATCGGCGCGATTGATCGAGTACGGCGAGGTTGGCGAGACGCGACGCGACGCTCGCAAAACTCCTGCGCTGCACCTGTTATTAATGCGATGAGCAGCGATAGGTTCAAGTTGAATGGCTCGCGAAACTATTTCGAATTCGAATACTTTTCGTGGAAAAAACAGCGTACTTCCATGTAGCGTTGATGAAATTTTGAAACTGGTCTCGATTGGATACCAAAGAAAATCAAGAAGAGACACGAGAAGTTTTGTTCGCAATGTACAGGAAATTCACCTTCCTGCGTGAACTTTCAGATCGCATTTTAATATTTTCAACCGGCGACTCAAATAATCTTACTGAACCTTACAAGCGCCATTCAAAAATTCTACGAGAACTATGAGAACTGTATGAACTGCGGCTGATAGTATTGGATTTCGATTTATAATTGAACACGTATTGAACTTGATCCCGTCGCTAGCTACGAGCCGTTCTAGTGGCGTCGGGTCGCCACTTTCCCAGGGACGAGTTGGTCGGAATAGTTTGGTCCGGCGACGACAGATCGATGACGTCAGCGGACCCGGCTATTTTTAACCCTGCGGAAGGGGGTAGAGCGCGAGTAGTCTGCACCACGGCCGCTTGGGAAGGGGCGTCGGAGGGATTGGAAAGCTGGTGACATCCCTAGAGGGTGCTTCACTCGACTCATTCATCCTCCTGACCTAGAGAATGGAACGGGATAGGGTGGCCAAGTGGGTGGCAAAGTGGGTGGCTCACGTTGACCGGCGTGAAACGCGTGCGCGTTGCTCCGTCGTCTCTTCGTTCAGACGCTCTCGTACGAACTCGTAGAGATATAGTTAGCAGACACGGTGAGATCGTGCGATCGGTCAGAAGCTAAAGTTTACATGCTTTGAGCACCGGAAGATTGCGTGTGAGATTAGCAGACCGTAATGGCGTGAGATTAATGGACCTTAGGGAGCTAGGGCAGAGTCAGGTACATGGTGCTACAATTTGTTAATTCGTTCTACGCAGCGGTCAGCTGTATGAACAAGAGGAACGCCGATCCAGCAGCGAGCAATCGGTTAGTACGAGATGATACATTGCAAAAAATGCGTGAAAGATTCGAGGAAGCGTGACATTTGCACGAGATAATAAGAAGTAAATCGCACGATTTTTGAAATCGAATTAAAAGCGTCGAACACAAACGTTCTTGCAGAATCTTTGTCCGACGTTGCTTGGAGCAAAGCTGTGTTAATTCGGTTGCTGCAATCATCCTGTATGATCAGGTGCTTCGCGAATGGCGCCAGTGCTCTGTACATTCACCCGTACGATCATCATTATACGAAACAATACAGAGTTCTTTGCTTACATCTCGTCCATCATTATATGCATTTACACGCAATACAATATTAGTTATTTTCAATTGAAAAATCATCATTCTGCGTAATAATTAAAAGAAAAGAATGATAACGAAGCAACATACGTGCAATGCACGTTTCTCTTTTTTTTTACGTACGATACGAAATTAATTAATTTGCAACTGCGAAATTATCATTCCGCATAACAATTACAAAAAGAGCGCAACAACAAAGGAATATACGTACAGCACGCGTATAGTATTTTATAGAATTCAGTAGTAGAAATCGAATTACGTATTCCATTGTTCATTTCACCATAGAATTCAATCGACGCGAATGGAAATTATGTCAGCGAATATGTTAACTAGATCCGGTTTTGTTGCAAATTAATTGCATTCAGTTTGCAGATATTAATGCTCGTACCTACTACGTCTACTAATTTCGACTCAAATGCAATCCATTCACAGTCCATTCGACTGGTCAAAGTGCGAAACCAGGTTAGAGAAGGTCTTTGCCACAAAAGTGGTAGCAAGATGGTAACATAATTTCAGGAAACGGAATTACATTTGACAAGAGCGAATAAATTATAGATAGAGGCAATGATCTATGTCTACAAACTAAACGTTTTTTAATACTGTTATTAATATGGTAAAAGATGTAATTATTTTTATTATCCACAGCTATGAATTTTAAACTTCACTGTACATACGCTTGTTACACTTAATGCAATTTCATTTAATTTTCAACTGCACTTTTTAAACGAAATTAAATTTGTTTAAATGACCTAAACGTTACCTAAGTATTTTCTCTAGCTGGGACGAAACAGATATCAGGCACCTGTGTGGGAAAAATTGCCTGAAAGTGCTCTTATAGAGCCGAAAAGCGTTTTCAGCAACGAGCAACCAACTTTGGAGAGATTAGCTACGACACACCTGGGGTACGTCTGCTGGGAAATCAGAAAATGAATTCTATGATCGATGCGCAAACGCATCCTCCAAGGATCGTTCGACTGGCTGTATTCACCTTGTAGGCTGCTTCGAGTCGTTGCTTCTCTGTTTCAAAGAAATACGCGGCCAGCTTCTTGGTCTTTTTAAAAGTTTTCGACGAATCGATCGAGAAAGCTTACGACCCTCCAAGGAGGAGACGTCCTCACTGACTTTCATTCCCATAAATCGTCTTCGAAGGATCTTTCTGTAAGCCTGTGTCGACTTTCATCTAAAACGTTCATCAATCAGAAGCCGAATTAGAAGGTTGACGGACCAATTTGTTCGGTATTCTACGTCTGGTATCCGCGCTTTCGATACGAGTTTTCGTTATACGAAGAAATAAGCGAGTGCAGCCTCCAAGGTGCAGCGACAACTGTTACACAGTGGCTCGTCAGAGCATTCGTACTCGTCGGCAACTTTTGCGAACGTATTACGTGTGTGTTGTGCTAAGCGCTTTGAAATCGCCTTAGCTATGCGATGACACCTAATCGACGTAATTATATCGGCAAAGTTTCCAACCAGTCTGATTCAAGTCTGATTCATGATAGCATCACTGAAGTAAGAAGGAAAGAAAGTAGGAAGAAACGGCGGCTTCTGCTTTTTACAGGTACTGCACTGTGTGCTTACTATAACTGTTTCATATCAACTAATCAGTTCCAAGTATATTAAATATTGTAATTGATACATGTGGGCTATACTATACTATACTATACTATAGTAGCCTAGCCTCGATCAAGTTCTGCGTGACCGGGTATTTGATATGTTCGATTTGCATTGCTGGCCTCAATGCTGACAATATCCAACACCACGCGACGTTTGAAGGAAATGAGACAAGCATCGAACATTATCGCGAAGCTGTCGAAACTATGTTTGCTTTGTCGCTTTGGATTTTGCAATTGCACTTTGCACTTACAGTTTGAATGAACGTTTCGTAGAAAAGTCAATACCGAAGTACCTCACTGTCGCGAAGGTTTAAAACGCATGATCGGTCGAGTTCGATCGAATGAACGTTTCTTCGACAATTTTGGTCGATTATCAAATTTTATATGAAACAACCATGTTCTAATGGCTACGAATGGGGGCGCGCGATAGAAAGAAATGTCGTAATTAAATAGAAAATCTATTCGGGGTTACGTTTCAGTGGAGATAGCCGTATCTGGCCAGGCATGCGACGCAACGACAGATTCAACGAGCTGAACTAAAACTACGCTATCGATTCACGTTGACGAAAAAAAAAAAAAGAAAAGAAAAGAAAAGATAAAAAAGGAATCAGTGAATCGCGAAGATTTAAATGGCCGAACGCTTCGTTACTTCGATCTTTGTGGAAAAAATGTCGGGATAGGAACAACAAGTTTTGGCGATCTACCAAACTGTGTTTCTTTACAACGTGAATTGTTCGCGAATCAAATTTTGTGCTGCCAAATTGTCCATTTTACGTAGCCATACATATTATCAGTAATGCTACAAATGAATTATTTAATTTACACAACTCGGTTCGTTTATTATTAAAAGTGTAGGGTTCAATCTCGCAATGTGTACTATTAAACAATACTAATTCGGACAACAATAAATATTAGCAGAAAATTAGAGATTAATTATTTAGTCTATATGCATCAGAATCATTTATTGCTAAAGACGTCGAATCCACCTGGCACGGCTATGCTCAAAATTGAGATTAATCCCTTTAGCTGCACTCGTCTTAATTAATTCAAGTTTCAATTACAGTCTATTCAATTTGTCTCTCTCCTTTCTCCTACATACTTTTCAATTAGACGAAATACATACTAACTTCGATATCTATCTTATTTAAAGTTGCATTAGATATTTCGTTAATCTTGCCCCATAAAGCGAAACGATTTTCACGTAGAACATTATCTCGCTTCTAATAATTACCGAAGTAATAGCATATGTATACTATTTATACTAAAATCAGACATACTCCACTATCATTACTATCGCTCGTTAACGAGCGATAAAATTCAAGCCGCTAAGCATAACCGATTACGTAATTTTACGCGATAAATATACCCGAGCAACGACATTTTATTCCTAATATTTCTGTAACTGCTCTAGCGCGATATTTGATTACTTTTGCGCTAACGATAATCACAGAATGAAAGAAAACAGTTTGAACTCGCTAGAAATTACGCTTTCGAAGGTAACACGGTCTATCGGTTCTCGAATCCGGCTGGTCCGCGAGACATTACGAAGAGCGAGGGTTCTCGATCGCGCCCAGCATGAAACGTCATTCGACGAAAGAAACCATTACGGAAAATTGAACGACGCCGACGAATGGACAAGCAGAGATCGAGATATACGTGTATCTCTACGGATAGATCGCAGCGGTTCCAAACGTTCCGCTTCGCTCGTCCTCGCTGATAGACAATCGGCCGGTGGTCGTCGTGTGCCTTGCGATGACGAGCATCCGCACGGATAACAGACGTGACCCCTTATTCGGGAATTACAGGGTTTTGGCGTGTCGCAGGGAATCACGTATACGCTTGCACTTCCGATGTTTTACGGTGCAACGTTCGAACAAACATGGGTCATGCGAGTTCCATCGGTGCTTCGGTCACGCGACGCTGTGGCGATATGTGCAGTAGTAGGATACGTGTTCGGGTCATCCACGCGACTCCCAAAGTTTACGATACGGACCGGAATATTTGCTATTTCCGAGAACAGTTGTATTGGATTTGTAGGGAGAAAGATATTTGGCCGACCGTGCTGCTAGTCCGGGCTTGCAAGTCGGATCTGCCGCTTGCCACGCTAGTGCTTTGTCAATCTGACCCCAATTAAGCTACCCGGGCTGTCGGCGAATATCGTCCTTCAAACTACTGAAGCGTCGAATGGTCGAACGGCAGGGGTTCTGCCAACTGCCAACGACGACTTCCATCTTACATTTTCAATGATAATGCCGATTCGATCTAGTGGACGATATATATCGACGAAACTATCTACGCTATATTTACGTTTCATCTCTATCTTTGTAGTAGCACCTCAGATGATCAGTTGAAATCGCTAGCCTTATAGCTCTGCCGGTCTGACAATTTAATCAGCCTTGGTCACTCGTAAAATACGAGGCAGCCAAATACACAATTACCGGTCAAATAAGCACATAAATCGAAATTCTGTTATTTTACCGAACGTTTTTCTTTCAAATTCCAAACATGGACACCCGCCAGTAGTGGTTCAATTGTGAAGTATTCCGTGTATGGAATTTTATAGGTCACCTTATTCATAAGGTATCACGATGTTTCTCTTTTTCGTTATATTTTTGTTACATCGCTGGGTTTACATTTGCGTACCGTGTTGCGAAAGCTCCTGGTTCGTTTCGTTAATTTGTACCGGATTTTATGCAAAGTTTATGTACCTAAGGCGGATTTTCTTCCTGCTTTCTGTTTTATACGTAGTTGGGTTTCAAAGCACGGTTAATATATAAAGAGAAAGTCTTGTAACCCCATAGGGGAGGCAATAAACTACCACTGCCACAACTACCATTACCACAACGACGAAATAATCTTCACGGAAGCGGTGATGTTTAACAAAAAAAAAAAAAAAAAAAGCGGGGATCGTTTCATTAAATATTTAAATTCATCGTGTCAGCATTATTTCAATATGCAAATGAGACCTTTAAATATTTCGTATCAAGTGAAATGCGAAATAATTATATTCATGCATAAATAATCTGCAGGATACACACGGTCCAACCTCCGTTTAGAGGCGGCGATCAATTTTTAGCTTAATCGTTTTCACGTATCTATCCGAATCGAAAAAGCAGAAATTACATCAAAATATATTTGCAACGTGATAGTTTCCACTGATCATGGTCTTTTAACACAGTCAGATTTGTCGAGGTGAAGCAGCAGTTTCGATAATGAATGCGTTTAAAAAACGAGCAGTTTCGATAGCAAATTCATTGCCCGAAAGGCAGGAAAGGAAAAAGTTTTTCTTCACGCCGAACGACCGAGATACGCAGATACGATTTACGTGTCTGTTCTATCTTCGCGATTGATTATTCCTTTGTACGTTCTCTATTTGCATTACACGTTGCGCCTGTTCTTTACGGTGATCCGTGATTACTAAAAGCAGGGAGAAATGAAAAAAGGAGAACGAAGAAGAAAGACAAATGCAACCGAGACAAAAGAAAGGGAACCTATTCGTTCGTTCAGGTGGCAATACATCCGCAACGTTATTCCTATCGATGGCGAATCGATACTCCTGGAAAAAGGAAGCTGCTTATATTCCGACATTCAAACAGAGAACGCGTGATATCTGAGTTATCGATATCTTTCAAGAAAGTTATTACGTACGTATAAATACAGGAGCGGAAAAAATATTCTAATCCTAACATCGGCACAATGCAGTGCAGTGCAACGTTGGTTTGACGCAATAAAAGGCAACTGTTATTACAGCGTGGACTGTAAAGCGTGTGATAAGGACAGAGGAAAATAGCCAAACACGGACCAGCGATATTTTAAAAAATCTGACAAACATCCGGAAAACTTGACAACGATTCAGCGGTCGAGAGAACGTTAATCTCGTGGCAGGATCGTTTCACTCTGTTGCTGTTCGAAAACTTTTCACTCTGTGCAAATTTGTTGCCTTCTCTCATACCTGTTACTGCTTCGCCATATCCTATTATAATTGTCCTTTTCCGTGCACGAGTGGTCTCAGCATCGACCACTAATGACCAAATGTACGATCCAGTAGTTGTCCACTTTTGCTCTAATATTTTATTTCCTATACGACTGTCGAATACCACGTGCGGTTCCAGGGTGCAAGTTTGGCGTTGAGAATGCGGCGTGTGACGTTGCTAACAGCGCGATTACGGCCGAGGCAGCCGCGCTTTCAAGAATTCTTTGCTTTGGCCCAGAGCCCCGATAGGGTCGGGGGGATAAGGCGGCGTTCGCGTTGTACGGAACCGGCAATCACTGCAATTTTCCGCATTGTGCCGGGTCAACGGGGTCGGCACGTGAGGAAAATCATTGTTTGCGACTCGAGGTAAAGGAGAGAAAGCGGACGAGGGGGGCGGTCGTTCGTTGATCGGGACCGATAATTCAGAAAATGGGAAATTCCCTTTTCTTCGAGGCGCGCTATATGGAATCGCGCGCTTTGTGCCACTCGCTCCGACCAAGCCTGATGCTTTTTACGCGCCACGTGTCAGCACTCTTTGCATCCTCTTCTTCGCTCCGGCTTTCAGTTTCCAATCATCGAAATGATCGGACCTCTGATAGAAGAAGCTTGGCTACGGAACTCTTTAACGATACAGCTGATCCGATGGAATAAAGACCGTTGCGTCCACACAGTCGACGCAGTGGTTCCGGACGGATTTCTTCTTCTTCTTCTTCTTCTTCTTCTTCTTCTTTCTTTTACGTCCATCGTTGCACGAATGTCATTGGAAAATTCCCTTACTTTTATCACCGTATACCATATTTCTGTTAATCGGAGAAATACCGATCTTATTTTTATTTATGGAATCCTTGAAATTGAATGCGCAATAACGCAAAGGAATAATCGATACCGCGGAGATCAAGCCAGTAACAGGTAGCAAATTACAACGTCCGCGATATTTAACCGTGTGCATCCGGGGCCCTTCTTCTGACCTATTATGACCAGCTATTCGAACACGTTTTCTGTGAAATAGCGAGAAACGATATTCGACTCGCTCGTTGTTTTCTAGAGATAATAACGTTGGTTATTCTTTAAGTTCTACTTTCGCTTGCTTAGATCGCTGTGTCTAGATTTAACTCATTTTCGTGCTAATGCAACAACGTGGCTCTGGGACCTGTCCTTTCGTTTTACCATTATTACCTCACAGAGTAAATAGAGAAATAAGAAATCGTGCGTGTCGCAGGATTTTTTGAAACAGTCTGTCTTCATACGCGGAGGTGCGCTTTCTTATAACGCTAGGGTAATCGACCTATGCATCCTGCAGCAGCCAAGTATCACGGTACGTCGTACGATGCAAACGTAACGCACAATTTCTGGCAAGAGGATCGTTCTTTGTCGCCAGCTTCTGCAAGGAAGCGCAGATATCACTATGAAAGCTTTCGTCGGACATCCAGCAACTACAACTATCGCTACCTTCCACTTCACGTGTTACGCTACACCCAATATTCCATCACGCACATTTGACCAGATTCTACGTTTCTTTGTTCGTTGTTTCTTACAACGGGGTGCGCAATTACACGCAATAATTTATTGCAACCGACTCTTCCACCCGTGTAATTTCTTGATATGTTATCGTTTACAGTTGACATCCTGGTCGTCTCTGTACGAACAAACGAAACTGGTCGATGTGACGAAAGCGGTTGTTCCGTTACTCCATTATTTTCGTCACTCTATCCGCGCGGATACGAGAGGCTGCGGCTGATGAACTAGTAAAGTGGATTTCTATTAGTAGCAGGTACTCGGTTAAAGTTGCGCGATGAATTCGTTTGGAGAAGAAGCACTTGGGAATGTCGAAGGTCCTCGAGGATCGCCGTTTCCCGTAAGTCGATGTCGTCCGTCTGTTGCTGGCGAGTTGGGAAGAAAGTCAATAAGGTAGCCGGAGCTCGTGCAGATCCGTCCATCCATCGTAACATTATAAATTGCGAGTACTCGGCCAACTTCTCTCGCTGAGAACTTTCGCCTCACCGCGATGTTATGGCTCGCGTAACACAGCTCGCGAGACGAGTTCAGATTTAGCCCCGACGTCGTTAAGATTTTAAAGAAAATTGAGATTAACTTCGGCCATTGAAACTTGGTAACAACGAAACGAACTACGGCTCAACCCGAGTGCATTCTTCCATATTTTCTCGTATACCTGTTATACATGTTCTATCACGTACATTTCATTCCGAAGCACATAGGCTGTTCGCAAACCATATCGAGCAAGGTAGACATCGTTCTTTTAAAACTTTTGCCGGCTACAAATAGGCGAAGAGATTCGAAACACATTGATCATTCGTATCGTTGTGGCGATACTGCTAAAGCGCCGACACATGTTATAGCATGGCTACGTCGCACCGTCGCGTATCGATACCTTTGCCTAACTCGTGCCCTAAACATCGTTTAGTAGAAATCGCTGCCTTCGTCTATCTTAAAGTTCTAGTCCAACTACAATGAACATTCAACGTATTCGTATTATGGCATGCCATAGTCACTGTCCCAATGATCGAGAGCTTTGTATCAGCCAAGCAAAGGAACATTCAATTCCAAAAAACGATTCAGAAGCGAGAGAGTTTGCTGTTGCAGCATTATCTCTATTTTTTTGCCCATGTAATTCTGCCAACTTTTTAAACAGAGTAACGTACAAGAAGATCGCATTGAAAAACTGCTCGCTTCGCAGGAAGAACGAAACGCCTTGTAAGAAAAAGGTGCAGTTTTATCGACAGTTATATGCTGATCAGCTAAGCGATAAAATAGCGACATAAAATCGGAAATGGGTAGGAGATCGCGTGCAGAACCTTGTTTACGTTTTGTCTCGCGCTGCAACATTGTGGCGTACGGGTGGAGATAAAATCGATATTCAGAAGCAAGAACCGACGTAGCAGAGGACGTCTTCTCCTAGTTTTATTTAGTGGCGGACAAGAATGCATCGACTGGCTGACCTGCTACTGCTTCTCTCGGCCCTTTGCAACTGCACCACTAAAGCGGAACGATTTCCGTTCGACAGGACGTTGTATACTACACGTACAGAGATACCGCAGGTCGTTGACCAGGCCACGATATTCTACGGAATCGTCCAGGAAAGTGGACCAGACCAAGATCCTTCGATCTTGTCGATATCATTCCGAAATATTTACGACATCGATTTCCGGTTGCAAAAATGCACAACACACAGCCCGTGTTAAGTGCGATGTGTGAGTTATTCTCTGTTGCTTCTGGTACTAATTCTCCGATACTTGCAATTTTTTAGAGTTTATCCTTTCTTTTTCATTCTCTTTAACGTAACGTAATATCGTGAACACGAAATTACTTGAATATGAGCAAAGCATAGCAAAAGAGAATCTTATTTTTCCACACAATGATTCCAGTGTGCGTAACGCAGAAACAGTGGAAGTTTATTTTGAGAATAAAACCGCCGGGGAACACGAATCTCGGTATCCCGAACGTCAGGAGGGCTAAAGTCTTTAAAATGTAGAGATCTCGACTTATCGAAGCTTGCAAGTAAAAAAACTATAAGAAAAGACCTCAGAAGCTTGGTACTAAGATACGGTTAGAAAAAGCAGGTAGTCTTTTCGTAATTTGGAAGGCATCGCACATCCCGTGAGAACTCGATTTACTCGACGCGCGTAAATGAGAAGAACCAAAATGTAGAAGAATGAGAAAGACAAAAAAAAGGAAGGAGAAGATACGAGGGAATTCATTTCTCGGCGCTTTTAAATCGAAATAAACTTTGCCTGGAACAAAGATGAGAAGGTTGAAAAGGCGGTCCAAAGACTACGTAAATGTGGCCCAAAAATAATATTGGAGATTATACGCAACAATGTTTTTCATTCAATTGCATATAATTTTTATCCGCCTTTTCGCAATATGGCGTCTTTGCAGTTCCAATTAGAACTCGGTTTGCTCAACGCATTTGAATTCAAAGAACCAAAATGCAAAAGAATGAGAAAGACAAAAAAAAGGAAGGAGAAGATACGAGGGAATTCATTTCTCGGCGCTTTTAAATCGAAATAAACTTTGCCTGGAACAAAGATGAGAAGGTTGAAAAGGCGGTCCAAAGACTACGTAAATGTGGCCCAAAAATAATATTGGAGATTATACGCAACAATGTTTTTCATTCAATTGCATATAATTTTTATCCGCCTTTTCGCAATATGGCGTCTTTGCAGTTCCAATTAGAACTCGGTTTGCTCAACGCATTTGAATTCAAAGAACCAAAATGCAAAAGAATGAGAAAGACAAAAAAAAGGAAGGAGAAGATACGAGGGAATTCATTTCTCGGCGCTTTTAAATCAAAATAAACTTTGCCTGGAACAAAGATGAGAAGGTTGAAAAGGCGGTCCAAAGAGTACGTAAATGTGGCCCAAAAATAATATTGGAGATTATACGCAACAATGTTTTTCATTCAATTGCATATAATTTTTATCCGCCTTTTCGCAATACGGCGTCGTTGTAGTTCCTATTACAACTCGGTTTGCTCGACGCATTTGAATTCAAAGAACCAAAATGCAAAAGAATGAGAAAGACAAAAAAAAGGAAGGAGAAGATACGAGGGAATTCATTTCTCGGCGCTTTTAAATCGAAATAAACTTTGCCTGGAACAAAGATGAGAAGGTTGAAAAGACGGTCCAAAGACTACGTAAATGTGGCCCAAAAATAATATTGGAGATTATACGCAACAATGTTTTTCATTCAATTGCATATAATTTTTATCCGCCTTTTCGCAATATGGCGTCTTTGCAGTTCCAATTAGAACTCGGTTTGCTCAACGCATTTGAATTCAAAGAACCAAAATGCAAAAGAATGAGAAAGACAAAAAAAAGGAAGGAGAAGATACGAGGGAATTCATTTCTCGGCGCTTTTAAATCGAAATAAACTTTGCCTGGAACAAAGATGAGAAGGTTGAAAAGGAGGTCCAAAGACTATGTAAATGTAGCCCAAAAATAATATTGGAGATTATACGCAACAATGTTTTTCAGACGATTGCATATAATTTTTATCCGACTTTTCGCAATTCAATCAATCTAGCAGTTCCTGCCAGAACTCGTTTTGCTCGATGCACGTGTGCTCAAAGAACACAGATGCAGAAGAGTAAACAAGATAAAGAAAAGAAAGGGGAAGATACGGGAGGATTCACTACTCCGCGCTTTTAAATCGAAATAAAGTTTTGAATGGAACAAAGATAAGAAGGTTGAAAACGTGGTTCGAAAAGTACGTAAATGTGGCTCAAAAAAAATATTGGAGGTTATACGCAACAATGTTTTTCAGACGATTGCATATAATTTTTATCCGTCTTTTCGCAATTCAATCAATCTAGCAGTTCCTGCCAGAACTCGTTTTGCTCGATGCACATGTATTCAAAGAACACAGTTGCAGAAAAGTGAACAAGATAAAGAAAAGAAAGGGGAAGATACGGGAGGATTCACTACTCCGCGCTTTTAAATCGAAATAAAGTTTTGAATGGAACAAAGATGAGAAGGTTGAAAACGCGGTCCAAAGACTAATGTAACCCAACTAGTGTAAATGTAACCCAAAAAGAATGTTGTCGATTATACACAACAACGTTTTTCAGACGACTGCATATAATTTTTATCCTTTTTTTCGCAATTCAAACAATCTAGCAGTTCCAGTGAGAACTCGTTTTGCTCGACGCACTTGTGCTCAAAGAACACAGATGCAGAAAAGTGAACAAGATAAAGAAAAGAAAGGAGAATATACGGAAGGATTCACTACTCCGCGCTATTAAATCGAAATAATGTTTTGAATGGAACAAAGATAAGAAGGTTGACAACGTGGTTCCAAAAGTACGTAAATGTGGCCCAAAAAAGATATTGGAGGTTATACGCAACAATGTTTTTCAGACGATTGCATATAATTTTTATCCGTTTTTTTCGCAATTCAAGCAATCTAGCCATTGTGTAATTAGAACTCGTTTTGCTCGACGCACTTGTGCTCAAAGAACACAGATGCAGAAAAGTGAACAAGATAAAGAAAAGAAAGGGGAAGATACGGGAGGATTCACTACTCCGCGCTTTTAAATCGAAATAAAGTTTTGAATGGAACAAAGATAAGAAGGTTGAAAACGTGGTTCGAAAAGTACGTAAATGTGGCCCCAAAAAAATATTGGAGGTTATACGCAACAATGTTTTTCAGATGATTGCATATAATTTTTATCCGTTTTTTTCGCAATTCAAACAATCTAGCAACTATACACTTGTGCTCACTAGGAACTCAAAGATTTTGGTTCGAAAAGTCGACGCACAATGTGTGCTCAATTCAAACAATCTAGAACAGAACAGTTTTGCTCGACGCACTTGTGCTCAGAACACAGATGCAGAAAAGTGAACAAGATAAAGAAAAGAAAGGGGAAGATACGGGAGGATTCACTACTCCGCGCTTTTAAATCGAAATAAAGTTTTGAATGGAACAAAGATGAGAAGGTTGAAAACGTGGTTCGAAAAGTACGTAAATGTGGCCCCAAAAAAATATTGGAGGTTATACGCAACAATGTTTTTCAGATGATTGCATATAATTTTTATCCGTTTTTTTCGCAATTCAAACAATCTAGCAAATACAACTAGAACTCGTTTTGCTCGACGCACTTGTGCTCAAAGAACACAGATGCAGAAAAGTGAACAAGATAAAGAAAAGAAAGGGGAAGATACGGGAGGATTCACTACTCCGCGCTTTTAAATCGAAATAAAGTTTTGAATGGAACAAAGATAAGAAGGTTGAAAACGTGGTTCGAAAAGTACGTAAATGTGGCCCCAAAAAAATATTGGAGGTTATACGCAACAATGTTTTTCAGATGATTGCATATAATTTTTATCCGTTTTTTTCGCAATTCAAACAATCTAGCAAATACAACTAGAACTCGTTTTGCTCGACGCACTTGTGCTCAAAGAACACAGATGCAGAAAAGTGAACAAGATAAAGAAAAGAAAGGGGAAGATACGGGAGGATTCACTACTCCGCGCTTTTAAATCGAAATAAAGTTTTGAATGGAACAAAGATAAGAAGGTTGAAAACGTGGTTCGAAAAGTACGTAAATGTGGCCCCAAAAAAATATTGGAGGTTATACGCAACAATGTTTTTCAGATGATTGCATATAATTTTTATCCGTTTTTTTCGCAATTCAAACAATCTAGCAAATACAACTAGAACTCGTTTTGCTCGACGCACTTGTGCTCAAAGAACACAGATGCAGAAAAGTGAACAAGATAAAGAAAAGAAAGGGGAAGATACGGGAGGATTCACTACTCCGCGCTTTTAAATCGAAATAATGTTTTGAATGGAACAAAGATAAGAAGGTTGAAAACGTGGTTCGAAAAGTACGTAAATGTGGCCCCAAAAAAATATTGGAGGTTGTACGCAACAATGTTTTTCAGACGATTGCATATAATTTTTATCCGTTTTTTTCGCAATTCAAACAATCTAGCATTGCAATTAGAACTCGTTTTGCTCGACGCACTTGTGCTCAAAGAACACAGATGCAGAAAAGTGAACAAGATAAAGAAAAGAAAGGGGAAGATACGGGAGGATTCACTACTCCGCGCTTTTAAATCGAAATAAAGTTTTGAATGGAACAAAGATGAGAAGGTTGAAAACGCGGTCCAAAGACTAATGTAACCCAACTAGTGTAAATATAACCCAAAAAGAATGTTGTCGATTATACACAACAACGTTTTTCAGACGACTGCATATAATTTTTATCCGTTTTTTCGCAATTCAAACAATCTAGCAGTTCCAGTGAGAACTCGTTTTGCTCGACGCACTTGTGCTCAAAGAACACAGATGCAGAAAAGTGAACAAGATAAAGAAAAGAAAGGAGAATATACGGAAGGATTCACTACTCCGCGCTATTAAATCGAAATAATGTTTTGAATGGAACAAAGATAAGAAGGTTGACAACGTGGTTCCAAAAGTACGTAAATGTGGCCCAAAAAAGATATTGGAGGTTATACGCAACAATGTTTTTCAGACGATTGCATATAATTTTTATCCGTTTTTTTCGCAATTCAAGCAATCTAGCCATTGTGTAATTAGAACTCGTTTTGCTCGACGCACTTGTGCTCAAAGAACACAGATGCAGAAAAGTGAACAAGATAAAGAAAAGAAAGGGGAAGATACGGGAGGATTCACTACTCCGCGCTTTTAAATCGAAATAAAGTTTTGAATGGAACAAAGATAAGAAGGTTGAAAACGTGGTTCGAAAAGTACGTAAATGTGGCCCCAAAAAAATATTGGAGGTTATACGCAACAATGTTTTTCAGATGATTGCATATAATTTTTATCCGTTTTTTTCGCAATTCAAACAATCTAGCAAATACAACTAGAACTCGTTTTGCTCGACGCACTTGTGCTCAAAGAACACAGATGCAGAAAAGTGAACAAGATAAAGAAAAGAAAGGGGAAGATACGGGAGGATTCACTACTCCGCGCTTTTAAATCGAAATAAAGTTTTGAATGGAACAAAGATAAGAAGGTTGAAAACGTGGTTCGAAAAGTACGTAAATGTGGCCCCAAAAAAATATTGGAGGTTATACGCAACAATGTTTTTCAGACGATTGCATATAATTTTTATCCGTTTTTTTCGCAATTCAAACAATCTAGCAATTGCAACTAGAACTCGTTTTGCTCGACGCACTTGTGCTCAAAGAACACAGATGCAGAAAAGTGAACAAGATAAAGAAAAGAAAGGGGAAGATACGGGAGGATTCACTACTCCGCGCTTTTAAATCGAAATAAAGTTTTGAATGGAACAAAGATAAGAAGGTTGAAAACGTGGTTCGAAAAGTACGTAAATGTGGCCCCAAAAAAATATTGGAGGTTATACGCAACAATGTTTTTCAGATGATTGCATATAATTTTTATCCGTTTTTTTCGCAATTCAAACAATCTAGCAAATACAACTAGAACTCGTTTTGCTCGACGCACTTGTGCTCAAAGAACACAGATGCAGAAAAGTGAACAAGATAAAGAAAAGAAAGGGGAAGATACGGGAGGATTCACTACTCCGCGCTTTTAAATCGAAATAATGTTTTGAATGGAACAAAGATAAGAAGGTTGAAAACGTGGTTCGAAAAGTACGTAAATGTGGCCCCAAAAAAATATTGGAGGTTGTACGCAACAATGTTTTTCAGACGATTGCACATAATTTTTATCCGTTTTTTTCGCAATTCAAACAATCTAGCCATTGCAATTAGAACTCGTTTTGCTCGACGCACTTGTGCTCAAAGAACACAGATGCAGAAAAGTGAACAAGATAAAGAAAAGAAAGGGGAAGATACGGGAGGATTCACTACTCCGCGCTTTTAAATCGAAATAAAGTTTTGAATGGAACAAAGATGAGAAGGTTGAAAACGCGGTCCAAAGACTAATGTAACCCAACTAGTGTAAATATAACCCAAAAAGAATGTTGTCGATTATACACAACAACGTTTTTCAGACGACTGCATATAATTTTTATCCGTTTTTTCGCAATTCAAACAATCTAGCAGTTCCAATGAGAACTCGTTTTGCTCGACGCACTTGTGCTCAAAGAACACAGATGCAGAAAAGTGAACAAGATAAAGAAAAGAAAGGGGAAGATACGGGAGGATTCACTACTCCGCGCTTTTAAATCGAAATAAAGTTTTGAATGGAACAAAGATAAGAAGGTTGAAAACGTGGTTTGAAAAGTACGTAAATGTGGGCAAAAAAAAATATTGGAGGTTATACGCAACAATGTTTTTCAGACGATTGCATATAATTTTTATCCGTTTTTTTCGCAATTCAAACAATCTAGCAATTGCAACTAGAACTCGTTTTGCTCGACGCACTTGTGCTCAAAGAACACAGATGCAGAAAAGTGAACAAGATAAAGAAAAGAAAGGGGAAGATACGGGAGGATTCACTACTCCGCGCTTTTAAATCGAAATAATGTTTTGAATGGAACAAAGATAAGAAGGTTGAAAACGTGGTTCGAAAAGTACGTAAATGTGGCCCCAAAAAAATATTGGAGGTTATACGCAACAATGTTTTTCAGACGATTGCATATAATTTTTATCCGTTTTTTTCGCAATTCAAACAATCTAGCAATTGCAACTAGAACTCGTTTTGCTCGACGCACTTGTGCTCAAAGAACACAGATGCAGAAAAGTGAACAAGATAAAGAAAAGAAAGGGGAAGATACGGGAGGATTCACTACTCCGCGCTTTTAAATCGAAATAAAGTTTTGAATGGAACAAAGATGAGAAGGTTGAAAACGCGGTCCAAAGACTAATGTAACCCAACTAGTGTAAATGTAACACAAAAAGAATGTTGTCGATTATACACAACAACGTTTTTCAGACGATTGCATATAATTTTTATCCGTTTTTTCGCAATTCAAACAATCTAGCAATGCATATTAGAACTCGTTTTGCTCGACGCACTTGAATTCAAGGAACCAAGAAGCATACAAGTGAGCATGATAAAGAAAAAAAAGGGGAAGATACGAAGGGATTCATTTCTTGGCATGTTTAAATCGAATTAACGTTCTACGTGGAAGAAAGATGGAAAAGTTGAAAGCAAAACGCGGTCTAAAAGTTGTGGAAATCTGCCCCCCAAAAAATATTGGAGGTTATACGCCTTACAGTTTTATAGTAATTAATAATAGTTGTAGCGTGTATGTATACAATTTTTATCCTTCCAAATTTTATGGTATTCTTCTAATATTCTTCAAAGTACTATAAATATGTGTGGGAATATTTCCAATTTTATATCTCGCCGATCTGTGATTAAAATGAGAAATATTACTTCACGAAAGAATTGCAAGCTTTCGAAAGGCAAATATTTGTCGCCTTGTCATTTAACGTTTGCAACGAACGTTTGCGGCAAGTCTATAATCGCATAACTGTCGTTAACGCTTGATATGTCATACGTCGAGGCCCGGATGACGATTCGAAATTGTATTGTACGATTTCACAATCAATCGTAATGATACCGAATATAGTAGAAATGTGTTTTGGAACGTAGGATAATTTATGTTTAACCAGGCGAGAACTAAAATGAAAATTCACCAAGGAAAACGTCATCACGTTTACGTTGTGAAACGTTCGAAAATTCCAAACGATCGTTCTAACTTAATTCTACCCGATCGTTTCAAGTGATAACGCGTGGTTCCCTTAAATTTGTTCTGCTTCCACTGCTTGCGAGCATTGTAATTTCAAAAGAACTCCGTGTAAGAATATAAAATACAGTGCAAGAAACTAGGAATAAGAATGCCAAAGAACAACGTCTTTGTAATATGCTGTAAGCCTAAAGTAGAAATAAATAATAACAATTATCGTTACACTGTATAACAATCGTAACTCGCTGCAAACTAATCGAACGAATTCCACAGCTAATACGCGCGCCTACGCGTAGAGCGCAATAAATCGACGCTTATTTCACAAGTGTATATCTTCGATTTAATCCGAGAGTCGTAAAAGAAATCGATTTCCATTCATCGTGATGTTTACCCCGGACGACGATAAAGCGGCCGAATGTAAAGCAATAGAGACATAAATTTCTGTCCAGGACAGAAACGATCCTGAAGTGATTCCCCGGGCCGCGTTTCTTCTCTCTAACGATCTAAAGAGAAATTCGTATCGCGCGCTACAAGCACGCGAATGTCTTCTCGCTCGGCTATAAAATAAAATACACTGTTAGGCGAGCGACGATCTGTTGCCGGATCCGAGTCGATCCACCGACGTTTTCTCCAAAGTAATTCGCTATTTCCTCTGTCTTATCTTCTCGGATACCAATCCGCATCTCCTCCGTCCTTTTTATCGAAATTCATCCGCAATCAGGATTTAGTCGAGGAGTGTACACGCGATCGGATCGATGCAAGAAAATTTTGGAAATTGAGCGATAACTCTGCCCTTTGTTAGACATCGGTGTGACGTATCTCACGAAACGAGAAAACAGATACGCCTGTTGTACGCAAAACTTGGGAAAAAATAGGAACAGATTGCCCTTGTTGTTTACTAAAAGTTTACCGTGTCTGGCTAGAGAAAGACACAGATTTTCACAGCTACTTGAACCGAGACGGACGATAGGTTAAACGATCGACAAAGGTAAAGGCAAATAGGCATATTCACACGCTTCGAATCATCCGATATCAAGTTACAGAGAAATTTGCGCGTTATGCGCACATTTTCATCTTTGTCCCGAACCTCGATTCAAATTGCGCGCTGTACAGCGTGTCTCGATATTACATCGTCGATCGGCCGTGTGGGAAATTCGATACGCACTGCAAACGACTCTATTCTGTCTTCTTATTCGAGCCGATCAATGGCTTTGTTACTTGGCCGCAATTTCTATCGTCGACACATTTTTATTTTACCTTCGGCATACTACGTCGAACAACCCACAACTCTCTAATCGCATTCGTATTACAGCGAACGTGGTATAACTTGTCCACGGTGTATATCTCAACCGTTCGTTTCGCATGTACGTTTCGTACAGACTGTCGAGTGCGCGTGATGCGTTTCTCCTCGCTGGCGAAAAAGAAAGTACGTGGCACAAGCGAGAGAATAGGCGAGGAATGTAGGGTAAGATGAAGGTGTAGGTTAGGACCAGGTTAAGTTAACGAAATTAAACGAAACTTCGTAAAATTCGTAGAGTATATAACGCGTGTTCGGCTTGCAGTTATGTACAGGGCGTCTGCGAAACCGTGGACAAGCGATCTGATGGAGGAGCAACGCGTAAAGATAAGCCGAATATGGTTTCTTCTTCTAGGGCTTCCCGCTTTGGAGAAATAAAATTTGCAAGCCCTTGGGTTACCAACGCATTAACCGCAAATTCCGAATAGCGAAACTACCTCTTGCTGGTGTCTGTGTTATCCATCTTTTGCACTCGGCTATCCCATCCGACGGAGGGCATATCCTAAATCGAACGTACAACTCGATGCCTACGTTGGACAGACACGACGAGGTTTCAGTGATAGGTAACATGCCACGAAACTGCACGAGTGCAAGACTTCGTTGAAACGTATCTTTGCTTGAACTTTTAAGCCCCTCGCTGCGCGGAAAGACAAATAAAGAAACCAAGAGTTTGCTTATACACTGTTCGCCAAATAGATAACCCAGTTATCTTCAATTTCTCAACGACACATGACGCCCTAATGGGTTCCAATATTATTATCATTACACAAGGAAAGAGAAAACGCGAGCAATTCGACGACAAATGGGAGGACGCGAGCTTCTGCGCTGCGATTCGACGCTTCGTCGCAGAGAGCAGAGAGAGCAGTGACAAAAACTGGTCCCCTTATTCTTGTTGCGCGATTCGCGGAAATAACTCGCGCTTTCACAGAAAAATTCATCGCTGCGGATCGCGTTCGATCCGCGAGGAAAAGCGGCATTTTCGTTCTCGTTCCGACACGAGAGAGCTTCAACGGGCGTTCGAAGTTGGAACTACTCGGAGAAAATGCATCGAACGAGCGCATTTTTTCGAGGAGGCAGGCTCTCGCCGAAATGCCGAGCATTTTTCCAAAGGTCCGCCCGGAGAAATATCGTCGAGCCTTCTTTCATAAACGAGAATTGTTTGCCGACTCGGGCTACAACGTTCGACTCGAGACGAAGAAAACGACGACGATTTGCATACACACGACGATCGCGCGCCCTTTTTCCGACTCCTCGCCTTTCTCTCGACAGACCGTTCCATTCTTGTCCCAACCGTTTAATAAAAGATTCTCCCAGCCTCTGATGTTTGCCGCGATATTAAATAATCCTGGATACGAACGTTGTCCGTGGAAAATTAGGGACACTACCTGCTTCGAGCGCGGATCCTAATATACGAGACGTCTTGTTCAACTTGCAAAACTCGCTCAAACATCTGGCATAATAGAAACGACGAGAGAAAATGATTGCGAAGAAAAATTGTACAGGGAGACATACCCTCATTCGCGGTTTTCATTTATTTCGCTTTGCGACCACGTTCGAACGTTCTTTTCACATCACTTGTATAATATATATAATATATATTCTGTTTATTTTACACCTGCACGTTCAATTAATTAATCCTATCGCTTTCATACACCTGTCCATTTTGTGTTGCACGTTCTTCTAGCTGACACATTCCAGATACTTCGAAAACATCAGAAACTCGTGTCCTTCCTATCGTCGTTCGCCATCGAGACGCGAACAGTAAGATAACAGCAACGATACCCCGCACGAGGGCAATTAATCGTTGCTCTCGTCGTAATTCGCGAATGAAAATAGACCGCACACGATGCGTATGGTATCTGATGATTTATAGCCGTGCTTTGTCCTCGACGCATTCATAAAATACGCAGGAACAAATAATTTATAGTGCTATTCGGACACGATTTAACCATGCGTCCAACTGATGCAAACTGGACACGGTCGTTTCCGCCCGGAAACCAGCTATTCTTTTAAATCGCGCGCTGAAATATCGTTTATTAATTAGCCGTTCCCTCAAGTCTCGTCAAT
Organism: Bombus bifarius; assembly: GCF_011952205.1. NCBI lineage: Eukaryota > Metazoa > Arthropoda > Insecta > Hymenoptera > Apidae > Bombus > Bombus bifarius. The sequence continues at coordinate 114,748 of NW_022884538.1, forward strand.
TTTACTGGAGTTTTCCAACCGACCAGTCGGTATGCCCGTTAGATTTCTACATTTACGGATGCTTTCTCCTACCATTTTTGCCTTGAACCACTACGGACAGAAATCCCAGTCCGCTACACGTTAATGTACGTTTGTTGTGTTAATAATTAATCGCACCCTCGTCACAACAACTAATTAACATAATGGTGGAACGATGCGGAGGCGAAACGAAGAATATTTTCATACGAATGTTATATTTTCTGCTTGTTGCACGTTCCACGTCGGCGATTCTGATTTACATGACACGTGCCCGTCGCTTGTGGCCGCGTTTGACGATCAATTTGCGGCGATAGGTTCGATTTTCTGCGTAACTAGTGACCAACTATGATTACCGGAAATCTAAATGGCGGCTCTACATCGAACCGCAATGTTATCATCGATAGTCGATGATGCGACGAATTTATCAACTACCGGCCACGAAATAAAATCCTTCTATGTATAATGGATCCTCGTATTTGCATTTTCATTCGCACGAACGACGTATTCCGACGCTGGTAGACGATTTTTACGAATATATCGTGCGTATTAGTGGAAACACTAAAATTTCATTAGCGTGCTCGCGATTAACGCGGTAATTTATAAAAAAAAAAAAATCGATTTTTGGAAAAATCTATATCAATAAAGTCATCTTTTCGGACGAGTCAAAGTTTAATGTTTTTGGCTCAGATGGTGAAAATTATGTGTGAGGAAAACCAAATACGGCATTGTAAATCCGACGTTTACATCAAACAGTGAAACACGGAGGTGGATCGGTCGTGGTGTGCGGGTGCGTGGCTGCCAGTGGCACCGGAAATTTCGTATTTATTGATCGAATACTTGATAAATATAAATATTTAAATAGACAGTAGAGTAAAGAGAAAGAGAAACCATATGCTTGCTTTGCGGACTTAAAACTGGCGTTCGACAGGCTAAACGGAGAGAAATTGGAGAAGAAAATGAGAAAAATGAGCATTGACGAAAAACCAATTCGAAGGATAAAAAAGTTGTACGCAGAGGCAAAGAATGTGGTGAGAATCGAGGATAGCAACGTAAAAAAAAAAAAAGAAAAAAAGGTATGGTCATTGACATATAAGTATTTAAATATTTAAAAAATAACCTTGAAGAAAGTGCCCGTAAATTAGGATTATTGGAAATATTTCCACCTCCAACAAAATAATGGTTCTAAGCATACTGCTAGAATTCATTATTATTCATACTTATTTATTTAATTATTTGAAATATAATTCACGTTTTCAACAACGAGCAATCTCGTCATTGAAACCTCACCGGCCATATATATATATATATATATATGTCGGAGCTACAGTAATTCTAATGTAGCTATACTTATATATATATATATATATAAGTATATCGTGATTATATATATGTACCGTACTTCGCACAAGAATTTCAACGGTTTTTTAGAAATTTCATGTAATACAAATCTTATGCTAATAAATACTAGCGCGAGCTGTGCGTATGTATACGTTGGCTGTACGTACTCCAACACTTTAGGAAACTATGGTGCGTGTGTCGAACGAGACATTTTGGCGTAACGCCAAATTTCATTGGGAAAATTTGAAACAAGCCTGAAGATCAATCGTACACAGAGACAGCCACATATTCAGTGTACTCTCTTGTAATTTTTACCTAAGGTCTTTGACTAAAATTAGTTTCGATATTTTTCAAATTGCTCCCTGAACGCCCTGCGTATATCGTCGGTACAATATTCTCGATATACGTCGTCGTCGAGTATAACGCCTATATCGTATACGTAACGCGTGGTATCTAACAGGTTACTGCTTAAAATTAATTAGCAATAAAGGACGTGGCGTTTCATGCGACACCTATCGCTCGAGGATGCTATAAAGCAACCTTAATCCTTCTGATCGATAATGAACCGCGCGCTCCTCGCGTAGCATTTCATAACGGCGTTTACAAAGCCGATAAAATTGTCCCGCGAATCCAAACGATTCCCCGACCAGTTTAATACCGTTGACGGATTAACGAGCATCCCTGCCGTTTTCGTGCCGCTCGTCCTTGTTCGCCAGGACCTTTCGATCGGTCAACGCGAGCACAACTTGCGAGCAACGTTTATTTATCGCGTCCAGTTCCCGGCGAATCCTTTAACGCTATAATTAATTAATTTGCAAGGATCGCGCGTTCGGAATACGTTGGAAAATCAATGCCAACTATGTGGCAATCGTGGCTGTCGTTCGTCGCGAGATCGCTGGTCCTTCGATGCAACTGTTCTCGGTGGAGTTTGCTTTAAAATCAGTATGTTTTGATCGATCACAAAGGTTCCTTTGACCGCCGGTTTCCGACCAAATATAACTTTCGATTTGTCGATCCTGTTTATATAGACAGTAGGATAATACGGATGGTTTTGGGGCTTTGCTCTCCGCTATTGAAATCCTTTCTATTCCCCTCGATTTATAATTATATTCTCGTAGTTATCGGGCAGTAATTTAGTAAAACGATTACCCCATTCTACTAACCTGCTACGAACGAGATAGAGAGGTTCCATTTCATTGGCAAGATCGTATGATATCGAACACAAAGCTATGCGTTAACGATGCAACGATAAATGAGAATCTAACTTTCTGTATCACCAGTAGGTAGTCCGTAATGCTTTAACGAACGTTGAAACGTTTCGCGTTCGTACCTACTGAATAAATTATCCAACGTGGACAACGAAAGAACATTTTACGATTATCGATCTCCAAAATGAGGCGTAAAGCAGCAACCTAAGATTGAAAATTCTCGAAATTTCACGTACATCGTGCGTTACATTTCCATGGAAAAATTTCGAAGAAAATGACGTCGAGCGTTCTCTTATAAATACGAGTCGCGATTTAGTACGTTCTAATACGTACGAAAGTAACATTTTACTGAATTATTGCATTAAATAACCATGTATGTAGTATCGGGGAGAAGGGCCTAAGAAACGTCGAGCCAACTATAGACAATGTCGCGAGATCGATGCGTTATCGGGTCCTTCGAATAAATAGCTTCGCCGAAAAGGCCTATGTGACCCTGGCTACGAGCGTCCGCGGAACACGTGTGCGGTGGGCCTAGCAAAAGACAAAAGAATGGCCAGAGACAACGGCCAGAGAGTCAGTTGAGAAGCAGAGTGTGAATCGACGTGCGACGATATTATAATCGGTCCTTTTGTTCTTGAATATCGCTTATTTACACTACACTAAACTCTATTTATATTCCTCTTGTTAATGAATATCACTTCTTAAAATACATTAAACTTTGAACCTACCATCATCACTTGTCCTTATTCTAAGAATCCATCAGTTACTACATGTATTATACATGTATATTTTGTACATAATTCTATTACTAGTAGCATAGCTTATTCGTTTCATCTTATTAGCCTAGAAACTGAACTTGCCTATGTGGATTACGATATACGTATATACATATATTTTCTTTAAAATATACATATACGTTATGCTATATATACATATTTATATCGTCGAATCTAGCTTAAATGATTCTTTGATTTCTATTCCAAAATCGTCTTTCAATCTCTATCAACGAAAGCAGAAATTACTAATTGTATATTGCTTCTCCGTTTACTTCCTAGAACACTCTATCCTTGCTTTATTTTAAACGTATCCTATCACCTCGATCTAATTTATACAAAACGCTTCATTTCACAGGTTTATCAGCCGCGTTTCAATCACTGGATACTACAACAAGTATTTAACGGTGTTCGATATGCTAATAACTCGAAATCCGTACGAAGATGAAATATACAATGGAACAGCATGATTTGCTTCGTTACAATATACGGTAAAGCGGCGGATATTCCAACACCAATTATCCCAACGTTCTATTAATCGAACATAATTATTTCCCGGTAACGTAAGCCTTTATCCCTTGCAAATATGTACATACATACATACATACATACCGTGTATATTTTCAAATGCCGTCCCACCTTTATCGACGCAAACTCGATACCAACGTGCCAATTAAACGTATCGCAGGTCGAATTTCCTTGGCGATTTCCTTGGCGATTTCGTCGTATCTCTCCGCTGCGTGTGCTTCTACGACTCCGGGCACACGATCGGCGAACGAGACGCGTGTCTAAGTTATACGCGGCTGGTAAATTCTGGCGATATTCCGAAAACCGGGAGGAGCAAGTGTTACTCGGATCGAGTCTGGAGCGAAACTGAGGTGAAAGTGAGGCGAAACCGAAACGAACCGGCGAACCGGCGACGCGTCCTACAACAAAGTCACGCGCAAAAACTGTAAATATACAGTCAACACGTAATAACAGCACGTTATATCAACCCAACATAATATTTCTATTTGACGAATGCCCTTTTTTTGTTTCAAGTACGTATAGGTTTTTATTGGTTTACATATACAGTGTGTTCTATCCTGACCTTTTATCGTCTTCTATTCGATTTTTATTCGATCGAATAACGGTCAAACTAACAGCGTGTTGATCATGGAAAAAAAATATGAAATAATTGGGAAACTCGAAAGATGGAGTATGTGCGTGAGAATTGGCAAAAGTAGAAGCTACTGGAAAATTCACCGTTACGAACGTTAACGCTGACCTTACCAGGCAAGTTCGAAAGATCGATTTCAAGATGTAATTTGAAATCGTACGTTCGTTGCTATCTCCGATAACCGTTATCCTCGATTTCTCGAATTTTGAAGAAACAAGAACTTTGACAAAGCGAGACGAACGAAAGAAATAACGACGAGGTGTCGTTTGACCGGATCTGCTAAGCGTTAAAGAAGAAAAGTACGATATCGAAAATTATCGAAAATTATCCAACGCTGGCGACCATAGGAGAACCTAAAAAAAGTAACGAAATAATTTCAGTTGTTTATGCTGAAAGAACTACGTGTTTGACTTGGCAGGCAAATAGACGTGGGATCGATGAATATTAATTATTTATGTCGATCAATCTCGATCTGTATCCGAAGAAATGAAATTTCGAATAAAAGAAAGGATTCCAATTCGTCGAATTTGTCACTCGAATCGTAATTTCATCATCGTCGAATATTCCGTCGTCCCATCGATTTTACAAGGGAGCCCTCCACTGTAATTACGCAAAACGAATATTTCAGAATACTTGGAATAATTGATAACGCTCCGAATGCATAGCTAGAAACGATAATCTCTCATAAAAAAAATAAAAAACGAATAGGCTTTAGTTGGCACGGTCCATAAAAATTACTTTCCATCGCAAGTATCGAGGACATTCAAAGTAATTCTCGACTTTACAGCCACGCTATCGTACAAGATCCGGTTCTTTCTTTTTTTCTCTTCTTTTTTTATTTGCAAGAATTTTACAATCGATTCTTATTAAAAATTATAAGTAAATTATTCTGGCGTCCGATTCTATCAGACGACTCGGTGAAGAAAAAATACGAAAATGAAGGGAGCCCTTCTTCGGTTAGTGGATGAGGATTTTATGATTGCGCCTCTTGATAAAGTTGATGTCGTCCTAAAGAGGGAACGGTTATTGCAGCCTCTTAAACTGTCATCATCACCGTTTTATGTTTCGAGAAGGATATCCTCTTCGGGTAGTCGCGAAGCTCGTTCCGCTTCAGACTATCTATCTCGTTGTTTCTGCTAAATACGCTCCAACGTAATCCCATACACGGCGTCTCGTTGTTTCGTCATCGCACACCGTTGTACTCGAGAAACGCGGCGATTGTCTTTAAACCTACTTTCTGCTAATTTTCTCTCCAATTGCCGTGCGTCTTGTCAGCGCGACATAGATTATCCTGTCACATTTTCCAGAGTGGTAGACATTTATTTCTTACGTGTAATGCGATTTTATTGATGACAAAGGGGGAAATAATAATTGATAATAATTGGGTTTCGTTCGAAAGAGGCAGGCTCGTTTCGAATACAGCGAAAATTCATGTAATTTTGTTTGTTCCGTTAATCGCCCGAAACGGTTATTCTCAATAACAGTCTAAGGAAAATAAGAAAATAAAAAAATAAGAAAATAAGAAATAAGAAATAATAAGAACGCGGGAACAAGGAAAAACACAAAAGTCGACCGTTTTTGCCGATTGTTCGAGGGTCAGCCAAAAAAATTACATAACGACTACATATGCTTTGTGTTACGTTTGACATTCTTGTGTCAAGAATAACCAACGATCTACACATTATGATTTCTAAAAAAGATGAAACTATGATTATTTCGTGTGTGTTTATAACACGACTCGTAGCAACAGGCGACAATCAAAGGTCGAACAAATATTCTCAGGTCCGAGAGCAGCGTGAAAAAGTCGTTGCTATGAAACATGACTTCAATTCCACGTCCAAATTCTCGTCCAAGTATCGAAACTGCGGTGACGCTGGGACGGGCGTCGAATTTAATCGAGTTAAAGTAAAAAACAAGAGAATAAACGTTGAGATAAACGAACGGCAACAAATAATGGGAAAAATAATCGACTCGAATTGGATCTGCGTACCGCGTAAAATATTTAAGTACCAACAACAACGCGTAAAAATATGCAACGAAAAAAAAAAGCAGCAAAATGTATCCTCTGGCTCGGGTACAGCGACACGCTTTAAACAGCACTCGGCTAATAAAAGAGAATAACCTCTCGCAGCTTATCAGGAATTTTTGCGTTATATTCCCAGCGCTATTAATAAATTCTGCCCGTGATAAAGTCACAATTTATACAACGCGAAACAGAGGAAATAGAAGGGAAAATATCATAGAGAAGTGCCAAAACAGGTACATAAAACTGTATCTCAACGCGATGAACAGCGTATTATAGGTAAATGAACCGAATATGAGACCTCATCGTATTTTTACGAACGAGTGCAGCCATGCTGCAGTAGAGCTTTAAATTACAACGGCTGGATTGTGCAGAATTTATGCAGATTCGTATTTTCGAGAATATAATTAAAAAAGTAGAACCTCGGCGGAAAATTGTTTTACGTAGCAAGTGCTACAGAGAGCAAGCTATACAGTGCAGTCACGGTTATCCGATTCTCGTTTAACCGAAGCTCCGTATTATCCGAGATGCTTTTGAAATTAATCCTAACTTCGCTTTTTTCCGAAATTTTACCGCAGAGAAATAGTCTGAAATCGCGAAAGTAACCGATGGCACATTCAAACGACTACACAATTAATTAAGCCTAAATACACGTACATTGATTACCAACGTTATCGAAATGCTTCCTACGATTCTATCCTACGATTTACCTACGTTCCTACTACACCTTCCCGTGTCATCCGAATGTTCGACTGTCCCAAGTTGCTCCTTCTATCAGCCGACATTGAATCGAACGTTCTATGTACAATGGAAAAATCATGATGTGGCACAAACATCGGCGCAACGAATCGGTGGCTGCAGTTCGTTGGACATTGTCGCATTGTTCGATTAATCGATGTTTCGACGATTTTCCGGGTCGCGAGGTTCGATATCACGTTCAAGTGGCGGAGCTTGCCCCGAAAAATCTCCACGAGGCCAACTCGTATCACGATATTATCCTGCTTGATCTCTGATTCCCCGGGGACAGATAGCCTGGAATATTCGCTCGTCGATAGGCCGCAGGCTCGCCAGCTAGCCCGCCAGGAATACTCTGTTTTCAGCCACGACTATTCTGTTTTCAGCCTGGACTATTTCGAAAGCTCTAGAACCGCGGCCGCTGCGGAAGCTCCGGGAGACACGTCGCATAAAAAAAATCCCGACGATAAAATAAAATCGTTCAATTCTAAAGTGCTGCGCGGTGGTTGAAATATTTACTCCGCTTGATAGTTCCGATGGACGATAAGTATCGGGTGGTTTTTTCCTCGCTTTGGCGTCACGGCCCTGTGGATACTAAGAGTGTTGCCATGGGAACGTATGACTGTCGTTTTCTACGTTCGCGAGTCTTTTGTCATTCGATTCGAATACACGAAGCGCGCAATGAACGATTAATCAGGCAAAGCAACGATTAGTACGGTGCCCGACAGAGTAAAAATTGGGCGTGCCTTGTTGTCGTAGGAATATAAGCTGGGCAGAAAGGCGACAGACGCGGCCTGTAACGCGCGTCAAGCGAAAGGCGAAATAAATCATCTTATGCAGTTTCTAAAGGATACAAAGTTTTTATAATACGCGATATACTGCTAGCAAATCGCGCAATTTTGCATTAAACACATAGTCAGACTGGTGGTCTGAACTCATTCTCTTTTCACACTCGCATTGAACAGAATGCAATTGTCTACGACTATAGTCGTTGCTAATCCTTGGCGGTCGGCGTATCTCTAAATCAATAAATCGATAAATTAAAGAAAAAAAGAAAGAACATCGTATAACGCAACTTCGCGTTTCCTTTCGTTAACAAAGAAACGACAGAACTTTCCTGATACTTTGCTGCGTAGTTTTTATCATTATCGAGGAGCTTGCCATAACGTACGACGGTAGTTTTTGTAGGATCCAGCTTCATAGAACGGTATCGCCTAAGGTCGTAGCCAGCGTGAGCATAACTTGCGAAATTCCTGACAGTTCCGGACACAATTTCGTGCACAACTTTTCGCAGATCCTGCTACTTCATGAAACCAAGGGAAGCAGCAGTGTGTCGCGGAATGCAGTTTTTTTTCTTTTTCCCTAACGTGTCTTGTTTTAATATCGATAGCGTGGGCAATAAAAAGATGCGGATTCGCGGTTGAACCGTACAGAAATATAACTTTCTATCGACGCGATAAAATATTTCGTGAAAGGAAATAAGCAGATACGGAGACGTTATGTTGCAGACGGATTTTTCGTACGCGAAATCTTCAACAGAACGATGATCATCCAACGAAAAATGTATCTAACGAAGGAAACTATCGGACAAGACCGACGTTTCCATTTTTCGTCCTTTCGTTTTGCATTAAATAAACTTCAACGTTGCCGACGGTTTGCCGGATTAGCATTTGCGGTTTTAGTCGCTTAATATCCTCGCACAGGTACTTCGACGAACGTTTAGAAAATTGATTTCAACTCGAGTTTTGTGGGCAATCTGTCTTGCTGTGAGATATGGGTATGGCGCGGCAACGTGAAACAGCACGTTTCCCGCTAGCAGAAACCGCGGAGAGTCGTCCACTGCTGCTTTGCTTCACAACTAAGCCATAAATTTATTCCTCGCCACGCTCATTCCTGTCTATCGATAAATTGTAAATAGCTTGGCAACTATCCCTTACATAACCCGTGGCACTTCAAAAATTCATACATTTCGTCCTTTGACTTCTACCGTACTTCGTCGATCGGTCATAATTCATTCCTCGCCATACTTATTCGTGTCTTCCAATAAATTGCAAAAAGACTTTCCATTACACTTTGTAGATGGAATGTTATTTTAAAAGTTAATAATTTGACTGTAAAATAAAACGCGAAATTCCGATAAATATTTCGATTTTGGAAGTTTCCTTGATAAACAGAGCGAAAGAGAAGGAAGTGTCACGCCATAATGCAATTTCGAGCTAACTGGACACTTTTAAAATGGTTCTAGCGTAGAACAAAAATATTACAAGACGAGAATAAACGTTTCGAAGAAAGTATTTGAACACTTGCTGCCGTGGGAAACGTTGTACGCGTTGTCGAGTATTATTTTGCAAAAATTACGGTGGACCGTTTCATCCTGCCTTGCGACGATTCTTCTGCTGCCACGTCGTACTTAGATATTACTAACTCTTTTATAAAAGGTCGTTTAAACAATTTCAATCGAAACTAATTTTTTCCAAAGATGACAAAACTCGATCTACGATATCGACTAATAAAAATAAGTCACTAGTCGTTCAGTACGGTAATTCGATGCAACTGTAAATAATCGACCGAAACAGAAAACAAAATAAAAAATGTTCGCATTATTTTCAACGTATAAAGCCAACGAACTCTAAAAAATCAGCCCTTGTTCAACGCGCGCGCTATTCGATTAATGTCATTTTTGCAAAAAAAAAATGGCCATGCACTCGTGACTGCGCACGATCTTCGATGAAACACATTTTTGTTGAAACTCGTCAGCGGAGATATTCGCGCGACGGAGCACGCCGTAAAATTACTTTACATATTCCACAGCGTCGCACGATTCAGCGCAATTTAAAGCATTTTCGGGGTGGTCGATCTTCGCGTTCACGATGCAAGTATCGCGATGGAAGTTGCGAGCAGCGTGAAAATTCATCGCGATGCGAGCGAGCCAGCCGGCTGAAACTCGATTGCGCGAGTAATGAGACGCCGCGAAACATTCCGTCACGCGACCAGATTCGTCGAACATTCCGAGTAATCCAATAATTCACCGTGCTAGATATAGCCCGTGTGGCAGAAATTGAAATTTAACCCAATCCGCGACAAGGTCTAAGTGGCAATTTCACATAGCGCCGTGCCGCTTCGCCTTTCCCATGACGTTTCTTCCAAGAAAGCTCCTCTCGTTAATTACTCGACTGTAGACGAGGAACAGGTAAATTCTATTTTATACTGCACCCTAATTACGCCGCATTTACGTCGCGCCACTATCATCTGCTCATTGAAAGAATGCAACGTAGTCCTCTTAGGTTCGTGTTAGGATCAGAATAGGCGTCTGTTACAGCGATTATCGCTCTTGTTACATTCAATCGCGTTCTTGTCGAACCTGTGATCTCTCCAGACTAGGAGAATTGTAGCGGGTTTGTTATTCCTCTTCAAGATTAACAATAGCACTCGGAGCACGCGTCTATCGTCTGGTCGCCAAACCAGTTGAGATACCAACAACTCGTTGAGAGAATGCAGCTGGTCTTCTTAGGTTCGCGGCTTGTAAATTGGGTCAGACTAGGTCTCTTACAGGTTATGATTTTAGAGCACAATTAATAAGATTGGTATCTTATAAAAATCAATTTGTTAACGTGGAAGCAAATCGTAACATTCCAGTGAATTGACTGGACACCGGGTCGATGTCTTCATTGTTCCAGTTTTTTACTGGATCTTACTTCGATCCACCGTTTGGGCTAACGCGTAAGCCTGACTTTACGCACGTTAAATGGTCGTTCCGTTCATCGTCGTCATTTGTGTATCGATGTAAAAATGATATACAGATACGAATAAATATTTCGACGTTCGTTTACGGAAAATCAAACGTCTCGATAGTTTCTGTAGATTCCGGGCGCCATCGTAGAAATCGTCGTTTTCGTTCGAGGGGCACGTTCAAGGAGCTATTAGCCTTCGAGTGTTCTCTGACGTCATCGATCCATTCTTTGACAAATAAAAGCGGATAGACGAGAAGAACAACGAAATAACGAGGCCAGCGGGACGCTTCTTTTTATTCTGCCATTTCTCCGCATAGAAATACGAATCGAGAGTGCGGCTTCTGCATTTTTCTTCCGTAATTATGCGTCGTATTGTTGCTTTCAGCTCGTGCTATATTTCACTGGAGAGTCAGTGGGACAGGAAATGACGGACAGCAGGGAATTTTTAACATCTTCGGTAGAACTTCGTCTCGCCCTCCTCCAGTTCTTCTTTTTCTTCTTCTTCTTCTTCTCAGACAACGTTTACGAACGTGCATTTTCAGCTACGTTCGTGGAAGGCTTGCGCAAGCGTAAGGACGCGTAGAATTCATATAACGCGTGAACATTCACGCTAATCAATTTCAATAGGAGAAAAGTGATTGTTCGATCGCTGATATTCATGCAAATGCATATTCACAGAGAATATGAAAGCCAGACAGAGAATTGCTTTACGTACTGCATATTATAACGAGTACTACACTTTGAATATTTCATATACTTTTGCATATTTCCCGCATTCTACGCATTTCCGCGCCTTTGAATTTCTCATAAATGCATAAAAATTCCGCTCTGTCTAGCGACTCTTCTGTTATGCGCGATATTCCATTATCCGAATAATTATGCCGCCCTCTTATTAGTTCGGACAAGGCAGGCTGCTCGCTCTCGCGTGTCTCGAAATCACGAAACCTTCGAGATTTGCGTATCTCTTACAGAGAGACGTTATAGAACGAAGGTATATACGCGTTGTACTTCACGCGCTCCGTCTAATTTCTGAGATCGCTGGGTATTTAAGGGGCGCAGTAACTTATGGCAATTTTGCGGACAACCCCAGACAGGTTTCAGTGTACATTACCGAGCGTGAGAAGGCGAAAGGTCATCATTCTCCGTCAAAGGAATCCAGAAATTTAATTAATCCGAGTCAATGGTAGCGGGATGTACGTCAAACTTGGACGCGTTGAGTTTGCGGTGGAAATTCTCGAAATTTGATGTTACGTTCCAGAGAAATACACGCAGGCAGAAATCACCGTTTAAATTTGCAAGTACCATTCGATCGACCTGTCGTCGGAAAATCGATCGAACCAGGTTTCCAGTCGAAGAAAATACGCGTTGTAATATAAAACCGAAGCACTGACTTCGACCACATATTCTTGTACCGTTAACGTCGACGCATTATTTTTGCGAAGGAACGACATGTTCCAATGTGATTAATTAGATTAGAATGTTCAATCGAAATGGCAATTCATTTTTACGGTCTATCAGAATCAACATTTCGTTGATTGTTCCATCGTTTTTACGATACGTCTTTTTGCTACGTCGTGTCACGTTCCATCTGTTCTCTATTTCGCGCGCGCCTTCTATTTCAAATAATAGGTACGTCGTGTCGTTTCATTCGATAAGAGACGCTTCATCAACATTTTAATTGACTGCAAATGGAACACCGAATGCATTTTCAGATGGAACTTTCAAAGGTATTGCAAAGTAATACTCGTTAAAAAGAAATGCGACGGTAAAAACTCATCGCTGGCAAATTATGCCCAATTTTCTTTCCGTTAACAATCGAAAACTCGTGCAACACGGCCCCTTCTTCTCTTATAATTAGTGACAGATTTGGGGGAGAAAAAAAAGAAAGTTATCCGTGACAGGTGTCCAAATACATTTGCAAGACAGCGCGCGGTGATACGTTTCTCCGACGTTATCAGCACTTTTTAAATTCTATCGATATTCCGTTTGACGCGAGCGTCGATCCAACGATGAAATCCAATTAGCTCTGTTAATTGAATCACGCGACGCGGTAGAAATTAATTAATCTACAACAGAACAAGTCGACTGGTTGGGTAACTGACTTGATAGAACTTTTCACCGTTCAGCGGGAAACGAGGAAACTTTTCTACGCCGTCGTTTCACCCAGCCCGATTATTTATGAAAGTACAGTGACTCGCCAAAGCACTCAAACACTTTAATATAGAATTTTTTTTTTATGAACATACTACGCACATTGTACCGAACTTTTTGAAACTTCGTTAATACCGTAACGAGGCAGGATTATCCTGATTCCGCTGGTAAATTTCGAAACTAAGCCAAAGATGTATATAAAAGCTGCAAGATATTCGTTGGCAACATAAATTCGGTGAAAAATTAGCATGCAGCGTTAACAGAGTAGTCTGCAACGTAAAATTAGCGTTATACACGATCACGCTGAATATTCTGGCTTAGCGATGTCGCGAATAATGGATCTTTCAAATTGGTGGTCCTGGCGAAATAGTTCCCAATAGATATTTCCTCGCCTCTACGTGCATACACCCTCGGATCCTTTTCAAACTTTATCAATACAATCACGACAACGGTTCTCGAGTATCTTAACATTTTTTCATGAATATATTACGCGCATCGAACGAAACTTTGTGCAACTTGGTTAGCTGTGTAACGAAGATACAACTATCCTAATTGCAATAGCGAAATTCCAGATCGACCCGAGAGTCTACGAAGAAGTTGCAAGACGTACGTTCAACGTCATTGTCGAAATTAGTATGCAACGTGAAGACACAGCTAGCGCTAAGAATGGCTCAACTAAATATTCGGATTTATAAATATAGTCGATAATTGGTCTTGCCAATATCCTGACGATCATTGCGATATCGAGTATCCTTGCAATATCGAGTAATGTCTGGAAATTTCTACAGGTTCGTTTCAACTATTATTAAGGTGACAATGATAGTTAAGTCGCGTTGAAATGCCAATGAAATTCCAAAATATCGTATATAATTTGTAATTAAATATATAAATACGTAAAATATATGATTTGTTCCTCGAAGAGCTTGTTAAAGTCTGTCTGTCAGTGAGTCTGTGCGTTAAAGAAAACATTCCGCTGACATTCATCTTCTGCTCGGTATATTTTACGTTTCGGATACACTGCTTTTGTACACAGCTGTCGCAAACAGTCGACTCCAGCGTTCGACTTGCACGGTCTTTCGATCGTTTGATTAGGGAACCGCTGTTAGACTCGATGCAACACGGTCGGTGGACTGCTCAAACTGTACACGATGTAAATGTAGACAGCGAAAACCGCAGCGCACGTGCCCAAAGTGAAGACGGCCGTGTCGAATCCTACGGGAACAGAATCGAAATCGATCGTGAGCCCCGAGTTTTGACCAAAGCGTTGCTCGCTTGAATTTCCTTTAAACGAAGGAGGAAATTTACGCCGTGTGTTCTTACGCGCGGGGAAATATTCGCGCGTAAATGTTTAGAAATGTTCATTTTTATAAACGTCGAACACATCGTGTGGAAAAAAAGAAGAAAATTACACGTAAACAACGAAGGGTATCATTCGAGATAAAAATTCCAGCGACACTGGCGAATGCTCTTTCGCAAACAAGAATCTCGCGGGATCGTTAGAAAGGAAGATGAATGGAGAAGATACTTTGACGCGTTAAAGTCACGATAATTTAACGCTTCGCTCAAACTCCTGTGCAGTTCGCAACGTCTCGGTTCGTCTTTCGCAGAGTTCAGTTTCCAGTTGTTTATGAAATTTGACAAAGCCGATTACGGCCGGGGCATTTCGAATTTCATTCGATCTTTCGTCCCAGCTTTTCACCGAAAGCGCAGCACCAGCCGAGATCCTTCGCTGTTTGCGAAATTTCATAAAGCCGATTAGAATCGACGTAGCGGACCATACGAAACGAATTTCCCGACGAGAAAGCCTCGCGTGCACGTCCCAGCCCACTTGAAATCATTCGTTCGATCATCGTTGGCACGCGGAAAGTAGCCTCCGATAGCCTATCAATGAAAAGCAGAAAATTTCCAAAAACCTTCGCGTTGTTCCATGCGTTCTATATACTTTCGACAAACTTTAAACTAGCGTTAGGTTTGGCTTGGAGTTAGGTTTCTGCCAACACCGAGAGCGTCGTCAAGGGAAAGTATGGTTGTCGTTTCTGTGTTCACGAGTTTTCCGTCATTCAGTTCGAATAGACAAAGCGCGCAATGAACGATTAATCAGGCAAAGGAGCGATTAATACGTCGTCCGACAGAGTAAAAATTGGGCGTGCGTTATCGTAAGAATTTAAAGGCGGCAAGGCGACAGAGGCGGCTGGTAACACGCGCGAAGCGTTTCCCTTCGTTAACAAAGAAACGACAGAACTTTCGACAAACTTTTTCATAATCGATAAGCTCGTCGTAACGGGTCAGCAGTTTTTGTAGGATCCAGCTTCGTAGAATGGTATCGCCTAAGCTGGCAGCCGGCGTGGACATAACTTGCGAAATTCCTGACGGTCGCAGACACAATTTCGCGCAGAAGCTACAGTAAAATTTGCGGACGATGAATGGAAAGTGACGAAATTGTGCCGCACCGCTTGGAATTTCGCAAGTTAAGCTCGTACTCGTTGCCACCTTCTCCCAAGTCCTAGCGTTGTTTCCGAAAATCGCCACTGAAATCGCTGACACCATTTTTAACGACAACAGATTTGACCGACAGCGGAGCTGATTGACAACATCATCGTCCGACGATAATTTTGACTGGCACCGGTTCCCACTGACTGGCAGTATCAACACATGGAAATAACAGAGGATTTTTACTTCTGTAGGTTCGATTGTTGCAGATAATTGATGGAATATCCAACCCAAACGCAATACGGGGCAGAAAAATTGAGTGGTAGCAATGAAACAACTTGCAGCTTCGGTTGCAATTAATTCGCGTGAAGTTCGAACGTAATTTCGACGCGGATCAATGATTTGGTACGCGTCCTGGCCATCGTTAAAACTACAGCAGCGAAGCCGTTGACAGTTAAAGCTACCGACGATCAAACACTGTCGTCGACGAATTGCTGTCGGTGATTTGAATGGGACCCGTAAGAAGTACGCGGCAAAGTAGCTCAACGCGGGCAGAACGCAGAAACATCGAAGGATTTGGAAATAAATTTCCGCTTTTCTTTAACAGGCAACTGCGAGTTTCCTTTCGGATACGTCGAGACGCCTGCTTCGATCTCTCAGGGGAATTAAAATTGTCTCACTTTCTTTCGCGTGTTCGTCCCAGCCTTGAGACGGGCATTCTTCGTCTATCGATGACTGCACCGATTCATCCTGCTTCAACGGCTTCCCCTCTGCGGTTTCGTCTGAAGTTCCTGCTTTCGTTGTCTTCTCTTCGATATCTTCCTCGACCTCTTCTGCAACCTCATCGGCCTCTTTAGTTTCTACGAAAGATCGCGCGAATATTTCAAATGCTCGCACGCAAGACACGCAACAACTGCGTTCTGTCTACTTCTCGCCAGATATTAGAGTAGCGAGTTTCGTATCGTTAACAAACGTATTTGTTCCATTGAAAACAGAAAATTATGCCCTGAAACACCATCGGTAGTTGCAAATTGCAAATTGGAAGTTGTAGATTATAATTGTTAAAGGTAGGGCGCGTGCTGTTCAAATTATCTCACGAAGAGTATTGCGATCTTTCCTCGTGCTTAATTTTGATCGTGCTATTTCTCCAGTTCTGGCTAAAATATTCCGAATCCATCGTTGACCGATAAAGCGCAACAAATTTCTGAGGCGATCGACGAAAAAAAAGAAAAAAGAGAACTGTCGTATTATTTCTTTCTTTGCTCTTAACTTCGTTACGATACCTTCTGTTTTCTGTCGCTCGTTAGGTTCGCTCTCCATAGCCTCGGACGAACCAATTTTCGATCTCCGAGAAACATCCAACGACTCCAAACTGTTTCGGATCGTCCCGTTTCAATTCCTCGGTCGCGTTAATTCGATTTCGATCCTGAGCGAGCCACGACGATACAACATGACCGGGCAAAGAACCAACGGAACTTGATCTCGCGCACGGCGCGGAACAACCACCGCGCGACCTCTTTTCTAGTCGGATAGCCGAGCTGAAATCGTCAGTTGGGACGTCCTTAGTTAGCGGACGAGTCGGCAAATTTACCCAAGGACTCCGCCGGGCTCTGGCTGTCGTTAAGCACAAAAGGTTCCCTTGATTTCTTGCCTCTCGTTTTCCTCTCGTTGCACGGCCGAGCCTCGCGAGCTTGCACAGCTCCTCGATGTCGGCGAATTAATCCGCCTCCGGTGATTACGCGGCTAAACGAGTCTCTTCCTCGGAGGCTGCCGCGCGTTTCCCGGCGGCTGGCTTTCTGTTCGAACGATGCAAATTTATGATAAGCGCGAGACGTAGTTGGAAACGACGTCGTTTCGTTGCAAGTGTAGATCTTCGACTCAGAGACAGACGCAGAGCATTGGAAAACCGAGCACTGATACACGTAAATACTTTTCTCTCCGTAATCGGTCGAAAATCGAGACTCAACGACCGCGGATCATCGTTTGGAGAACTCGATCGTACGTAGCGGACAGGATTCGTCGTTTTGTCGAACTTGGGAGACAGGGCGCGAGTGAAAGAATATGAATATATCATGTCGTACGTACAACGAGTCCTCCTGGAGCCCGATGGGACCATTAACGATGCAACCGGGACAAAAGATTTCGAGTCGAAGGGAACGAGCAATTGTTACCTAACTGTCAGTAAATTAGGAGCGTCCGTTTGAGGATCGGTTGCCAAGATTTCTGCTCTGTGGTCCAGTTTTTCGCTCCTTTGTTCGATGATATTCTTGGCTGGTGCTGATGAATTTTCAAATGCCCTAGGCGTCAGTCAGGTCCTCGTTATTTGTTCCTTCAGCTTGGCCAGCTGTTTCGCGAAGTTCAGCTGGAACCTCGGATCCTTCGATCGGTCCTTGCTCGACTTCTTCGTCCTCCAGCTGTTCCACGATTCTTGGCTCGCGATTCAACTCGGTGTCGGTGGAACGTAGAGGCGTTTCCATGAGTTCCTCCGAGCTAGCGCCCACCTCGTTGCTTTTGCTCTTCTCTAGGTTCGAATTCGCGGTATTACATCGACGGACAGTCGTTCGGAATGGGACCGACCTCACCAATTTCCATGGTCTCGAAATATCTTGTCGCGGACATGATTTTGACGAGGGTAGATCCCCAAACCGGCAACTCACAAAATTACGAGACTTCGCGGATGTGCCGAGAATACGCATACGAGTTATGCATCGGGCAATTTTTGTTCGCTGCCCAAAATTCTCTCCGAGGGACGAGATCGACCCCCCAACACCCGGCTACCCTTCCATTTCTCGTTATAACTTGGCAACTGTAAGAACTAGGAAAGAAGTTTACAGGCAACAGCTACTCCCTTCAATTAGGATTATCGTTTGGTAAAAAAATTGATGGATGTTGTAGCGAGGGACGGAATCGAGAAGCAGGCGGATCTTTACGAGTCCGTTTCATTTCATCAGAGCGGATTTGGGCAAGAAAAAAGAATGCATAAATACATGTCCTCGACGGGGACCAAGAGAGAAAGAAAAAATACTAAACGAGACTGGAAACGGATTAATAGAATTGAAAACAATATTGGAGAAGCGAAGAGCAATTACAAGACGGGCAGGAGCGACGATAAAGAAGCACAGCAAGGAGGCAAAAGCCCAAAAGTTGTCGTAGTTTTAAAGACAGAATAATTAAGGGAGTAAGAGGGGAGGTAAATATATATATATATATATAAGAAGCGAAATAGGTAAATGAGGTGTAAAACCGAAAGCTCTTCCAAAGCAGAAAAGCACTGACCAAGCAATAATAATAATATATGTCCTTCGTGTATCCCCGAAATTTTATAATTTTTGCAAATTCCGAGTCGAGAATCTGCCCTCGCGAACAACTGTCCTGCATGTAACAGTTGTTCGGTTTCAATTTTAAAGATAATACGGAGGTACAGAGAATTTATGTCTAATATTATTTTACCCTAGAATGGCGACGTAATCCTAACTTAGATTTAACTGAAGTTTGTTGGAAACACCTGAGGAGCTAAAGCTGTCTGGCTCAGACTATTGAACGTAGTAACACGTTTCAAGGCCGTCGAGATCGGTGAGGCGTGACGTATTCTAAATAATTGACCATCTCTGACGTTACGCGTGTCCTTTGTTTCAGCAAATTACACAGCGTTTTTCGTTAATTAAAGTATCAATTTCAATGAAAGTATCTTCAGCGAATTTAAAACCGGAAATGAGCTCGCACGTGCGCAGATGCAATTTGCGTGTTATTTACCGGTATATTTAACGCTGAAGTTTAAAGAAGTGGACTTAAAACGTTTGAATCGATAGGGTAAACAGGCGATTAAATTTATGCGCGAATAATTGGTATTTTGTGTACTTCTCGCGTGTTTGAAAATGTACGATGAATAAGCAAAGTGCTTGGACACTGCACGTTTGTAGAAAATTTCTACCAATATATTGCTCGTTTGAAAGCAAGGGAAAATAGCATTGTTATATTCGTTATTCTCGTCGTCATTGCTATAATTCAGGATTACTTTAATCGAACGGATCGTTAAAATCACGTTTTCTCAATATTGGTTCTAATTTGTCCAAAGAACGATTCTAATAAATACTTCGAGAGGCTGATCAAATACGAAAATTTGCCAAAACAGATTTAACGTGAAATAAAGCAAACCTGCGGCCCGAGCTTGTTCAAGCATCTTGGCTTTTAAGAATGCGAGCTTTTTGCAATTGTTCTCTTTCGTGCATCCTATGATGACAGGCATTTTTCACCGACGTCTTGTAACGAGAGATCTAAAATAGAACTATGATATAAATTCTATTTCGTGGCTTGTCTTTCGATTTCTGCAATTTAAATTCAACATTTCTGTTAACTGCACGTTCAGAATTTAGTCTGTAAAAGCGAAAAAAGCAACGGTATGATAAATACTTTTATAGTAAAGAGCTTAGGGATAAAATTGAATGTTTTTATAAAATTACGAAGGGAGGAAGAAGAAAGGTGTCGTTTCAGCTCGACGCGAGATTATCTTCGCGACCCAGAAGCGTTTTCTTCGGCACAGACCAACGTCCAATCTTCTGTTTCTTTCAGCAGTGCTTGTACCCACAATCTTTTGACTCGGACGCTTTCTCTGATCGTCTCTTAGAGTTAGATGTCGCACAGCGTCCCTCGCAAGCGCGTATTTCGTACGATTCAATGGGCTGTTACGAAAAGTAACATTAAACCAGAAAATTTAACTTTGCAAGCATAGAGTTTTTCTCTCTTTCTTTAATTCTCTATGATAGTTAATCCTCGAAAGCTATCGTCAAGGAACGTTACTTTAATGTCAAACGCCGTCAGTCACGTAAAAGCATACATACACAGCCCCTAAGTATAAAATATTTCTAGTTTATTTATACCTATGCCTCACATGTTTCATATTCTGTTACTTTTGAACTTGACATACGACGAAAGCATAATGAAACTGCCTCTACTGGACCCGCATCGTTTCTACGATCGGCCTCCTACAACTGACCTACGTCTATTTCCCATACGTGCGTAAATCTCGTCATGTCCTTGTCACCTGCCACGCAACACACCCAGGATCAGTAGATCCGACGATTTCACGTTGGTTTGCTCAACATCGTACGCGGGAACTTTCGCGATTTCGGCCGGAGACGTGCTCCACAATTTCCCAAACTTTCGGAATTATTCAGAGCTCATTGGTACAGGAACTTCTTGATAGCACCGGTATTTATTGAATTACCTCGGATATCGACGCGCCGCCCCGAATATTCCGCACGCCGCAGTTCGTGGAACTCACGTCTGTTTCATAATCGAAATACTTTCCGCAGCGTGCTTCACCGAACCAACAGAGCCGAATCATTCGAAATGAGAGACTGATCGAACCACGAAATACGTTTCTCTGGAACACTACCTTGCCAGGCTCGGTCAAGTGCTCGGTTTCGAAATTCAATTTGAAATTGTACGTTCGTCGTTGCTACTTTCGTTCGTCTGAATTTATGTAAATTCTTATATTAAGAAAAGCTGAGGGGCTGATTTGCATAAAGTTAGACGAACCAAGGAAACAACGATGAAATTTAAATTACATTTACGACAAGTGTGTAACTATGTTGCACTGTGAGCACCACGCGTATCGACCGATTATTATACTTCTGTATTTATCAAAAATATCGTCTCGTTCATTTGCATTCTTTCATGCTGCTGATTGCTAATATTTACTTTAATTGGTAGAAAAATTTCTGTCAGGATAAGGTCAACTGGTTCGCAAGGGAGGAATTTTGAAAATGCAAAATTGACACGAGAAATTGCGTATAAAATATCCCAAAGTATGCTGGTCTCTATGATACGTGCTACGTGAAATAATTTTCGAAAAATTCGCAGTCTAAGTATTAGGAACTCGGTTGCTACGCACGATCAGCGTTGGATCTTCCCCTGTGCTAGGAGACACGCATCGAGGATCGCAATCGAAGCGATTGGTAGTGGAATTGTTACGAGATTTCAGCTCTCTACTCGGTTCGTGGCTCGGCTGACGACTCGATCGACGACTCGATCGACGAGTCGAATCGCGACTCGATCTTTCCTGGTCGGTCATTTCGTGAAGGCGATAGGCCTAGAAATTCTATCCAGCGATCATTTTCGAAGCCTTCGTCGTTCAAAATTTGCCACTGTCTTTGCCAAGGAAGTACGAGAATTTCGAGTCCTGAAACGATTGCTTCGTACTCTGTCTGATTTTCTTCAAAGTGGATTATACCGGCTGTCCAATTTTAATCTACAATTAGAAATTACTCTTCTTGTTTTCGAAAAGAAACCGTTATTTTTGCGAAGATATTGCTGATTTTCTAATTGTGTTGTAGCGTATTGCGGACCCTAATTGCCAAGAAGAGCAGGCACGATACAATAAATAAATATAATGTACGTGTTATTTTGTTAAACTTCAATTTGGTATATATATAGAGAAAAACCTATCTTTTATGAATTTCTGATCGCACCGTCACACATACGCAGGCATATAAATGCAACGAAACTGCAAATGAATTTACTTACTTGAAATATTCTTTCCGATTTTCAGCTGCAAAGATCCACAGTTTTGTCTATTTGCGACGTGCTTTTGCGGCAATTTTGAGTAACTAAAGTGAATTTTCTAAGGTTGCATGACGAAACGACGATTGTTTTTTTATTAATAAATGCGGGATTTCGGCGAAAACTAGTTTCTAGTTCGCCATTTCGTTTTCGTTGTCTCGTTTAGCAACGCGCTCGTCTTTCGTTTCAAATCTCGCGATACTAAAAGGCCTGGTACACATTCGTTTCGGTCGCGATGTATCGCAAGGAAATAGGATAATTGGACAGTAAGAAAATGCTAATCTCATAAACGAAAATTCAGCACAGCGTTGCGTATTACCACGCACAGTTTATAATTTGTATTCCGGTTTCTACGGCCACGTATTTTATAATCTTATAAATTTATATTCCCATACAGTTACTCTCGCGGGTTAAACATCGCAACAACGTATAAATTAAACGAAAACGATGCGAGTGGAAGGCTGAACGAGCATGCTGGGATATGCTACGTTACATTATAACGTATATTCTATGCGCTTGATAACGCAGGCGTGAGAAACGCGAAATGAAGTAAACGAATTGGCGATGTAAAAGCAGAATGCTTTTGATAACATCATCTTTCGGTTCAGCTACCAACGAACCGAAAGAAGAACAGAATTCCAACGCAAACTCAACGTGTATATTCGCATATCGCGTGAATTAATTTTTATTTACGCGAGAATAGCAAATTACCGATCGATAACAATTATTTTTTATTCTCTCTGTTCTGTAAAATATCCTCGAGAAAACGTATACAGAGTCTTTGAAAGAAAGAAATACTCTTGCAAAAGGAAGAATATTCTCCTTTTGTTCGTTAATCATGTCGTTAATGTTTATAGAGAAGTTGCTTTCTCTCAGCGCTGTGAGCTTTTAATTGTTGTTGCAAAACCTCCTACTCAGATAAATCATTTCCCTTATTACATATTTTAATTCAGCGAGAATAGTGAATGGCTTGATTAATGAATCTACATAAATCTCGCAAGTCTGCATGAAAGGAAGCACGCAGAAAGGGAACTGATGACTCTGTATGGTCAGCACCATTAATTATTATTTCAAGTTTGAATTCAAGGCACGGCAGATTTTACTTCACCATTGAACCGAATTAAACTGTTTGAATTTTTCCTTTTGTTTTCTGCGTATAACAAAACTCTGGACCGTTCGATTCCGTTCGATGAAAAGCGCGCAATTAATCGTATCGGACGACCGAGAAGACGCGAAAGAACGTTGCTGTTTTAGGCGTAAAACTTGTCAGATTTAGATTTTAGAAAAAAACAGCCGCCACCTAAACGGCTAAACTAAATTTCGAGAACATGGACATCCTACGAAGCCTTGAAAAGTATTTAAAGAGCGAGCCAGAAGAAAGAATTATCATTTTTTAAAACCAATGTTTACTAGATAGTTTCCCAACAATTTTTCACCTACGTGAAATTACTACAAAAATACCTTCCAACAATTGGTAATTTTGAAACGATGGAGTGAAAAATATTTGAAAATCGAACCAGGGGAAAGTGTCGGTCACTTTTAATGCTAATTTCTACCACTTGGTTCTTCCACAATTTTTGTTCTACGCGTCAAATTAGAAGCTAAAACGCGACTCTTCAAAATTCATATTTCAAAGCGAAATTTCTTATTTTTTTTACCTTGGTTCGCAGTCTATCTGGTCTGAAAACCGCAGAAAATTACATTTCACCGCAACGCGCGCGAACCGTTTGGCGAAATAACAGAGGGGACGACCATCGCCATCTCATTGAAACAAAAATATTCCAATTATATACATTCCACCCTTTTCGATTGCTTTCGTCTGATATCAAATTCCTTCGCCGCGGCTCCGTAAAATCCGAATATTCGGCATAATATTCGCTGGCTTTCGCCCGCCGATAATCGATGCACTCTGTCCGATAGAAATGTAATTGCGCTCGTTGGAAATTATCTTCGAGGTAATTACCATTAATGGTAATTACGGTGGCGATCGTATCGAAAAAAGAGGCTCGTTGAAAAAAGGAAGGAGAAACGAAAAAAAAGGTGGATTAACAGGGCGGGAAGGAATTGGCGGTGGCGATGGTGCTGGTTTGAACATGTGCCAGAGGATGGAAGAACATCGAACAATGTTTTCGCAGTCTCCTGGTTCTGTGATATCGGCAACGCCGTGTCCTCGTCAGCCGCTACGTTAAAGATAATATTTTCGAGACAAGTTGGAAACGCCAACGACCGAACAAGAGCCGTTTTGAAAGCAGCGCGTTTCGCCTGAGAGCGCAACGTGGCAAAAATGGGCTCGGGGAAACGCTGATATAGGCAGATAGGTAAACACCGGAGAATGATGGATGCGAACCAAGGGAGAACGTGGCATTTCCCGGCCGGAGAAATGGACGATGCGAGACTGTTCGATTTTATCGCGGTTCAGCTGCCAGTCTATTAGTCTTATGGTTCGATGGGAAATCTGTGCTGGGGATACGGCTGACTAATACCACTGATATTTCTTAACACTAACCTGACCTGGATCGGCCAAGAAACGGGTCGTTTCTTTTGTTCACCTAACTTTATGCGCGAATTAACGTTGAATCGGAGAAGCTTCTTCGCTGCACTAAAAAAAAAAAAAAAAAAAAATGTGATCTCTGGCACTTACGACGAGCCAGGTTCGCAGGATAAAGACAATGTACGTATTCCGTAGTCCACGTAACCGAGTCGAATTTCTGGGCTGATCAGCCAAAATGCATAAACCGCTACTCGCTATACGATTGTCGATCCACGGGGAGAGCTTTGACTCGCTGTAGACTGTCGTTGATTTTTTGCGCTTATTTTATCCTACTCTGTTTTGCTTTGTTTAACTTTCCTTTGCTGTCGCCTTTGTCAGTCAGTCGTCAGTTTCGTCGACACTTTCAATTCTGCCGCAGTACGGCGTGTGTGAAACTTTGATCGCTATCGATACGATAGAGTCGGCCCCGTTTCATTCGTTTTATTTCTTGAGCCGGCAAAACGCACCACCTGGCCACGTTTCGCGTACGTGTCTGTATTTTGGCCGCAAATTATTTAGATGGATTGCTGTTTGCAAAAGTGTTCTCCGGTATAAGCAATAAAGTGCAGATAGCCGAGGCGGCGTGTTTATCGAGCAAACGTAGAACGCAGGAAAGTTTTGGACAGGGGCGTGGATCCTGTCCGAGTGGATTTAAGTTGTTGAGAAAACAGTTTTTCGCCAGCCGGCCAGCCCAGCCTCTGCTTTATGTTTGAATACGCCAACGTCAGCACAGAGACCAAAGATTGAACGTCTCTGTTAGCCTACACGTCGGATTTCTAGTTAAACGTATCGACTTACCGCGAGCGAAACGCCGGCAACAATTCGTTTGAGGCTTCAAACGAATGACAGACATCGATAGAAATAGCAATCGCTTTTCCAAATCCCTTTGACGGCTTTTCGTACGCAGCCGATGCGTTCACGCGCTGCTTTCATCTGCGTGATTTAAAAGAGTGCAAACAAACGGACAGTTCGGGCGAATTGCAGAAGGATTTGTTACATTATTTGTAACAGCTCTCCGAGTTTTTAAAATTCACTGCCTCTACGCTCACCTGTGTAATAAATTTCGAGAAATTAATCGCCAGACAGTTTCTTATTAGAGCGTGCGTAGAAAACGAAAGAAACGCGAGGATCGGCCCGATGATGATCGTTCGCTGTTGCGGGGCAAATCAGTTTATGAATTCCCATTAGAACAGGAACAGGAAAAAGAAGGAAACCCGAATACCAGCCGGACGATGCTGGTTATCCGCTGTTTCGCGAAAAATCAGATTATAAGTTCAGGTTAGAGCAGGAATATGAAAAAGAAGGGAAGCTAAACATCGACCAGACAATACTAATTATTTCCTCTTGCGAGGAAAATTAGATTATAAGTTTTTATTAGAGCACGAATAGAAAAAGAAAAAGGAAACCTAAACACGAACCGGACAGTAATAATTATTTCCTTTTCCGGGCAAAATCAGATTATAACTTCTTATTAGAGCACGAACAGAGAAAGAAGGAAAGCGAAACACCATTGAAAAGTTGCTACAACTTTTCACAACTAAGAATTGTAAATCACTCGTACGATCAATATCGTGAGCCATTTAAACAAACGTTTGTTCTCCGTTTCATGTCTTTGTTTTCCGTAGACGTAAAACTCTGATCGATCGACATTTTCTCTGATAATTTGTTAGGTAACGTACTGTGGGAATTTTTCGTCCGCAAGCAGCTGCGAAAGTGGCCATTTTTTGACATCGTCTTTTCCGAATAAAACACGCTCAATACCCTGACGAGAGCACAACGAAACCGTCGACACAGGCACGGCCCAGCTCGTAATTTTAAGCCGTACATACCAGAGTAATTCCTTCTGTGGTATTAAGCATGGGATAATGTTCTCGGTTATATCGCGATGCTTAACGCGGCCATGGATTTACGGTTGGCTCCAACTTAATCGAGTTTTCCTGATCTTCGCGAAAGGGTAACGCGTTTGATGTTATTTATTCGACATTTTTTAGATATGAAGAATTACGGATCTTCGGACAAGCGAGATCTAACGAGAAAGTAAGCTGAAACTTTTCGAGCTTGTCGTCGCGGTATTGCCAATCGTCGGTCGATTAAACGACACTTTTGCGCTTTGTCTCTACTTCTGTATATTATAGCGAGGACTAATTAGCTGAGTAAATTAACGAATTTGTATGTCTTATTGAAGAAAAAAGCATTGCTATAATTACGTAATAACTAGAACGGATACACCGTGCCATAATTGGAAAGGAAATAATTACGTTGGAAAGCAGCGCTTGATAATTGGACTAATTGTATTAACAAATTATTTTAGGATTAATCTGTATCTGATTGGCATTTCTAACTTCAAATATTCGCTATTTTACAGACCAATTTTCAATGGAAAATTAATCGAACTTCACTGGATTATCAAGTGCTATTGATAATTTTATGTAAAATAGATTCATAGTAAAGCGAAACGTCTATGTGTTATGCTCGTATACAGTCGCGTATTATACAAAAATGAAACACCTACGCTAATTTGTCGAGTCCCTTATCGGCTTACTCGTTTCTTTTCCAACGTTATTTTATCGATCCAATATTTACGTAGTCGTTTGACTTTTTTCTTAGACACACACGATCAGTTGCAGCGATTTGTAGATTGGAAAAGGCGAGATCAGAGTGTTGGAAGAAATAAACGGAAAAGTAGCTACGACGATAAATCACACGGACATAGAGGATTATCGTTGCTCTGTTGCGTTATTCCTTACGAATGATTAATCGCAAGTTGCAGTATGTCGTAGCTTGGATGCTAATTTTGATACGTTTATCCAGGAAAATACATAAATTTAAAGGCTCAAATTATGCACGAGTTACGCGTTGTTCGTTATAACGAAGCGGATCAGGCTCGCTCGCTCTCTTTTCACCTAAAAGCCCTCTCTCTCTCTTTCCTCTCGTTTCTGTATTTTAATAACTGACAGCAATTTACGTAGACGCAACGCGGCTGCTATCGCGTGAAAATTAATGGGTTAATATAGTAATGTGCAACAATTAACAGAAAATTAATAGTAGCCGATTTACGGCTAGTAACCTGTATTACGGCTCGTTAAGAGACGCTTAATTGCATATTTCAACAACTTAACTGACAACGAGACTCCGCAAAGTTGCTTTGCCTTCGCCGCCTAAGCAACTTTACGCAAAGTGTCTGTTATAATTTGTATGCAACTTCAAAGAGATGATATCAAACACCATAACGTTATGCGGCAGACTTATTGCATTAAACAACCAAACTATTAATTGACATTGATTTCTAGTGCAATACGATGCAACGTTAAAGTACAGTGACCTGCTGTAATATACGCGTAAAAGGATATGAGGCAAGAAATTAACAATTGCCATAGAGAGGCCAGCGAATGTTTCGTCGAATCAGGTTTGAGGCATTGTACAGAGAAAATTGAAGAATAATTTCAATCGAGCTAAGCCACGTTTGTTGCAACGTAGGATAGAGACAACTTAGAGATGATTTTCAGTCGAGTCAAGCCAGATTTGAGCCATAAGACAGAGGAAACTTAAGAAAGGTTTTAACTTAGATTAAACCAGGTTTCGGGCATAGGACGGAGAAAATTGAAGAGCGATTTAAAATTGAGAACGTACATGTTTCACGTGTCAGTGCTGAACGTACCGGCGTATGGAGTATGAGGGATGGGTTTAAGAAGAGAGATGGCAAGTGGAAAAGATACAGATAACATACATAAGGTGGGTATTAGGTCTGGACAGCTGTACACGGGAGTTACACGGGGCTAGGAGAGACGAAACGAGACAAGATAAGAACTAGGACAGGGAAAAGAGCAACAAAGTTGAAGGAGGAAGCAAAGGAAGAGGAGGCAAGAGAAAACAAATACCAATAGATCACGTTTGTTGAACTAAGAATGACGACGTGCTTGCGTTTGAACATTCTCATCCTTTTTGCACGGATCTGTCCGATTATTGCAATCGCGGAGTTCTGAACTTCTTTATTGGCTCACGTGCACACAATGCAGCATGTAATTTACATGCAATTAGTTAACAGCATTTGTTGGCTTTTGTCTAAAACCATTTAGATCAATGGGACGATTGACTTTTCGTGTGCAATTCGCACGTTTCCCACGGATACACACACTTTCGTTTTTCATAAGTTTGGACCAGGTTGCGCGGCGATTTCCAAAATTTTCAAATCGCGTTAATGCGACAGAAACTCGTGTATCGTACGCATCGATCATCTGCGTACTCCAACATTTACAGGAACCGGTGCTTTTACATTTTCCAGAAATGGGGTTTCCTCCCACGATTCACTGCAATTTCTTCTAATTAATATCAGCAACTTTCGATACGGCGCGGTACCTTCGTTCGCTCACGTTCGGAACCAGTAAGAACGACCTCGAACCAGATCGTCGTACTCGAAGAAGCCTTGCCGCAATAATTAGTGCGGTTCCCGGGGAAATTATGCCGCATAGCGGAATGGCCGTGCCGGCGCTAATATCGTAATACGGTGGCGCATAATTAATGAAATTAATATTGGCTCAACCAAGGTTAGCCAGCTGGCGTATTGTGGTTCACCGCGGCGAAACGTGAGCTCGAGGGTCAACGAACTATCAAAGTTACTCTTACGGACAGGTTTACCGTGCGTATGGTTTGCGTTGTTTGGCTAATTTCGTAAAATCAACCTTCGTTCGATGACGCCTCGTCCGGCGTCCAGTTGCATTCCATTAGATCGGGGGATGCGTGCGCGCTTTCGTTGATTTGCCACTTGGATCAGACAGAGAAGGATATCGAGAAGCTGGCATTTTTTCACGGAGAAATTCTTACGGAACGTTGTTCATCAACCATCTCTACGGAAGGAAAAAGCGTCGTTCCGACGTCTAGCGAAGATGCGCTAAGAAGGTTGAGAAAGATGAGCGCCAAAATGAGAAAGTAGCAGCTCGTGCGTTACGTTTAACCTTCTTTAGGTTGAGGTACGTTGCACAGGCATCGAGTGTAGATGAAATTACGGCAGCATGTCTGACACTGACGAGAAGATGGCAATAACTGCGAAATATCTGCAATCTACTTCCAAGTATCATTAATTTCTCTTGAAGAAAAGACGCCACGCTAATGACCGAATCTCGAGGAGTATGATTTTCTATTTCCGAGCAAATGCACTGTACGTTCTTCTCTCTAACCGTTACTCCTTCTTCTATTAGGAAATTCCGTACGAGATGCAATAGGTTGTCAGTTACTGCGATTACTCTGGTACGCCCGACTATATCGTACGCTTTCTCGATGTCTAAGCATATCGCTTTGAGGTTTTCGTTGTTGATAAATGCATCGCGTACACTGGTTTCCAGGTTGATCGAATTATCTACGGTGGCGTGGTGGTAGGTACGAGATCCTCTTCGCACTTGGTACGCCGTTATACTCGAGATAGTAGCGCGGTCTGCGTTGATAATTTTTCTTTGCTGACGCTGCTCATTGATTCCTATTGATGAGGTAATTTTGCTTCGTCTTCTAATCTGCGCCAACGCGCCAACGATGCTGCGATTCGACTTCTTCTCAAAGATATAGAAAAAAAGAGCCAGTTGACGACGATGGAGAGACGAACTCGTCTTATCGGTTCGATCTCGTGTCCTTAGCTTCGAATTACCTTCAGGTTCTATCGCACGGAGCTTCCTGCTCGATCGTACGGCGAGCAAAACGTCTCAACTAGTTTACAAGTAAATTACTTGCAGGCACAGAGAGGATGCCACCCGTGTTCAGCACTTCGAGACATAATGGCGGTAACCTGGGCATACTTGCAATTAAAGCAAGGACATCCCTACGGCTGTGCAGGCAGGTTAATTCTTGGTCTTGTCGTTCTGCTCCTACACAGGTGTTTGTTCTACAATTACACGACTCCGTGTTCCCTTTGCTGCAACCAAGTTCACTCGGCTTTTTACGCGTGCTTCTTGCTAATTGGATCCTTATTAAGCTGTATCGGGTGAAAAGTTTAACGTTACGACTAACGACAACCGTTTGCTAACGATAAAAGAGCACAGATGATACTCGTTGACCAATCTTTCGATATTCACCGTCAATTTTTCGATATCGTTTAGAGAACAGCTATTGAAACGATCTAATTTCGTACTTGAAGTCAGAGGCAAATCGGCCACTATTTGGACTCTGTTCGTTTTAAAACATCCATAGTTGCTCGTAGATTATCATTTTGGAGAGAAAAACTTGCAGATTTAAGAGAACTCGTTTAGCAAATATAGCAAATATTAAAGTGTACGCTAGTAGCTTCATATTACGATAGCCGATACCGGATATAATCCGTAGAATTTTCTACGATTTTGTATCCGCATGGAAATCTTCATCGTCTTGACCATTGTATTCCGCTGCGTGTTGCAATTAATTTCTTCGACAGAATATAACGACGTGTACGATTAAAAAGAAGGAAAACGCACGCGTTAAACGTTTATTCGTAACAATACGAATTTCCCCAGCAAAATTCTCCAATTTCGTAAGCTGACATTTCATAATTTCGTCGCTGACATTCGCCGTCAACTAATGCGGTATTGATTTTTCGCATTACAGCAGGATAGCTGAATGGATAGCTTTACCTTGTGGTATATACGTTCAATCCGCAAAGAGTTTGCTCTGCATACGGTCGCACAGCCACGAGGTTTAACAGCGCTGCACGCTGAGAAACGACGACTCCACGTTTCCTTTTATACCGGCGCCTTTATTCCGCGAGCGTATTCGACTGCGTCCCGACTGGCAACTGCACTGCTGGCTCCATGCTTCCACTTCCGCGTTATATCTCGTAAACCAACTTCTAATTGTGTCGCATAGATGTAGGTAAAATTTCGATCGGCTATTTTCATTAGCTTGTTAGCTCGCAACGACCGTAAATTCCAGCGAACTTTGATAAATCGCGTCGAGAAACGAGAGCACGAAAACTGGCCGCGCGCGCTTCTCGATAATATTCGATTTATTTTATTGTCGTCTCAGATTTTGCTGCGTCGAACACCAGTCTGAAACAGCCTTCTTACGATTCCCGCTAAGTAAAATGATTTTTCATCGACATACTATTCGTTCGACTAGGTTTTCGGACGTGTGAATGGAATGGAACGAGGTCCAAAGATGATTTTCGATTCATTTTTCAACGTCGTTTCTCCTCTTCTTTTTCTCTCTTTTTTTTTTTTTTTTAAATCTGCCGCGATTCCGAGAGAATTGCGCGAGGATGATAGCAATTAAGGAGATAAAGGGACTTTTATTGAAAGCGGAATCGCGAGCATCGAGAGTTACCGGTGGATTTAGGTGTGCCGGGGCAAAATGAAATTTTATATCCAATCAGCGTCGCCCCGACAAGATGTAGCCCCATTCCCCCGAGTGGAAATTGTAGAACGGAAATCCCGCCATTACGAGATCGCCACGGACCGTTTCGCGTCTCTCTTTGGATTCCGCGAGATTACATTTACAATATTAACCTGCTCGTGGCTGGTCGCGCTGTAAATAAAGCTGGCCAAGCCAGCGCTTCAATCTCAAACAACTTTCGACGCTAACGTGCTGGGAATACGACTGCGAGCGTCGGTGTCTTATGAATAATGCGCACCAAAAATCACGGCCTTTCTCAGACCGTTTAATAAATCGTACATCTTCCATTGCACGGCGATCGTCTTCGTGGTCGATTAAATGCAATGTCGTACGATTTAAAATACATTTGCTGTGTCGTATTTGCAAGTATCTCTGTACTTGCCTATAAGCGTATCCTTTGTTAGATCGTAAGTTATCGTTCTAAGCGAATGAAATAATTTTCCGATGTTGTTTCGACATCGTGTGTTGGATAAATGAAATTTCAGATGAAATACTTTGCGCAAGATATCTAGCACGAACGAGTTATGGCAATAATTACCTACGTCTTCTCATTAGTTAGAATTTACTGCAGGTTCCATTCCTCTAAATCGAATGTTTAATAATCTCATATAAGCGTTTTGTACGCTGTTACGAGTACTTTTAGAAGCCTTTTTTAGATTCTTTGTCCAGAGACACGGAACGTACGACGTACATACGTTTCTGTAACAATCTTCTACGTCGAAACAATGTTTCTCGAGGCAAATTTACTTTTTTAAACAGAGTGTTGTATAAATTTCTACAGATTTGGGTAGATCTGGTAATGATAAACGCTTCCTGCCTATTTAACAAAATATCTCTGTGAAATGCACGAGAAACAGCACAGAAATTAATCAAACTACGCCTTACGTTCTCAAAATGTCTTTACCTTTGTTCGATTCTTTATTCAATTATTCTTCAGTTTCCTTTTCTCATTTAGTTTTAACGTTACCTCGGCATCAAAGATCGTTAGTAATTAGATTCTCTTGTTGCGTGCAAATGCAAGCGAAAGAACATCTGTATCCATGCTGAAATGAAAGAGCAAAATCCTCAAACTCGATTTCCTCCAAAGCCAGACTAAGCACGATAAACTAAAAATTGTGCTTTCTCTGTTCACTCCTTCTCCGGACGATCATGCTCTTCGCAGTTGTATCGCTAATTACGGGGCGTTTTGTATGCAGTGCATATTCCTTACAAAGGCAACACGGTCGTGCAATTATAATCGTCTAACCAGCAATCCTTCTTTGGTCAAATACGTCCGTTTTATACGACACTTAGGAAAAAGTGCAAAGAGACAGTTGATGGCACTGACATTGCGAGTTCAAACGTCACTGTGCGCTGCGTCAGACAGGGGAACGAATATTCAAGATACTTCAATCGAATCGGAGAGGACGGACAACGCGAACAAAAGATTCGACGAACAGATTTTCGCCGACACGAAGTTCCTGATACCAAGTTCCTGGAAAACTGCACGTTATGTGCATTTTTCCCCCACGCGAACAAGTCTCCGGATACCCAAGTTCCAGGAAAACTGTGTGTTGTGTGCATTTTTCCATCCTTTTTCCAAATGCTCGTTCGAGCGCCTCATTGTGCGCATCTTGCGCTGCGAATTTACCCCGTTGGCTTCGTCCTCTTTTTAACGACGCGCACAGGAGTCTCGAGGGCTGTTGGTTAATTAAAATTTTGAAATTCTAACTCGCGTCGAAAATGGCGCGCTGAAGCCCGTCCCAGGGTTTAGCTACCGCCGTCAAACACTCTCTTTGATCTTCTGTTCGGCCTTGCGCGCGTTCCACCCAAGTCCTGTTTAAATGCCGCTGCAAAGCGGATCGAACGCAATGTCGCAGGAATGTGGAGAATCCTCTTAAGGTGAGATTTCCTATAAGCGTCAGACGCGTTTATGTGGACAGACAAAGAGGCGAATCTACGTATCTACGGCGTACAATAATTTTTTTACTATCATCGCAGCAACGCTGCTACGATCCGGTATCCCGGACGAAGAATGCAATTAAAGTCTTACGTGTAAACAGATTAAACGTGACGAGCGCACGTTAAGTTCGTTTATGGCAACGTCTTTGGTATGCCCATGCTGTCAAGCGTCTTGACAATGTCCGACGATCTGTTCACGGAACAACGCGTTAATATGAAATTATTTGCGTGTGCATAAATCAAGCGATCGACAAACTAATGTTGAGAATGTGGATGAAATGTTACGAAGGCAATCGCCTACAAATAGGAGGAGAGATTTGAAAAAGGAAGACGCGCAAGATGACGGTGGGTTGGTTAATCTTCGATCCCTCGAGCCAATGAAAACATTTGACGTATCCGTAAACTTGTGCCATGAGATTTTTTCAGCGTGTCGAGTTGCATCCAGAGTGAGGTCATCAGCGACGTTGTTGCATCCAGTGTGAGGTCATCAGCGACGCTGTTGCATCTGGATGGATCGTATTTCACAGTATATCTCAGCTTCTTTCGTTAAAAGACTATATACGCGTGTTATAACGACGTATGCATCGACGCTTAGGTCTCGTGATGCATCTTCGAATGAACGTAGTTCGATATCGGCCAAGGACACTCGTATCGGTGCAGGAATTGGATGTGCTGTTAGTCGGTGATGAAGATTCGATCGACATGCAGGTTTCAACGTGAAGAGGGTGTCATTGATGCCAAATATAATGCACTGAATAACGTGTCGTCAGAATTTCTCAAGAAACTTGTAAGGAAGTCGATCTACGCTGCGAATGCCTTCAAAAAAGAAGATTACTTTCCGCGATCGTGAGTGGCACGTCGATTAACTCGATGGAAATGTAATAATATTTTCTTGTTGCTCAACGACTACGAGAATAGGTCGAGTCCGGGCAATGCTCGACAGCGAAGCAATCTACGTCGCCTCGTTCTTTATCGATCCTATGCAACGCGACGAGAAGCATTAATGCAATCGTGCTAATTAACTGTCCATGATTAAAATGAAAAGTCTCGCATCGATCGAGGAACGGTGTTTCCGGTCAAGACATTCTGACAATCAAGGGAAATAAATCTTTTTGAAAAGAACATGTGTCGCTTCATAGCACTCATCTATCCCCAAAAAGCATTACTTTATAAGAACGAGCTCTTTCGAAGAACATTTTCTTTTCCGGGAATATGTGTTCTCCCTAAGAAGTCGTTTTCTAATACGAAAAAGGCTGTCCTTTTTTTCATTTAAATAATCGAAGTCAGAACTCGAGTTTAACTGTATCAAATGGATCGTACGACACTCGGAAAACAAAATAGTATATCATATTTGTCACCTTTCCTTTGCTATCGCGGGTCGAGCTTGGGAGATTTCTAGCCGCGCTTTTTTCATTCAAATAATCGGAGTCGAAAGTCGAATTCGATCGTGTGACATTCATTCAGACCCTGTGAGTGACATTTAACTACTTTCCTTTGCTATCGCAGATCGAGTCTGGCAGATTCCTAGCCGCGCTTTTTTCATTCAAATAATCGGAGTCAAAATTCGAATTCGATCGTATTAAATAAATCGTGTGATTCCTACCAACGCAGGTTACCAGTCATACTTGGCACCTTTCCTTTGCTATCGCAGATAGAGTTTGGGGGATTCCTAGCCGTGCTTTTTTCATTCAAATAATCGGATTCGAAACTCGAATTCGATCGTGTGACATTCATTCAGACCCTGTGAGTGACATTTAACTACTTTCCTTTGCTATCGTGGATCGAGCTTGAGAGATTTCTAGCCGCGCTTTTTTCATTCAAATAATCGGAGTCAAAATTCGAATTCGATCGTATTAAATAAATCGTGTGATTCCTACCAACGCAGGTTACCAATCATACTTGGCACCTTTCCTTTGCTATCGCAGATAGAGTTTGGGGGATTCCTAGCCGTGCTTTTTTCATTCAAATAATCGGATTCGAAACTCGAATTCGATCGTATTAAATCGATCGTGTGACATTCACTCAGAACGGGAGAGTGAGATTTAACTACTTTCCTTTGCTATCGTGGATCGAGCTTGAGAGATTTCTAGCCGCGCTTTTTTCATTCAAATAATCGGAGTCGAAAGTCGAATTCGATCGTGTGACATTCATTCAGACCCTGTGAGTGACATTTAACTACTTTCCTTTGCTATCGCAGATCGAGTCTGGCAGATTCCTAGCCGTGCTTTTTTCATTCAAATAATCGGAGTCAAAATTCGAATTCGATCGTATTAAATAAATCGTGTGATTCCTACCAACGCAGGTTACCAGTCATACTTGGCACCTTTCCTTTGCTATCGCAGATAGAGTTTGGGGGATTCCTAGCCGTGCTTTTTTCATTCAAATAATCGGAGTCGAAACTCGAATTCGATCGTGTGACATTCGTTCAGACCCTGTGAGTGACATTTAACTACTTTCCTTTGCTATCGTGGATCGAGCTTGAGAGATTTCTAGCCGCGCTTTTTTCATTCAAATAATCGGAGTCGAAACTCGAATTCGATCGTGTGACATTCGTTCAGACCCTGTGAGTGACATTTAAC
Source organism: Bombus bifarius (assembly GCF_011952205.1). Taxonomy (NCBI): domain Eukaryota; kingdom Metazoa; phylum Arthropoda; class Insecta; order Hymenoptera; family Apidae; genus Bombus; species Bombus bifarius. The sequence goes on from NW_022884538.1 coordinate 151,272, forward strand.
TACTTTCCTTTGCTATCGTGGATCGAGCTTGAGAGATTTCTAGCCGCGCTTTTTTCATTCAAATAATCGGAGTCGAAAGTCGAATTCGATCACATTAAATCGATCGCGCGACGTTCGAACAACAAAACAGTTGATATATTCCAATATAAATGATAGATATATTTCATATTTGGCTATATTTCTTTGCGACCGTAGGTCGAGCTTGAGAGATTCCTCAGTGTACACGCGATTTAAAAAGTTTCCATTGGACATTGATCGACCGAGCTTTCCACTGTTCGTTTTTCGACTCGCTGGGTCAAAATTATCGCGCGGTTATATACATAAATGATCCTCTCGGAGAGGCGTGGGGGAAGCGAGACAGAAGCTGCAATTACGGCAAATGTTGTTTTCGTGTTCCTATCCCCGACTAAAACGTTGCTTAATGCGTTTTTACAACGGGCGAGAAAAAGTCGAGCAATCTGTATCTCGGAATGATCATGGGCGCGGATCTGCCGGCGATTTCGCTGCGTAAAACCACGTCCATTTTTGTTTGTCGTCGACGTTCTATCGGCTGCATTAAGAGTACGCGTTCATTCTTGCGCCTCCTTTCATTCCCGCCGCGAATATAGTTAATGTTCGCGATTCATCAACGGCTGGTCGAGTAAAAAACACTCGCTTTCGTGGATAATCTGTTACAAGCGTCTCCCGGCATTTTCGTCCTCTTACGGCTGCCTCATCCGGATAAAAGAGAATCTCTTCCGTGTTAATACGCCGCAAATTATTTTCCCGGTTAATGTTCCCCGAGCAATTACGTCTCTAATTATTTTCTCTCAGAATCTGCAGTTCTTTCAACTTTAATACCGATTTTACAGGTACTAAGCAAAGTTTACTATTCTATGAAATTCCTTAAAAATCGCAACGAACCGGATGATGCCGCGTGAAGTATGCAAAACGCGAATTTCCGTCTCCAGCCGGTCAAGTGTTTAGCATTGTATAACCGAACTGAAAGTTAGTGGACAGGTATGAAGACATGAAAATTTCCAGCTGCCCCACAAGGTAGCCAAACACAGGGGCAATATCGTGGCCCTTGGTCCACGGAAAGGACAATGTGCAAAGGCATTATAGAGTTGCCCGGTGGGCAGAGATGCTCGCGAAACTGCTATTTTGCATCGTCAAAGTGCACCGTTTACTTCGATTTAACCGGGTCTCGCACAGCACGCGAAATAACACGTTTCTCGGTCCGAACGAAAGACGAAAGTGTAGTTTGCAAATTTCATCCCGCCTCTGTTAACCGTGCAGAGCAATCAGGTTCGTGAAAGCCAGCTTCTCTCTCTCTCTCTCCCTCTCTCTGGAGAGTAAGCGTGGCGGAAACTGCGAGTAGCAGTCGAGTTTTATAATTAAGAATGCGGTTTGCCGTCGCATTTGTACGAGCTTCCTGGCCCTTTCTGGCCATCGCAGATGTTGCGGTGGCCATCTTCGTCGCTGCGCAGCGCTGAATTTTAATTTACAAGCGGGATGACCGCGTCGTTAGGTAACTCCCATTCGCGTTCCTCGCACTCTCGCGAAACAACTTAACGTCTTATTTCGTTTCTCGTTAAGCGAAATATCTGAACACGTGTCGTAGCAAGTTTTCACGTGCGTATCGCGCTGGATACGTTCAACCGCCGCGTGTGTACGAACAGAAAGGTCCTCCTTTGTCCCGTGTTTAAGGCAAATCACAAGGCGCACGCTCTTTGTACGATCAATCAGTGACGTGCAACGAACGTTTCTCAAAACGGAACAATCGCGCCTGGCATAATTCAGATCGTAGTCCGTGGCGCGCGATTTTTTCGCTATGAAAGAGAAGCAAGCGCGAGCGAAATAATTGGATTTGCTTTTCACTCACCCTGGAACTCCTTCCTGGCCGCGCTGACGGAAGTGACGATGTTGGCCACGTGTCCCAGCACCGTGGCGAACAGCAGCAGACCAAACAGCAGCTGAGCTATCACGAACAGATACTCGCCCTTGCTTCTCGGCCTGCAAAGCGAAATGGAAAAGCGTGATTTCCTTTCGTCTTCCAATTCTTCAAAGCCAACTACCAAAGCATTTTATGCGCATCGCTTAAATCGCTAAGTTTTATCATTCGTTCGTCTTCCTACTGATTTTAGAGACATTTTTAGACTGATTTTAGATTTTAGAGCTAGTTGAACATCGACGACCGAAGGAGATCGGCATAAACGTAGAAACGATCCGGCTTTCGCGAGGAACACACGAGCAGAGAAGCTTTCGAAACGGTGTACTAAACGGACAGGAATATTTCATATTACGTCTCTTCTTTTTATGTCTTTCGCTTTTTGTTTTTTCGTTGGCTGCACGTACACGCGACATCGGCACCTCGAAGGTGCTTCGCACGTTTATCGCGGTTATATTCCATTCCAACGCAAATCTCTGAGATACAGAACATTTCCGTCTTTAAGCTTTACTTATCTTTCTCAATTCTCCTATCGCAGTATGAGATATTTTGTTCCTTGAAACGTGTTTCCAAATAATCTGCTGTGAGAATTGTTCGCTCGCAAAGAGGACCAAGAGTGGTCATTTTATAACGTTGGAGATTCCAGCAAAACTCGTGATCCTTCCGCGGAAGGCAGCGTGGACGACAATACAGTGAAATAGGGAGAAATCGAATTACCTGCAACGTTAGACGCTCTAGAACGTCCTGCGAGAATTTCTCGCTCTCAAGGAGGACCAAAAATGGCCATTTTTAAACATCTCTCTACTTTAAACATCTCTTCTACTTTATAACATTCGGGATTCGAGCAAAGCTCTTGATTCTCTCGCGGTAAGCAGCGTGGACGGAAATACAGTGCGACGAAACAGGCAGAGGAAAATCGAATTACCTGGGCAGGTCACCGATGGTGGTGAGGGCCAGCGTGCACCAGTAGTAGCTCTGCAAATATTTCTTCACCACGTCCGCCGTCTCCGAGTCGCTGAATACCCAGTTCTTACTGCCGAAGCCGTTGTTCTTATCGATAATGTGATAGAGGCACCCGTTCCAGTGAAAGATCACCAGTAAATAATGTATCAAGGATGTGGAGCGGAATAAATTCGGATAGTTGGTGTGTCGCTCGGTTCTGTCCATGAACGCCCAGAACCTGTGTGTGACAATGCAACAAAGAAGATCGCGTGAGATTGCAACATGCTCGTCACGGTGTTTTCCTTCGTCAATCGAATGGAAAGCTCGAGTAAGGGTCTAGATCAGCTTTGGCATATTTTCAGAGACATCAGATTCTACGTTCGCTCTGTACCGTGCGTTTCAGACGTAATTCGAGCATAATTTATTCCAGGCAATGATCGGGTAGCTATTGTTTCGTCCGATATTTAGAGTATAATTTTGTTACGTTCTTGTCATTCATGGAGCGACAATGTTTACGCAGAATTTCGAGTTTAATACGGACAGACTTGTAAAAGTGGCGAGAGAGAGTCAGCTCGAGCGAAGGATCCAAAAATAACGTGCCCTCGCAAGTGCCGTAAGAAAGTTTGAGCATTCGATTGTTTTGCGCTATCCTAGGAAACTTTCTAAAGGAAAAAGACGAGGAGAGGAAAGTAGGTGATAAACGAAACGTGGTCAATACACGAGCATAGTTCGGCAACCTCTATTCGGTATATGGTTAAGCAAAACTTGCATCGTTTCTCACTCAATGATACTTTTCTAACGTCGAAACGCGTCTCAAGCTTCATCGAAATGTACAGAGATTATTCCATTGATACGCGCGACTTCTCGTTTCAATTTCGTGTCAAATATCTTACCCGATCGTTGCGATTCTCTACCGACTGTTAAAATTAAAGATTAAATATAAATCGATTTAACGCGTTGATTAAACGTAAGATATTCTGTCGGCTTGTTCGTGGAACGTGCAACAAATCAAGATTCGCACTCACCGGTATATTTTCACGAGCCTAAAACCTCGAAGTATACTGTTGAATCCTATAGATAAGTATAAAAAGTCGAGGGGCAACAGGCACAGGATGTCCATGTAAAACGTAGTGCTGTTTGTATAGTGATTTCGCAGCTTCGTCGCGTCCGTTTGCAAGACACCGTCCTCTAAGTACCCGGTTCGAATGTGAAACACTATGTCCAGCACGTATAAAAAATCGGAAAAGTAGTCCAAGCAGAACCACACCCAGCGCGTTTCGCCTAAATAACATAAAATCACATTTCCATTTTAGATACGTCAGCATTTTTAAACCATACGATTCTTACACGCTATTAGATATCAATAATACTTTTTTCCTATCAGATAATTACAGATACAAATGTGATGGTCCAATCGATTTAATGAATTATACCTCGCATTAATATCGAGATATTAAAGTATATTCTCATATAAGCAATCCCAAGTTAAACTCTTTAAACAATTCGAGACTAGCATACATAATCCTATAAGTCTATAAGTGAGAGCTTTTTAAGCTTTTAATTCTACGAATCCACCGTTTTTTTGTACGAAGCTTTGCACTAAGTGAAGCAAAAATATCTGATCTACGATGATTTTCAATAATTTTCACGAAGCTTTACACATACATATATCTGATAGGATTATCTTCGGTAAGTCGAGTTATTTTCTTATTCTTCTATTCTCCATTTCCCGATAAAGGAGCAAATCTTTCTTCGTTAAAATCGCACTTTTACGTGTACCATGGAATTGTATTGTCGATTGAAACAAATATTAAAATAAAATAAAAATAAATAAAATTGAATTCCATACTTGTTTCATATTTCCATTCCGACAGCGCATCTCCGTCCGCACGCGTATGCAAATTACTTTTTATTATATTTACGGACGAACAGCATAATAAGCTGACCAATTTCTTAAATCACGAAAATTGTCAAGAGAAACATCTACGTTTAACTAAATTCACCTTCTTCGAAGCTGCCCGTCTAAAGGATCAATTAGAATTGCTGCTGTAAAAGGGTGAAATAAGGCACGATAAAGATATAATTAATACTTTGTCAATCGCTGTAAACTTAACATAGGCGAAAACGCCTATGGAACGTTCGCATGGAATCTGTCGAGTCGCGGAGCAAAGGACTAACCGTTTATCTCTTGGAAGGCGACCCTGTAGATGATGACCCAGAAGTTGTAGAGAAAGGCAAGGGAGACCACCATCGACCAGTAATAACAGAGACGTCCCGCGGGATCGAAGATGAAGGACCAATTAGGGGCACCCGTACGAAAACCCTTTGTTCCTGCTTGTCCAGGGTAGCCTCTATTACCGCGTTGTTGCTGCTGTTGCTGCGCCGTATACCTACTATGGAAAATTAACAGCACAATGACTCGTGAAAACATAACGCGACAAACGAGCAGCTTGGTACGAAAATCGAGCAAATTCGCTTTTCCGAAGAAATTGCACGCGATGAAGTTTTACAATATTTTAATACGAGGACGCTCGAAACCAGAGATACTCGGGTTTCGAAAGTTCATAATCGCGCAACGATGCTTTCCTCTTTTTTAATTTCGCAATCGGATTTCGTACTTTAACTTTCAGAATGATCTCCGTGTCCGAGTGCGCGGGACATTTTACAGGATTAAAGTTGAAATATCTTTCGTACTAGGTCGTTTTTCGAACCAAGTAGTTTAATATTTTTTTTTTTTTTCTAGAGGATTGAAAAATGCATCGAATCGCGTGAATAAATGTACAGTTTCGTTTTGCGAGACGAACGCTATCTTGGAATCTCCAACACGCGTCCAACCTGGATACGAGTATTTTACGATTATATGCTTTTCTTCTTCTTCCATTTTTTAACGTTCTCTAATAGCGTTCTCAAGGGATACGAATATAATAAATAGAAGATATATTACGTGTTTTAAATTGGGCAGAAAGATCCGAAGATCTTAATATCATAGAAAATCGCCTGGGGAAGACTTAATAGGCTATTGTACGAAGCAGCATAATGGAAGCAATGTAATGCTGTTTCCGAACTGAAAGAAGCGATTTTACAACGCCGACGAAACTTGGATCAAAATTATATAACGAAGCTTTACAGAAGTTTGCCGAAAGATCTTATCGTTTCATTGGAGATAAATTTTAAATATATATATATATATATATATATATGTATATTCTTTAATAGAAAATTACTCTGAAGTTGCCATCATTTTATTGTGTCATGCAATCCCTTTCTACTAGTATAGTTACACTAAAGCGAGGAAATAGCTTTTCTAGAAATTCGCACAATTCCATTATCTTATCCTGCGATGCGGCAATATTATTTTTGAAAATCTGTGTCTGTTTACATGAATTTTATACCTCTATATCGAAAAATAGATAAATAAAAGAAACCTGCAATTCGCTAGAATAAACTACATATTGCCAACGTGGAGGAAAGAGAACGGGCTGTATCGTTTGTTCTGATAGGAAATCACCAGGTGGAAAACATCGAACAATTTATTATCGCGAAACGTGTATAAACCAGCCTGCGATGCATATTGGAAATTGCTTCAAAATTGATCAGGCTATAGAAAAATTATAAGAAATAAGCTTTCGATTCTTTTGCAAAAATATGTTGCTCCACGTCCCTGTTCCTCGATGAATTTCTATTCGCATAAATCGAATATCGTTACAACACGTTACTCGATTGCAAAGCCGATTCCTAGGTCCACGTTTTCGCGACAAAGTGGCGCCGAGTTGCTGGTAGCTAACGTAATGGACAGCAGTGCACGCGCGCTTTACAAGAAATGGTTGTTAGATTCAAATACTTTTCAAATAATCCATGCTACCAGGATTACCATTCGTTCCAGCTCACAGCCGGATTCCAACGTTTGTTCCATGCCACAACGCGTGCACTCGACGTTTTCACGTAGCACGAGCGTTTGTTGCTAGATATTTACCACTTCAGGTTACCATCGAACGCTAGATTTCCTGCCGTCAAACACACCATGCCTGAGTAACGACCGACAAAAATTACGCCCCCGGCTCACCACCGTACATTCGCCATTTCACGCCGCTGCGGATGCATTCGTGCACTGCAGGCATTGGTCTGTGTCACGTGCTGCAGACAACAGGCCTGGCATAGAATACACGAGCGCAAAACGAACTTGCCTTGGATACGACAACCAGACACCTAACTTTCCGTTTATCCGGCTGTGTCAAAGTGACTCGAGTCGCGTAACCGTGCCTCGGAGCGCGTACATAGCTCAGACGAACGAGTGGTCCGTAAAAGTCACGCGGAAGCGTATCGACGGGAGCGAGAGAGCGCGAAGAACGCAGCGCACAGATGAGACAGACGCTTGAATATTTTAATGACTTTCTAATAATTCTCCGCGTTTACTTCACATTTTCTTCGCGCAAGTTACGTTGTAGATTTATATCATCGTTGTACCACAAGTTCGAACCTTGGTGACAAAGAAAGCGTTTATAGTTCTCGCAGCAGCCGACTGACTATAGCTTTGATCCAAGTTGACTCGCTTCAAGCACAGCCCTTATTACCCGAGTATCCAAGCACTCGGAGTACTCGTTGTTATCCTCCCGCTGAAGAACAGGATACGAGCCTGAAGATCCAGGTATCCGAGTACTAGAATATCCGGATTCGACTTTTCTTTCGTGATTACTCAAATATACGTACGAGAAGCTTTTCTTCTACGCTCGAATTAATAGATTCGGGAGACCAACTTTGCTTAAATTTATGATATAATATAATGTAATATAATATAACCAACAGCTCATTTTCTGATTGCTTATTCGGGTACTCGGGTATCAATCGACCTGGCGTATTCGAGTGCTGAAAAATTCGGGTGCCCGTAGATCCTAGCGATGGTAGGGGACGGTGTCTCGAGCGAATACGACGCGATCGGATACTCACGTCTCGGTGCCGTTACAGCTGCTATTGCTGAGATGATTGACGGATGCTGGCGTGTGCAGGTGCGACTGGTCGCGCGAGGAAGTGAGCGCGACGGTGTATGGCAGCTTGAATCTGCCCCTCAGCTGGTCCCTCCTCTTCGGTTTGCGGCTTAGGTCGAACTCACTGGCGCCGCGATTCACGTAAGCCCCCTGAAGCGAGTCGCGGGACGAACTGAAATATCGCTGCGGTACCGAGTACACCTGTAACATATTCGTAGGATTTTTCTTCTTATTATTATTACTCACGAGCATACAAACCCTTTGGTACGCAATTCCACAGTGAGTGTTTGGTTTTAAAATAAACGGAGGGAAAATTTACAGTGGTAGAATAAAATGTTACATTTAAAAAGAAAGGAACAAGAAATGGAGGGTATAATAACGAAAAGCATGGTGCAGTCGAATGGAAAATTCGATATCACGTCTTATAAAGTTCTTGCTGCCTATGCTCGTCCCGGGATTACTTTGTGTTGCGAACTTCTGCAAATTCGAATACGAATGTCGAGTTCCGAGGAAAGCCTCGCGGAACAAATTCTGGACGTTAACGGGGTAGTAGAAGACACCGGTTGAATTGTAATAAAATAAACGTCAGTCGATTGGACAATGATAAACGCGTTTTAGTTGTTCAGCTCATCTTCGTTAGGGAAAGAGTTTAAACTTAAAACGAACGTGGATATTGCGATACAGTTCTGCGATTCGCTGCAAGGGTGAACCTATAACTAAATAAATGGCGAAACTATAAGCTGAGTGAAGTATAATCTGAATTTTTCTCTATCGTTTACCTTCTTTTTATCATTTACTCGCTATATCAATTGTCCAAACGAAAGAATAATATTAACCGTAAACACTATGCTATTAAGGATCCTCCAAAAAAGATACAGAGATTATTTTGCAATTAAGAGATGACAGACACGCCTCGGTCGATCATCCATTTATCTCTATGAAAAGTCACGAATCGATCATTTGAACCACTCTGACAATCTTCGTACTTCGAGGAGTATTTATTTGAAGTATACTTCTTGAGCGTATCGATGATCATTCGCCAAAAAAGTCAAATGACAGAGTACACGGTAAAAGTGTCTTCGATTCCCAAAATACGAATAGTGGAGTTAAACGCCACTTTGTCGGCTCCATGGAAGAAGCAACAGCGGTGGCTATTAGGTGGAGCGACCCTAAGAACAGCAGATGGGAATCAAATGGATTTCTTGAGAGAAGGTCTAGAGCGGCCCTTCCAAGAAGTTGATACAGACAATTTATTTGATTAAAAACGAGCTTCCGTTGTGTGTCCTTCCGACCGGAAGGATTTATCCCTTTGTCATGCCAGTCTGCTTAAAATCTTCAGGAAGAGTTTTCCTTCTTTCTTCCTTTCTTTGTTCCCTTATCTTTTTACTGTTCTTCGTTTGGGAAATTGTTTTTTCTCCCAGTGATTACCCGGACTCCGGTTTAGGCACTGCTTTTTCTGTAGCTTTCGCACGAACAATGGAGGTCGTCTTCGTTGACACAATGGCACTGCGAAGGAAATTAAGAGACAATACGCTGGCTGAAAAGAATGGAAAAGCACTGGCATGATACGGTCGGACGAAGGAAGCATCGAACGAAGTGGTGCGACTAAAGGTTGATTCGAGGTTCGATGGATTTCTGACGAGTGTAATGAAAGTAGAATGTTCGAATAAGGGATGCAAATCAAGATTCGCAACCGGAGAGTGCTCTCTTTCCAGTTTCGTTAACATTCGTCTTCAATGACACGTAAATTTAACTTGCTTCCATTCATATTTTTCCATCTTTCGTGTGTTCTACGCTTTTCACGAATAAAATTGTTCGAGACGAGAAGACATCCGAAGAGGTAGAAACACGAAGGAGAAGTAAATTGATAAAGTTACTTTCTCTTCGTAACGATAAGGCGAAATTAAATTGAACAAACTGTTTCTGAAACTACGTTTCTATGATACGACGATCAAAGACGCGTTTATTTATTGCTAAGCCTATTACCAGCGAAAATGAAGAAATATCACGCGCTAAATAAACTCCATGCTCCGCTGACATTAGAGAACAGTTGTTCCCACGTCAAGTTGCAAATATACATGTGGTTTGAACGCAGCTGTGGTTGCACGTGTTTTCACGAGGCGGTACGATCTAGTCGCATGTGCATAAATGGCTCCCATAACGTCGAATAAATCGCGAATACCGCGTGTTGGCAACGCTAACGGGGATGAAGCGTTTATTCGAGCAAATGCTCTTGTAATATTTCTTTCTTCGACGTGGCAATTCCTCGTTTCAGTGGAAATTTAGCAGGACGTTTGATTGATAATGTAATTTCGCTAGATCGCTAACAAAACGCGAGAAGAACATTCCAAAGAGCAAAAATTCCCTGCAGAAGCTTCTCATCACGTATCTCTAGCCGCTCAATTATACCGCTCCAATTTATTAAACTCGCTCGATCGTACTGAAAAGCCACGCGATTATTGGATCGGTTCTAACTCGCGGAACACGTACCAGGATTAATCCCATCGTCGGACTTAATAACGCAATTAGCGTCAAGCCTACTATCGATGCAATCAGCGAAACACTCGCGGAATAGACGAACCGACAAGGTAACATCGTCAACCTGCAAATTCAGAAAACTTTGAAACTCACGGCAATATGTGTATAGGGAGGATACGCAGACGCGTATCGCGCAATTTTTTTTCTGCTACCCAAATTCACTCTAAGGGGGTGCAATTACCCCTCGACATTCGGTTGGTTTCCAATTTTGCGTTACGACTCGCTATGACAGCGTTAAGTTTTCTACCGAACGACAGTTCTGATCGAAAGAAGTTACTTTCGCCTGATCTCCGAACCAAATATCGGTGATTTGAAAATCTCGTAAAAAAGGGATCACCAAAAAGAAGAAAATAAAAACTATATATTACTAGTACCCAAACGTGCTTTCTGAGAGAGTGCAACTTTCTCCTCGAGTTTCTTATACGACGACAAATAACGCAGATATTTAGACGATCCCGTTTAGTCGTACGCCCACCCTGTATATCCTCTGTATAAGTTAGGCCAAAGTTTCGCGATCCTCCGAACTGGCGGATTTGGGCATCTTGCCCCGTGACTGTCGAACGTCGTACTGACCTGCTGTTGCTGATGATAATAATGATGAGTGGGCGTGTGGCGGCTCATGCATTTGCTGCTGACCAGTTCCAGGAGGCTCTGCCTGGAAGGTATAGCACCCCTGGAAACGTTGTCCGCGCTCTTCGTGTCCTCTTCCTTCTCTCTTCTGATCCCAGTCTTGCCATCCAGCATCCTCCCTTGTTTGTCCTCGCGGAGTTTCTCACCGCCGCAGCTCAAAGCGGAAGCGGAACCACCGCTGTACCGATCTCTTCCTCCGCCGCCACTCCCTGTGATTATGCCTGTAACAAAAGGAAATCGCTTGATTCTCGTCTCCCTCGTTCCCCTTCCTAGCCGCCGTCTTTCTTCTCTCTACCACTTTCCTTCCGTCTTATCGCTTCTCTCTCGCTTTTCTTTCGAACAGCGTCGCTAACGAGCAAAAACGCGTTGAGGGCTGTCGATTAGAATCGACTGAGCGCGGCTATCGATCGCATATCGCGTACAAAGTGTCGCCAAACATCGTATAACTGTGCCGAGATCGATGTCGGGCATTGGATTTCCCGGTTTCACGGACAGGGTAATAATTAGCAGGTTTATAACTTCGCTGATGGAGGCCAGCGATCGTCGGTTTTCTATTTTATTTTTCGAAGAACAGGAATATTCGATTCGTCGAGTGGAAATATTCCTTTTACCTCGTTTTCTTTTTTCTCTTTTTTTTTTATTGAATTGTTTATTTCGTGCTAGCTTCGGGCGTTAATTGGCGATCGAAAAAGTATTTTTCAAATATCCAGGTCAACAATTTTCTGTCTTTTCGTATTTAGGTCAAGCAATGAGAATTACCAATTCCGGTGAATCAGCGAAGTTGACAGAATCGGTAACAATTATCAGGAAACACGTTACACCGTCTTAGAAATAAAATGATACGCAAATGCGATTCGCTTTCTACTCGAAGTGTAAAGGTAACTGCACGATTTCAGAGACGTTCGGTTGAAACTACGTAGGGAACGTGTATTTTGCCTGAGCAAGTTATCTACGCGTGTCAGGGTATCAAGGTGCAATCGACGAGAAGATAAACGTAAAAGGGTACAATGATATTCGTTCGAAGGAATCGATGTGGAACAAGCAAATAAGCAAGAACTGTAACCGAACTAGATAAGAACTTACGACGTATCCTCGTGTCGCTATCTGAAATAAAATTCAAAATGTCGAGCGTGTTCGATACGAAAGAGAAAATGCAACAACGCGGACCAGCGTTTCTGGTAGTTGCAAGCTACGAAAACTCTAGAGACGCGTTATAAAGCCTTGGCGCAGTAGACGAGCAATTCGCGAGCACGACGATCGTTTCCCCTTGGGCCTGGTACTTCGGTTGACCTACAGCGCTACCTTGCTAACCTTCTACATAGTTATCAAAGTGGACAGGTTGTTCGGGATCCTACGGAAACCATCTAAGTCGCCTGCAGACGTGACATTGCCTGTATCTCGAGATTGCTTATAAACTGGTACAGCGACGAGATTCCAATCATATTCTGACTAAATAGATTCGATACAGACTTGCACCGTACGAGCAACAGGCGATCTTGTTCGAGTCGGTAGCCCAATCTCCGAGAACAAATTTCGCTTTACGTAAGTATTTCAGAAAAAATGAAATCATCGTTCATGAACTACTTGTTACGTAAATGTGTTAAATTGCATTGGTTTCTTCGATTCAAACGCGAATTATCTGTCGTCGAAGGATCGTTTCAAATTAAATTTCTCGAATTTGTTGGCGATTAGTGTTTCATTTGTTTATTTATTTCGCGTACCTTTTTATGTACGTAAGCGAAGTCGCGAATGGAAAAAGTTCAAAAAACGGTGTTGGATATATGTTTACACTAGACTTGGACAAACCTTATTTGAAATAAAGATAAACAATAAAACTTTTGGAGAATCAGTCGTATTAACTAATCCTATTTTGTGCGGAGATCAAATAATTTTCCACTTTGATCAACTTTATCGAATAAAGTAACAAATAATTTGGAGCTCGGTATTAATCTCAATGTTGAATACTGTGTATTACGTACCACTTGAGCCACGAGCAATACAGCTGAATTATTTTACCATCTTATAATATTTACTTCAATTAATTAAATTCAAGTAATATACAATGCAATATACGAGATACGTTGCAAAGATAATTGGTATTTGCAACGTAACTTACGATATACACGATACAAAATAATATTAACGAAGTTAGAAATTATTCTGGATATTATTTCTGGACACATTTAATTAAATGAAAAATGCAAAGTTAAATAAAAAGATATTTAATTTACTACGGTATTAATATCTATCTGTTTGACCAATCGAAAAAAAGAGGTATGTAGCTTTAGCGTTGGTCAATTTTTTTGAAAGTCTTTGTCCACGTTTAATCGCTATCCACCAAACATTTTATCAGAATTTTTGTTCTGAATGGCGTTTCAGTTTTCGTATTGACCATCGACTCGTTTTTACAGGAACCAACTTTTACACGACTAAAACAATTGACAATGTTTCTCTTTGGCATGCCAGTAGAGGAAGGATCAAGCTTCACAGTAGAGACACGTAACTGTCTACTTACTTTCTCGCAACTTTGATGGAAATAGGATTATTCTCGAAACTTTATCGTCACACCTCGTATATGAAACTTTATACAAGTTTCCGGTACCGACATACCTCAGCTATTAGCCGTAAGTTTTGTTCGTTTGTGACGCGAGTTAGCAAGAATTTACAAGTCAATATCGTAAACAAATTGTTACAAAATATTGCTCTTTAGCAGAGATGTATTATCTATTTAATATTTATATATTCGAAGCAAATAATATTCTAGATAATATTAAATAAAATTCAAAGGAATACACAAAACACATACGAAGTAATCAGACTAAATTTGATATTAAATTCGCAGCTTCTTTTATTTCGTGAATAGCCGCAAGGAACTTTTACGGTTTTTTAATGGGCTTTGTTAACAGACGTTAAACATTCAGAATTAGATATAGCTATACTAAAATCGATCGTAGCAGGGGGAATTGTAACAAATGTTTGCAACGAAAATTCTAGTGTGATACACAGAATGTTTCGATGAAACGAAAAAATATTGAAACCAAGTCCCACGCAATCTATAGCCTCCTCTCTATCCCGAGCTATGTATCAGATGGCAGCGTAGACGGCAAAAAAGGAAAGCAAAGACTGTGTTCAAATTGAAATTTTACAGCAAGCATTTGAAGCTTCGATTTCGTTGGCACGTTTTATGGCCTGTATCGTCTAATGAAAAGAAAAAGAAAGAAAGAAAAAAAAAAGGAGGGAAGAAATCGTGATTTTATGTGCGACATGTGTGCATAAATGCGAGCTGAGATACACGATTGAAGCATAAAATTTTGTAGCGACAGAAACTTTCTATAAAGAATTGTTACATCACAAAAAAAAAAAGAAACTGAAAATTAAATTCTGAAATATCCGAGTATTCCTTTTTCTTCCAGTTTGAAATTACGATCTCAACACGCTCAAAACAATACTATTACATATTTGTATTTAAAACGTATTTAAAACGTATTTAAAATGTACATAAAATACACAAAGACGTTTAAGAACCAATTTATCATCCATTTGGCAAAGTTTATGAAAATATGGAATTTTTTGGGTTGGCAAGCAAGAAAATGCGGATTTCGTCGATACAAATCAATGACAAAATCCGCATTCCTTAGTTGCGAAACCATTAAACATACTAAATTTTATAAGCCTGCAATCGAATGGTGTATTCAATTGTAAGAGGATTGAAATTTATTGAAAAATATTGACCTATATATCGATATCCATAGAATTTAGTTAATCACTAGAGTAAATTCTATCTATAAATTTATATTATAATATATCTGTGTTGCCAGATATGTAATCATACTATATCATATTATATTACATTATTATATCGCTCGGCAATGTGCGTGTAAAATAATAACAAATGTACAGAATGAATTAAAAAATATATATTATACATAATTTTCTTTGTGTTGAATGACAACGCGGACACTCGCATGCGCAGTTATAAACGAGGCTTACACAGAGGTTGTTTATTTCGACTCGCAGTGTTTAATATGTAGAAAGAGACGAGGACATCGATGGCTGATGGATGTAAAGAGATCTTCAAACGGCAAACGTGTCGGCAATGTTTGTGTTTTTGACCGTGTCACAGATACAAAAAACGAGCAGGATTCGATGTCCACCTAGTATTGACAGTTTTTTGCGAATGTCTCGAAAAAACTAGGTCGACCGAAGGTGTTATACGTATGTGAAAAAGTTATTTAGGATCATCTCCTCGATAACATATTCGAAAATTATCGAATCGTCGAGAACAAACTTTTGTTATTTATTTAAACACATGCTGTATACGAAGTAACTGAATATCGCGTTATTATCAGTATTCAAATCGATTTAGCCAATAAAATCTTACACAAGGGAAAAATACTGTAGTCTAACCGATATTATTCGTAGTTTGGATGGAAAAAATCCTAAATTTAATATTCTATTCGGTACGTACTTATAGTAAATATAGCCTTCGACCAAAAATAATTATGTTACCGAGGTAAAAGGTCCACGTATAACATTTATTTGGGGGGCGCAAAATTATCGACTTTTTTTATCTGGAATCTTGTAGTTTCCGACGTGTAAAATCCGAAAATGCAAGTTTTACGGTATTGAATTCGCTGGTTCTAAAATTATGCGTATATAAAGTCGACCATTTTCAGCCAATATGGCGTCAAAGTGACCTACTAAATACGTTAGAAGTGTTGAATTTTATATACGCAGAACTTTCCAACCAGTGAATTCACTATCATAAAACTTGATTTTTACGTCGAAACATGTTGAAAATTACAAGATTGCAAAAAAGAAATAACGTAATTCTGCGTCCACTAGGAAGGGTGAACCAAAGAATAATATGTTAAAAGCTATGCCCAGCCGCAAGGCGGGAAGAAGAACGCGGAGGAACAAGACGAGCCTCTACTAGAATTTTCTCTTATAAAGAATAATGTATCCCACCTTGTCTTTCTCCTTTATTGTCCTATCGGCTCTCCAAAGATTCTCACCGGCCTCTGTTGTCCGACAAGGAATACGTACGTTATGCCCGCGCATAACGTTCTTGCTTCCGACGCCATGTTGGTCTTCTAGACTCTTCCTTGGCGAACGCCCAGATCCGTTTGTATGGTAGCGATTTAAACTTGGATTTTCGCTTACGAACATCTTGGACGACGAATGAAGACAGTATATTAAACTGTATTCCGTATAAGCACGAACGCGAAGAAACGATAAAGTTGCTCGTCTCGTGTCGTAAACACGTGCGTCTGCCAATCGATCGAAATACGAACTGGCCTTCTTCACCCCGTACAAGTCGCACGTAGAGCAATACCCCCACCTCGCGCCTCATCGTTCCGTTGACCATGCTATCGATTATCGATATCGCGGCGAGATCGATGCTATTGCGCACCTCGATCGCGCAGGCGGGTTCCCGCCGTTTCCGAATTCCTACGATTGTTCTCGACGATTATTGTAGATTATTGTAGATTATTCAATTGCGTTAACGTTAAACAATTCGACTTGAATAATTTTTTCGTGCTTTATCCATTGACGCGATAGCAAAATTTGTATGGAAGCTACGAAACCTCCTATACATATGTTAAAAATATTCTTACACTTTCACAGTTTAGTGAAAGAGCTGTAAAAAAAGTTTTTAATCTTCATCGAATAATATGCCATATATAATTGTTATAGTAATTACATTAATATAGTTTTTAGTCTTCTCTAAATAATATTCTACGTATAATTATTATAGTAAAATGTCCAGTAAAAGGTACATGCCTATATCTTCAACGAAACGTTACAAAGCATTTGCCTGCTTTCAACGCGAAAACAATGAATGTCTTGAGCACCAATATTGTTTTGCATTCATAAAGCTTTGTGAATAGTAAATTGTTACTTCACAGGGAATACATTTACCGTGTGATACGAAATCGGCGAGATACACAGTAACAAGTGAGGGAAGCTCGACACAAAGCGTTCAAATATTTTTGTAATTTTTGCTTTCTGAATTATTTATCTTGGTATTTCCCCGAATGTAGGTATTGTTATTGTTGGCGGCATTCAACGACCGTGTAGAAGACCACGTACCTATACTTGTAAGATGAAATTTCTCCAATTATCTACTATCCTAAATTACCATACTATATAAAAAGAAATATCTTAAACAAAAGTTGAACAAAAGTCAAAAACAGGGGTAGACAAACCGTGCACGAAGTGTTTCGTTCGATCGTTTCTCGTATCAAATAAAGCTAGACCAGGCAATTGCAGGTAATAATGATCAGAATATACCGTTACCAATGCATTCCGCAGCATTCACTTTCGGTCGAGGATGTCGATTCACGACATCTCATGGAAGCCTTATAATTCGTATCAAAGCGGGATTCTGGCGTCGTATTGATCGATGCCTGATGAAACAGCGATTCGAAACACACAGCGAAGGAAAAAGGAAAGCGACAGAATTCTCCGAGCTAACTGACTGTTGACTATCCGAAAGCGAGAAGCCGACTAATTGGACCGACGAGAGCGTTTGAACTCCAGCACTTGGTGAACCAATTATTTGTTGAACTTCGAATTGTTTGTCATCGGAAAGGAAATACAATTGGCCGATAATTCCTCCAAGAATCGGGCCCTAGAATTTACTATCCTATCGAACGTGGTCTTCAATTCATCGTTTTATCTCGCCTATTATTTGTGATTTTCGTAGCACTGTTTGAAAGTTGAAGTTTGATGAAGATTCGCTGCTTGATTCATCGTTTCGTACGCTTTGTCGCTTTAAGCGGCAGTAACGTTCCTTTCATGTACCCGACGAGTTGCATGTATATGAAATTATTAAAAGAAAAGTTTGAAAATGGAGATTGCAAAGAAAAATTTGCGAAGAGATTTTTTTAATGAGTTCGATTTGAATTTGATTGAATGAATTTGATTAGATGAATTTGACAGAAGAATGAGATTGGAAAATTGTTTAATTAATTGTTCAATTAATTCATGGCGCAGCAAGTCATTGAACATCTGTTTTCTGAAATTTGCTATTTATCGAAATATAGTAATTTCCTTTTTATACCTACTTATTACCATACAGAACAAATATAAATATATTTTCAATTTTGTGCAATAATTTGTTTCAAACGAGTTTGGAACGAGTTCCGCCAGGTTTCCGCGAAATCCTGTATAAATGCCGTATCATTTTGCGACGTACAATCAATGAATTTAAATTCACTTCTGCCTGATAAGTAGAGAAGTCAATAACTGGACAGACGTTCTCTATCTACTTAGTAGACAGCTACTGCTTCACGATGCAATATGAGTTAATTAAAGTTAAATTAACGGATTTCTTTCAGAAGATAAGTGAAGTTTAATAGCTGTATATGTAATAACATGTATATATATACACGCACTAGAGTAGCCTCTTTATTACAGAAGCTATTTCAATTTATCGATAAGTAATTTTCCGACAGCCGTCCTTTCATGCTATTCCGTTCCATTTTCGTCAGTAGATTTTTTAATCGCAAAACCTGAATCTATCAAAAAATAACACGCGCGAGAACGTACAATTTCGCGCGATATTAACAACCTGCCAAATACGATAATTCAAATACGCTCCAGTCGAGGGCATCAAATTTTGACAACGCTGAGTTAAACAAACTTACAGCGGTTGCATAGCAAAGACTCGCTTAATTCTTTGCGCGATGCTGTTTCAGACACCGCGTGCGACGATAGCCGGTTAAACAATGAAATTCTAAACAGGACAATAGGGACCGTAACAGCCACGATCATTTTCCAGTTCTTGACTTCTATCCTGCGGCGAGACGCGTCCTTTATACGCGTTATCTAGAAATGAAACCAGATTTCAGTGCATCGCTCGTAACCTTTTAATTTACGGCTTCCATTTATTACCGCTAAACGATCCATCCCACCTTTCTCATGCACGATATTTCCGAAGCCAAGTTCCTTTTATGGGATACGTCGTAACTGCGACATCGAACGCCGCTGTCTTAGGAAATACCAACGTTTATTATAGGCGTTGCGCGGTATCGATAAAAATTTACGGGAAGATCACGGCGCAGAAACGATCCTGTCCCTCATCCTCCGTTAAACATCGAAGAACAGAGATGGACAAATTTTATTCCAAGTTGAAGCAAGAGATAACTATCCGAAATAATTTACATCGCGCCATTATTTTCGATATCGTCACGGGTTTATACGCGAGAGGCGGACAACATCGACTCGTCTGAAACAACGCCACTTATTTCGTTATCTCTCAATGACAAATTTGACGAAGGAAATAATAGCAACGACAAGGCAATAAAGAGATTTGTATGTCAATCTCTGAAATAATTATTTGAAGCATAATTACAAGGAACGAGTTAATTTGTTCCATAATTATCCCGAATAATTATCTTATGTAATTAGGGAATGACATAGCGTGTCAGTTGAAACGATATCCTAAGTAATTCCATTTCGAAAGTGTTCCCCGATCTCGAGATAATTACGAAATAGAGTGACGTATTGTATTCGCAATAATATTTTAAATAACCATATCCATAGCCAATATCGATGATCCGGGTTTTCGTCGAGCGATACAAAAATTGCTTTTAGAAATAATCGCCTATGTATCGTGTACTCATTTTTCATACTGATGAAATGTCAATGAAATCTGGTCTGAAAGTAATCTTTATGTCGCTCGAGGCAGTTTAGGAGATTAAAGATTTAAGACGTTCAGACACCTTAAAGCTGGCTATGCTGCAAGAAGGTATTACGAGTTCGATCGTCGATATTTGCCATTTCGTCGGCGCTTGATCGACCTTTCTAAAACCTGCGCATATTACACGCTGAATCTTGGCGTAACTATTTGCAGTTTATCGGTGTTTGGACCGCGTTTTCGATAGTCGAAGAATGCGTGGTAAGTTTGGTTAAAATCGACGACGTACGCTCGACGTCAGACGCTCGCGTCGAAGATTCAAAAAGCCACGGTAGAAACGCGAAATTTGTCAGGCTCGAAGGACGCCAGTAGCGTGTATCGAGTGGCTCTCGTCGGCTGAACTTCCGCAAAATATCTCCTGCCCTGTTCACTTCGCGGCAAGATATCTCGTTAACGCGTTTCAGAGCTCGTCCCGGTTCGATACGCCACGAACACCGTTCCACTTTGTGTATTTCCTCGACGTGATTCCTTCGGAAGCGCGGCAACTTTTCTAAAGGGTGTATTCACTTTCCAAGTTGCCCGATGAAAGTATCGTATTTCCAATATCCGGCTTTCCGCGGACGCTCTTCATCCAGAGCCGTGAAACTTATTTTTCCGCCGACTTCGGTCGCTTTCCCCGGCCGAAAGGAACTTCTGCCGGTCGGAAGTCCGCGAAAGGGGCGAATTAATAGAATACAAGTTCGGACAGGATAACGTCCCCGCGACGAATAATAATAACCTGTCCGACTGGCGACTGCAACGAGCGATTGTTCGCGTTCGAGTGCATTCGGCACGAGAATCAAAATTGCCTGGCCGCGTTCGCACGCTCTACGGCGCGGCGTTCCAACGACAAATGCCTGTAACGTGCAGTTTTCCTGAAATTCGACAGCAGGAGATGCCCAGGATACTTGGCGGAAGTCCGTTTATCGAATCTTTGTCAGTACATTTGCTGGCTATTTTCTCCGGGTCGAGTGTCTCGAACGTTTGTTCGTTGGAAAGGTTAAGTAGTTAAGTCGATGATGTTGCACGACGAAGTAGTATATTCCGCGGTTTCCACTTCCTTTCTTCGCTCGTCTCAGCCTCGTTGCGACTACGCCGCGTAACCTCCATCAACTTGGTAATATGTTTCTAGTAAAACACGTGCGCACCATAAACTTCCGCGGTACTAAAAACACGTGAAATTTTCAACCGAGCTGAAAACACAGGCATCCTGCCGCGATACGGCTTGAAAGCGTACGCCACGGTTAAAGTCGGTTTTCTACGCGACGGAAGCGAAGTATATCACGGATGCCACATCGATCGCGAGGTTCATTCGCTAGGAAAACGAGAAATTTGCGTGAAATTGCGTACTGGAAGAACTAGTCCGGAGTACACCGTAACATAGATGTACTCGCCGAGTTCATCCGTTTAGCGTACTAACTTTGGATAACGCCGAGAGATACGCGCTTTTCTTCGCCCCCAAGATGCATGAATATTAGAAAAAATTATCGTTGAAACTTTAACGCGCGGTTGAACGGTAAATAAGACCTAGCCGAGGAATAATTTACGAATGGAAACGAGTTTATTAACGAAGTTGCTCGGAATGTAAGAAGCAGTCACGTACTTTATAACTAGAATTTGTACTTTTGCTCCTACGATTTAAAGAAATGGAGTCAATTTCGACTGCAAGTATGTATAGAGGGTGGCCCAAGAATCAGACGCCGCGAATTTTCAGGCCTCGAGACTATTAGCTGACGTTTCCTATCCGGAGAAGGTCGTCTCGCTGGATAATATTTCGGAGATGTGCACGCTGTTCCTCGTCTCCGATGGCGTCGCCGGGATTTCTCGCGCCAAAGGATTTCCCTCCTTCGACGTTCTCGTTCCGAGCATCCAACCCCGAGCGCCCACTTTATACTCGGAATTTATTTTAATGAATTTCACGATTCCCCTCTTAAACGTTATCTCCGACGAAATAAAACCAGCGCAGGCAAAGGTCTGGGAAAGGAAATTCGCCGGCAACGGCAAATGCATTTCCTGTCTGGCTTTTAAAGCGATCGATGTCCTCTGATTTCGCTGTAAGCGTTTTCAACTGCAAAAAGAAACGCACGAGTCGCGGCTGATATTCGTCTCTTGGAAACGATCGGCGAGCGAGCTAGCAGCGGATCGACGACCGGTCGGATCAGCAAACTCCTGATCGCGCGAAACCGCGAAGTTTACTCGTCGCCATCGCGTTTGTTCCTCATCCTCGAACGTTAGTTTGTTCGAGTCAAACGTTCAAATTTACAAACATATATAAATGGAATTTCGTGAGGGAGGAATTTGAAACTGGTGCAGGTCCATTTCTCGTAATCTCCAGAAATGCTTCGTATACGATTTCGTGCAAAAAGGGGCAGGCCAAATTTGCGACTCTGGGTTTATCGTAACACGTTTCTAATAAAAAAACACGAAACACATAAGGATACGATACAGTTTATCGCAGCCTGGGAATTTTTATGCAAATTACAAATTATTTCGTACATCTTCTCATATTACGTTGCATTCTGTAGAATTTCGCATATTTTCAAATATCTTAGAAACGCATAAAAATCCGCACTCTACCGACTTGCTTTACGAAACACGGTGAACTTTCGAGTAAACTTCAAATTCAAATCGGGTGATGCGACGTTGGATACGCAAGAAGTGGCTGGTGGGAGGAGACACGGTTAACAGCATTCAAATAAAGGGGTAGATTGCCTGGTATTAGGTGTTTTCGTGCCGGACTTGGCTGTGCGATATTTTGCAGTAGTAAATTAATTGTTACGTACTCGAGCGTCTACGCATTGGATAATAATTTGGTTGGCCAAGTACAGTTTCGTACGTAGTCCAAATTCGATGAGCAGGGTCTGCAAATTATCAACGATACGATTAATCCATCAGAATTTGAAATTCATAAAGACGAACGTGGCGAGTAACATCGAAAAAACAAACACGCAGATGGAGTCGAATGACGACAAATAGAACAATAAAATAAGGCGAATGTGGAAATTATTCAACGTAGGCGACAATAATATCGTATGCATCGTAATATTACCAGTAATTATATCAATATGTCGTATTTTCCTGTTTGCAAATAACACAACCTACAGACGATACAGGAAAGTTTAACATATTCACATTGGCCGTACTTTATCTAACTTGCCGTTCACGCTAATTACGAGTATTCTACGTTAAAGTGGACAATGAAACGCGTAAACGTCCTACATCGAGCAACGTACGATCTGTGAATACGTAGATGTTTCATGCGCCTCTGTTACACCGCTTTCCCATTGTTGCCGTACGTTTCCAACTTAATTGTAGAATTCTACACCCTCGTGAGTATCAGGACACCTGCCACGCACGGAAGGTAACGATCGAACCAGGTTATTGGAGGAATAATTAGTCGTTTGGAGCGCTCAGCTTCTAGGAATAGGATATTGTATCCTTCCGATCTAAACCTCGTTCCGAGGATTTCAGAAGAATGAAACAATCGGACAATTTCAATATTTCCCATCGTTCTCCGACTTGTCTGTACGACGAGAATTGACCGAAATTGCGGCACAAAGTCCAACATCGATAAATGGACTTCGTGGTGCACCGCACTTCGAAATAAAGCTGCTATAGCCGAATTTATGCTAATCGTACATACGCGTACAGAACGTTTCGTCGATGCAAAAGTTGTTCTAACGACAACTGTTGGCCAGTAGTAAACATCGATGTTGAACATCCGATATCAAAACGTATTCAGAGAACTAAAACTACGTATTCTACTTTATACTTATAACTTTACACGCTTTGTCCCTTCCTCTCGCTAATCACGTTCATGAATTAAACATCTATTTCGCGAGTTAGCGAGAGAGCAGAAACAAACGGAGACAACGGCCAATGCGATGAACGCGTCGCTGGAAACTGGAATTTAGTTTCGATGGTGAAACAGACGAATAACAATACGGGGACACTAATCAGGAAATTGTGAAGTAGTTTGCTATCGGAAATTTTAATTCGCTGCACTGTCATTAACGACGTAAATTTCACGCAGCAGACCTTTATTAATCCAAAGTTTTATTTCATTTCGCGCGATTGGCCATACGATTATTCCGGCAAAGTTTTTACTTCGATTAAAGTTGGAGAAAATCATTGAGAACGACGACCACTGCCTCGCTGGCTAGATCCTTCTCGCTTTACCTCAACCAGTCAGCTGTTTTCAACGATAGCATTTCAGTACACTCGCAATTTGCCGTTTAAATTGCAATTTAACAATTGCAGAAAATTGTGCTAATAAAATGAAAAAATAATTCGTCGCGTATATACGTTGCGTTCGACGAGTATACTCGTCGTCGTTTGCTATCTGCTACACGTTTTAGGTAGCCGCTTTTCAAAGAGATCGCAGCAGTAAGTTGGTTAAAAACGGCACGGACGCTACTTTTCCTGCTGGCCCTAACGTAATCGCTTCGGAACCACAGGTTTTGTTCATCGAACAGCCAACCGACAGGTATACATTACACTTTGCACGTACGAAAGCCCATCGACGTACGATCCGACGAGGCTGCAACTTTAATTAGGACAGAAATCGGTATATCCGTCGTGTAGGCGATTAACGTGTCATAAGCTGATCTTCAAGACCAACGGACGAACGTGTATGCGGATGACCGTAACGGATTCTGGAATTAACCGCTTGGCTTGCTTTAATTAGAAGCCTTTGACGAACCCTACGCTGCACATACCTAAACGCTTAAGGGAACATCTCCTCTTGGAATGCGCGCCACGCGTGACACACACTGGCGAAAAAGTTTAGCAGCACAGCTGTTTAATCTACCCGTATAATTCGCATTTCGTTTTACCAGATCCAACACATGGTGGTTAAGGGCGTAATGGACTGCGTGTAAAACAGTTGCAGCAGTTTAGCTAAAAATATATAAAACAGATACGTAACGCGTGAAACCGCTAAGTTCGTACGAGTGTTACGTGTAAAAGAATCGTTCACAGTTCGACAATTTTGGGACCAATGGTTTCACCGATCGAACCGACGTTCAAACGCGCATTTCCTGGAGTCGTAATTTTTTTTAATCGCGTCGTTGCTGCAGCGAACCAACGATACTCGAAGCTTCGCTCGTAGATGGCAAACAACGCAATCGCGTTCGTGCAATTATCATCAACGTGTCTTCGATGGGACAAACGCGGTTACTCGCTACGGTTACAACATCGTTAAACCAATTGACCGATTGTCCAGGTCTCTGGACAAATTCCAAAGACCCGAGGATAATATAAAGCTGGCGAATCGTGCTTCTGCTCTTGGAAAAAATTCAATGCGCTCCGCGTTCCTTCCAAAGACGGTCAGTCCTGGCGACCGTTTCAAGTTTTAAATTGAAAACTCGTGAAACGCGAAATACTTCATTTCCACACACACACACACGCGAAAAGAAAAGAAAACGAAAAGAGAAACAAATGGAAAAAGACGAAGAAAAACGAAGACGTGCAAAGGTTCTTTGAAAACAAACTTTCATCATCCGTCGTCGGTCAACCCTGTTGAACAGCTTAAATATCAAAGCGGGAAGAGTCAAAGCTCGTCGTGGAAACCGCGGGAATTTAGCTTTACGAGTCGGCGGAATCAATATCCACGAGGATCACGGCAGAGATGCTAAGCGAAGTATATTTGCTAGGCTGTATACGTCATAAACGTTATCATTATTGCCAGTAGTATAACCGTGTATTAAAGTCGTGGCGCAGTGGTAGTGCAGTCCACCGGACAGACAGACTCGGTAAAATGGCAAAATAAATGACGTTTCCGGTGAAAACCGTAGCCGACTGAACTCTGCGCGAACGTAGTTTCGCGCGATGCTAATAACACAGCAATTTTCTTCTCCCGCTGAGAAACGATCCTGGGGGTGAAAAACACCCTCGCAAAGAAATCTTCGCTCCTCGTGTAATCGCGAATATTTAAGGAAGTACGCGAGACGAAGGAAAAAAGTTCGATTAAAAGCTGCGGTCGTCTTTACGCTCTGTACGACGGATGCGATAAATTAAAAAAATGTATTCTTTTTTTGAGAATTTATCCGCAGCGCTCATAATTTTTCGATGTTTCCTCTTCTACCGTCGCATGTATTTGGATTCCACCAAAAAAAAAAAAAAGAAACCCCAGGGCGGTATTTTCAGCCCTAGGGCTGTTTTTCAGCAGGAAAAGAAAATTGTTCGGCTATTGGCATCGCGCGAACTACGTTTGTTCGAAGCTTCGAATTTTTGGGGAATTTTCCGATTGCCGAATTTCCCTTGCGAGTGTAAATGTTTTACACTGGGAAAATATAGTTCTACCGAGGAGAAATCAAAGATTCGTGCAAATAGACGTCCTATTTCTATTACCTCGATCGCTATTTTAATTTCTATTCCCGTTCTCGTCTTCCTCCCTATTCCATTTCTATTTCCCAACTTTTCTACTTGTTGTAGGATAAATACAAGTTAAACTATACATAGTGTTCTTGAAAAGATGTTACCGATAGTCACGTCTAGGACTAACGAAGTTAAAAAAGCTTTGGGGGAATTGTTCGAGGAGATTAACAAGGTACCATGGTGGTATGTCTTTTTCGACACCATATTACACAGGAGCGTCAGAAACTGAGCATATAGGGACAAGCCAATCTTAAGGCAGGTGTTCTTCGTGCGATAAATCTACCTCAACAAAATTGCACTTACACGTCTGATATGTCAATCGGATGGATTATGTCAATTGCAACGATCGGTCCGCAAATTGAAAGTAAACGACAAAGTTTCGCGCAGTTTAGCAATTAGCTGCGTAAACCGTGATAATAGTTATCGCGGCCGCGTAATCGGCTTTGCGCTCCTGATTCGCTTGTGGTCACGTGAAATCGAATGATCCGGCCGTCAGTGAAACGGCCGAAAGACGAGAACGCGGTTTAACTCAAAGACGAGCGTCGAATTTTCCGAAATCAACATCGAGTCTGATTAAACGTCGACGGATAAATTCTCGATCGAAGATCACGCGCAGACATCGATGCGATTTTGTGTGAAAATATTTAGCGGCGAAATCGAACGATGGGGGAGCAATAATTGGCAATACAAAATTCATCGACGACACTTTGGCGTTTGAAAATTGTACCACCTTGTAAAATACGAGGAAACGCGACCTCACAGAGCTGTGAGGTTAGAAAATAGCTAAAGCTCGAGCTTTCGAGAATCGATTCGCATTTTCGACTGTCTGCGTAGTTCCAGTTTCATCGTTGTCTTTGCTCGAGCGTCCGCGTGTGAAAATCAAGGATGAAAGGATGAAACGGTATAAATTTGGCTTAAGTTTGGGGCGGTCGAAAGCACGCTATACGAGCGAGGGAAAATCGTGGACAGAAAGGGAAGCTATGACTAAATTGCTTCCCAGCAACGAGCAAAGGAAAGCTACGACCAGGTGTTATCCCCCTTAAAACAATACGCTCTTCTAACCAACTTCCGACGTTATTCGAATCACCTCGTACGTGTTTAACGCAACACTCGAACGAAATCATCCTTTATACGTGCCTCTGCTCGCTACTAATTTACATTACCACTTACAGCGTCAACTGTTAGCACGAATAACACACCTACGCTGAACAGAAGCTCAAGACAGCAAACGTACAATTTCTATCGTAATACAGTGGAAGCTGTGCGATTCGAAAACCTCTGTGAGACTACAATTCCGTTCATTTGTCTGCCGCTCCGCCGTGAAAACCTCTAGAAGTCGAAATAAAATTTACTTTATCAGCTGATAGGTCCAACTTGTATCGCCTTCGGCTCTGCAATTCCGAGCGTACTTACAGCTACGCCGCGTGTCGCAAGATGTGAGAGATCGATCGTTCGATATTGGCTCCTTTCTTCCAACTGTTACGATCGTCTCGAACAACATAAAACAACGCAGAAGCCGTATATCCTCGCCTCGTCCGCCCTTTGCATGGAAGCTAGTCGTTTCGAACGCACAATTGCCATCATCTTCCGTGTCTTTGATTGTCCTAAATTTAATTTGCGAATAAAACGAGTTCTAAGGGGAAGCTTAACGTACCAGCAGCTTGCGAAAACGTGAACGCAACTTCGTACGAATCTTCTATACGTCGTACATCGATTAAATGGCGATACTAGCCATCGGTTGGTGCACGCGATTTAAATTACGAGCGAGTGTCAATGCTTGGAACGTTTTAATCCGAGACGTGGCTATATTTCTGCTGAATTACCAATGGAAAATGTAAGGCAATTTTTTCAGCGTCACTCACGCTGTCACACAGCTAGAAGATTCCTCTAGCTCGCTACGAATTCTTATTACGACGTCGCATTATATTTTCTAGTAGCACGGAGCGTGTCTTCAACGTGTTGCGTGAAATTACCTACACAGGTTGTGTCTTCGAATCTCTGGCATACTTTTTATTTCAAGAAACAAGGAAAATTTAATGACAGAAAACGGGCTGAATTAATCTTTCTGTTAACGTCTTCGCAGCTATTTGTGACACCGTAGCTATTATAATAAGCAACAAACAGTTGAACGATTGCGACAAGTAGGTAATTTCACGTAAATCAAACTACTTCGTAAGCGAAGAACGCGTTAAACGATGTACGTGTTACATTTTTACGTTTGGAGCACTCATCCGTGCGAAGTAAACGACGTAAACGAAGACGTTTCAATTTTAAAAAATGCTACGCGAACGTAACGCGTGCATAATGCCCTCTCCCTTTGTCTCTGCTGTTGATATCGTAGGCCAGGATATTATTTCAAACGGTATTTACGACGAAGCGTTCTAGGAAAAGAAGAAATAGCCAGAGATAAAAAAAGAAGAAGAAAAGAGAAGAGAAGAGAGAAGTAAAGGGCGCAACGGGGGACGTATAAATAATTCGGGCAGAGGCACAAACACTTTTCCTCGAATAAAGCATGACTGGAAACTTATTTAGCTCGAAACCCTGGGATGTGCGTGGAATATCGATATTTTCAAGAGGAATCGTCCAGTCGAAAATTGATGGTCCTTTAAGCGATGACAAATGCTCGGGTCTCGAAATGGCTAGTCACGCAGAAGAAGATAGATCGCGATGATATCGTTTACGCCACTGCTTCTGGCGGCGCACTTAGCTAAGAAATCCCACCGACTATATTACCCTCTTCCTGAATTATGGTAATACGAAAATCGATGGTTCAATCGAGAATGTTATAGGACGGCTTAATTAAATTAATTAATATAATATTATCAAACCAAATCGCTACGAACTTAAGGTGTATAGAACTAAAACGTTGTAAAGCGTAGAAAAAGATGTATTACACCTTTCTGTCAGGGCGATATTCGAAATACAAATCCGAGGAACAACGAATGTTACCAGCGCGTCCATTGGAAATTGCATCGGAGAAGCAAGCCGCGCATAGATCATAAAGCTTACTCGTTTAACTGCCAACGATTCCACTTTTAACTGCCAACGATTCCATTTCCCCCCCGATCTGCCTACTATCGGTGGAAAATTCATCGGTTTTTAAAGCTTAAAAAGAGAAAAAAAAGGAAAAAGAAAAAAGGAAGAAGGAAAAGAAGGAAAGAGAGGGGGGAGAAAAACGGAGAGAATAGGAGAAAAAGATCGTGGACGAGTGGTAATAAATCGCGTTCGTTCGGCTCGCCACGTGCCAAAGTAGTACAGAACTACGTTTCGCGCGCCCGACAAATAACGAGGCTGTTTTTTTACTCGATTTGCAAAGAGAAGGTGGGAGGGGGCTCTGGCTAGTTCTTTCAGTCGACGGGACATTAAATGATTTCGGAGGTGCGCAAACTTCTTGGACAAAGTTTCTTGTATACCGACAGCCCTCGTTAAAATGGGCAACCTTTGCCCCCCGCTTTATTTTTCCTGTTGACGCGTTACAACATACGTATGCGTCCAGCTGTCTTTTCCACAAATACGATCACTCGACGAAAATACTCGCGTGTCTGAGCTTTTGATATTAATAATAATAACAACAAGAACAACGGACAATAACTAGACCGTAGGTTTTTAGAAAAATGGCTCAATGACAAAGTAGAAAATTGGTCTCAGCTGTAAGGTAAAATACAAGGCGCTATACTTTGGATATTCCGCACATTTTACACTTTCAAGTTTCTTACCAACGTTTGGATAAAGAGGCTCTATCGTTTCGTTCTGCTCCATAATACAATGCGCGTGGAATAAGCTCAGCCATAAATCCACTCGATACATCTAGCCCTATAGGCGCGCGCTTATACAGCTACACATTTGTCATGGTATTTGACTTTGACCAGTCGCCGGTGGTTTTAACCGGTGTCCAATGCAACGGATGGCCCATTACCTCGATAGGCCAATTCCAGGCAAACGAGTAAATTACATGGCAAAACGTTTCTCCATCGCTTCGATACAGCGTTCGAGCGCGGGACGTTGCCCGAAGGGATATGATAATCCAAATGCCGGCACAGTCGTAGGATCTATGAATCTATGGACAGCTCCGTGTAATTTTCGGCTTACGAGTCCCCTGAGTTTTTTCGAAGCCGAGCGAACGCCACGCTTTAGCCACTCTATCGCGACTTCATTAATCCAAGTAGACGCTTCTTTTCTCTTCCCTCGTCTGCTCCCTTCTTATACGGCAGCGACTTTTCTTGGTAATTCCAGAGCCACGAGGATCGTTCGTGAATTTGTGGAAAATTATTGAGCAGGTCAAAATACACAGAGCGAACCATCGGTGCGTATCTACCATGAAATTTTGGCAGCACAGAGATCAAGTCGGAGAACGTGTGTACCTACTTGTGTGAAAGAGTTGGTCAGGCAAGGGCTTGGCAGCAAAGTGTTTGGTGTTCATCCCTATGGTGACACGAGGGTCGCCACACTGTATATATTTGTTAGAGTTACCGTGTGCTTGGAATTTGCCTGTTGACTATATGCATCTTGGATGCTTCTTAGGTATACGTAACAGCCTCAGAGCGTATCTCCAACTTTCGATCGTGATTTTCGACTTGGGGCAGAATGTACGCGATTTTCCGACTACGCGGGATCCCTAATTCCGCGTTGTTCGAGGATCGACCGCGTTCGGAGAATTTACCGGCCAGAACACGCTATCACTGACAAACTATACCACTCGTGGGACGAATCACAGACGATCCGCACACCACGCGCTCCGTCACGCGTTAATTAGCTGACCAAACAGAGACTCAAAGGCGGCCCGCGAATCACAGCCTAGTCCATCTAAATCGGCATAAAACGCGGGTAAACGGCAGCCTGCAGAGCCAACGGACGTTTGCATTCGCAACGAAGCGAATGCGGCTGTCCGCTGAGAATCAGGGAAATGCGTTTGGACGAGCACTTTTTTAGCAGCGCGTGGATTATGGATGCGGCGGCAGGCAAGTACGTTTCGCTCGCGAATCTAGCGGCAATACGATGCAGGCAAATATTTATACGCGGCAACGTTGACACTGAGAACGCCGGAGAGACGGCCAGGCGACACGAGGGAACGCGAGAGCGCGCTGCGTGTCAATAGCGTCAGAGAGAGGCCGCACGCTTTGAGCACGCCGAGCTTTGTACCTCCGCGATTTGTTTAACCAACGCCCTAACACGAGCATCCATGTGGCAGACACACCTGCGTACGTGCACACGCTGCCTGCTCCATGAACTCGCACGATTACGAGGCAATATCGCCTCGCGGTGATTCTGTGTCTCCGGATCCGGTGTAATTCCGTCGAATTCGATCGTCGCCGGGGAACCGATCGTTCCTACAGCGTGAGTATCCCAGAACAGTCCCGGCACAATTTCTTACGTACAAACTGAGCACAGCCACGAGTATTCGGACGCTCAAAATTACCGAAATCGTTGCCTGATAAAACCGTCTGGTCCTACTGTGGCTTCTGACTTGGCGTCGGATGACCGTACACGTCAGCGCTTCTACTTCCACTCGTTGTTTCACGCTAGACGTTCGTTCGTCGTCGAAGGAAGCGCTGAGAAGTCAACCACGAGAGACTCGCGCTTTCGTAGCGTAAGAAACCTGGCAGACTAACGAACGAAAAGCGCGACGAATTCGTTAAGACGACGGTGAGGATGGTGTTTGTCTCCTGAGACACGGGTTAGCACGACGCCGGTGTACGTGGAGTTGCCAGCTATTAGGGGCGATAGGAAAATCTCAGCAACGCCTGGCAAACCTCGTCATACCACCCTCGCGCAAATCGATTTAACGCGAAGTATCTGCAACACCAACAACTGTTCTACGACGGAATATATGAAATATAAAAGAGCGTTTAAATATCAAGTTCTCCGCGATAACAACCCTGGAACATAACGCGTAACGATTCCCTGATTACCGATAGCCCCTGGAGATTTCCCCCAAAATTTCCCTCCATTCGCTGAACGATTAACGTTCGCCCATTTCTGGTTCCGGTAGTTGACAGCAACTTACAGTTTGGCGATAAATTAGGGAAAAGAAGATATATCGACTCTGGGACACTGTTGAAATTACCACGTTGTACAATGCCGAGCATCGAAATCAGCCTGGAGCTTTCGGTTTACGCAAAACCAGACAAAAGCCCGATGCGTTCATCGCTCTGACTAATGTGACACTTAATACGTAGCAAGACCACGCTGCCTTCTACACTGGCGGTTCTAAAAACGAAATAGATGTAGTGTATGCACTACCAGAGTCGGACTCGCGAGGCGCATCGATCTTCGCGGCAGAGATTATGGTAATTAAACATGCACGAATTACAGCTAAAGAGAAATTCTAATGTAATGCATTAATTCTGTCTGAATCCAAAAGTGTACTACCAGCCATTAACGACAAAATGTCCAGTAAGGACACCGTTCTCCGAGCATTAGAAATTCATGTAGAACTTGTTCGCAAAGAAAATATCATTGTACAGTACGTATTATGGATCCTCCGCCCCACGTTGGGATCGCGCAGAATGGAAGAGCCGACCGAGTAGCCAAAGAAGTTATGATAGATCTATCTCGAGACACGTGTACAAATCATCGCTAGGAAGATTTAGCCCATATCGTAATGAAGATGCTGAAAACGAAACGACAGGCACAATGGAACAACTTTGGACACAGTCTTCCTACATCAGGATTTTGATTTCCCCGTTACCAAATTAACCAGAGGCGAACTAGCAAGGACGAGTAACTTTTCAGGCTGAGTAATAATTAACGAGAGGAGAATAAGTAATAATTTAAAGTAGATAGATAGCTTCTTCGGGTGTCTTTTTCATTAACTCGAAACGTAGAAATGCTACGAAATCCTATTATACGTTATCAATGGTACCGATTATGGTCAGGTAATTCCATCCAACTTAATCTTTGCCGGAGAATCAATCGACACAGGGCAGCATCGATTATCGACGCTACCTAGCGAAGTTATGCAAGAAGTTTGCGTGTTCGTGGTCGGCGAGGGCAGTTCGCGTGACGATGATCGGTGTTTCTGATCGATTCGTTGATTTTGATATTAGCAGCGCTGCGTGCAAGCTGTCGAAGCTTGATCTGATTATACGCGATTGAATCTTCGGTTGATACGGGTAGCTATGTTCCGTTTATTAAGTCACAGGATATCATCGAATTTCATTAACTGGCGATCCTGCGGTATTTACGCTGAGTACGATTACGAGTTTTGTAGTTCACGGTAGCTCGTCGTGGCTCGATCACTAGCTCAGAATGTCCATCTCTTCTGAATCAATCGTTCCATCCAGCTTTTCCAGAGAAGCAATTTCATTTTCAACGGTGAATACGATCTTTCAGTTAATCAGTCTCTGCACGAATTTCTCGCAATGATCGTTCGAAGGCGTCTGATCTACGATACGCATATCCGTACTGGCCACCGGAAGAAATAATTTACTGTTAGTTCGTAACATCTACAAAACCCATACCATCGCTCTTTTCTCCTGTCGGATGCTCCACCTAGGTAACATGGCGTGATATAAACCGTGTTAACAACGAGGGCTAAAACCATTTATAACTATTCGCTCCATACATTTTGTGTACAATACCGAGTTTATCTTTGCCGCTTTGTTTGTCTGCTACTGTTTGACCAAGCAAAACTGAAGCCGCTAACGCGTCACGACCAAGCAGATAAGCAACATCCAGCCGGTAGCACGTAGAATTTTCAATTAAGCTACACCTCTTCGCCTCCCTTCATTGACTCCAGCGATTATTTACCAGATATTCGTGAAATTTTTATTCCATTTACTTGTCTCTGAAAACATCGAAGACTCGATTTCTTTTAATTTTATTTCACTGGAATCTCTGTTCACACGACCAATCGTTAAGATTCGAGCAGAGATATGACTGAAGAGATTATGCGTTCGTCGGAGGATTTTGCGAATGTTTAGAAAGGAACGGCGCCGCGACGTGGAATTCTTCAAGCAAACTTTTAAATCGTCCTATCGTTAATAATCGCGTAATCCAGGGGGAACTAGGCGATTTATCCTGCATCGTAAAAAATCACTGTTTCCTCCCGTGATATAAATTGAGCACGTATCTCATATTCTTATTGTCGGAAGAATGGTACGGTGTGGCGGACTCGATTTATTCTGCGGTCAACGACGCACGGTGCCTGGTCCCTTTAAATTCGTATAATCGATAAAATCAATTACATAGGTACAACGTATTAGGCGAATACATCGTATTACACATTGCCCGTGAATATATGAATTCGGTATAAAATGCGAAATCTCTCCTTCGTTAAATCCTATAATTTATCAACATTTCTCTATTTTCTCGCCTAATGAAATAATCTCTCTTTATTAACAAGAATATCAGAGGTCGTGTATCGGTAAGACTCTTCTCTGGAGAAGTAACGTGTATTTCTAAATTACACGAGAGATTTTATTTCGTTCGAGCGTCTGCTCAAAAGACTTTCAGCCTCCTTCTTTCAGAAAGCTCAAAGCAAATCGATCGTACATGTCATTCTAGCTGATATTAATTCTTGCCAGATTTCTTTAAAGACATTTCGTTCGTGTTGATATAGAAAGGAGCGGCTACCGTGTACACAAAATTTCGATGAAAAATTTAAAGCAGCGTCGGCACTACTTTGTACAACCGAGAGATTGCTGTCGGCAAAATTTCCCAAGTTTCGAGTTGCGGAGTAAACGAAATCCCGAAGCGGAGGAAATTTCAAAAAGTCACGCTTGTAAAACGTATAAATTATCATTTTTCCAATCGTCCGATTCTCTTGTTTGAAGATGCTCGCAATTTCATTTATAATTTCTCACACTGTATTATATTCTCACGTTATTATTTATTACATTTTATACCATTAACATAATCGAAGATACTTTTCCTTTTTCATCTTGCGCGTTACGTTATCGGTACTGGACTTGGCACGTACTCATGTAACAAGCTCCACGGTTTTTCGTAACTGAAAAACAGGTAAAAGAAAAGTCCGACCTGCACTCTCTGATTTGTCAATTCGCGAATATCATTAGTTGCATCGTCGATTGATATAATCCACCCACGTTATCGCTTGACATAAATATGATCGCGCAAGATAGCCGAGGTATATTTCACAGGCGTCCAATTTTTACAGATTACGCAGCGATTTTGTTGCACAAGGGCGAAAACACATGCATGCAAATTTTTAATCGCCTGCGTACGTGTAACAAAGAGCCAGCCGTTCTACGCGCACCATATATCCATCCGTATAGCGTGTAAAAAATTATGGAAGCGTGAGAGATATTCTCGCATCGGTTGTTCTATTCGAACATAAATTTCGTAATCGTATAACAAGCTTTCAGCGGAGCCAGTGCGGCGTTCGAAAACTGTTACTAAAATATTACACCGATAGCCGACACGCCACTGTTCGAATCATCAGGCTCGATGATCCGAAAGGAGGAAGAGCAGAAAGCATCGGGCGACAACGAGAATTCACATCGTTTGTTCGTTCTCTTCAGCAATCGTGAATATCAATTAACGAAACCTGTGCAAGTTATCGCGGTCCGTGGCTCATCGATTAATTCGCGTAATGGCTCTATCCGTCGTGTATCGCAAAATCGTCACGCCATCGCCGCCCCATTTTTCTTCCTCGTTGGTCAGATCCTCGACCGAAGGAAGTCGATTTTCTCGCGGATGATCTCCGGTGATACGAATATTGCAAGGTAACTCGCCAGAAACAACTTGGCACGTTGGCCAAAGGATAACCATTAATTACTTGTATCTAATCATTTTCTTTTCTTTCGGGTATTTGGTATCGTTGAGTACTTATTTTCCATTTCTAAATATTTCACGCTTTCGTGAGCTGATCTTCACGGAGGACTAACCATGTTGCAAAAATGCCTTCGAAATACTATCTGACAATTGACGTAATACGATTGCAGAAGGCAAACGTATGGAGGATTTTTTATGGTAGAGAGGATAGGAACGAATGTGGTATTGATTTTAAAGAACCTTCTTCTACAAAGGTTCGATCCGTGTGATTTATTTCGCTTCTGTGCTTATTAAAAATTCACATCGTTTCGGCCACAGTCCAAATCAAAAAAGTTATTCGCGTCGGAATAATACGACAATTTATAGCTGATCCCGATTCGACTGAAAATCAGGCGTGGCAGTATCTCTGGGATGACAAACAATTTTATTAAAACCAACGGCGATCGATGACGCGGAAAAGTAACCAACTATTCTGTCCATCGTATTTCGGTACGAGATATTTGCAGTCGAAACGATCGCGAATTGCAAATCAATTAGAATTTCGCGATTAAAAGTCGACTTACTCGCGGCAGCGACACGCCGTGTGAAATGCCCATTTCGACGAAATTTGCGCGCCACGTAGTTCTCGAAAAAAATATTTCACGCGTATCTTTTTTACGTGTTGACATTCGCGCTGAAAGGGTCAAAACGGAACGCGAAGTCAAGGGTTGCAAACATATTTCACGGAATATCTGGCAAACTATTAGTTTTTCCAAAAAATGGTCGAGGTGTTAAAATTGCTGGCTTCTGAACGAACGAGTTAGCTACAAAAATAAATATCCGAAAGCGGACTTATTTATTTTTAGAAAAATATAAACGCAGAATGAGCGTAGAAAAACGAAAGTGTGGCAAAAGGGTGTTTTGAGATTCTAAAAATCGACGATGTTATATCCAAGCTGAATAACGTCGAATACAACGCGTCCTTTCGTTTTCGAGAAAGATCAACTTGAAACTTGAAACGCGTTTCTCCCGAAACTACGTCTTCGAGTTTGCAGCCGGCAGATCTGCGAAACTCTTCGTCCGATTAACTTGAAATTTTTACGAATTATTTTGCCCAACGTTATCCGCAATTTCTCCATACCTACGATAGTTACACTCCGTGAATGATCACTTCGTTTCGCTTAGAATGCTCACCTATGCGAACAACGAAGAAGCGAGTAAAGCTAACTCGACCGAGGGGAACGTTTCCGCGAATTTCAATTTCGCAAGGGTATGTTATCGTTATCTATTTACGACGATCAGGCAGATCGAAGAGTAACAGGGTTGCGCGCGTTAAACAAGTGGAAATAAAGTTGGCCAAAGTTGCAGGCGGCCTGAAAGCCGCGTTGCGCTCCTAACTTCGCCGAAGGTTGGCTCAGAAATTGTTGGCAAGCTTCGACCGCAAGCTTCGAGCTGTCAAAGGGAGGCGGGAATCTGCGAGCACGAGCCGTATTATTTGCTCGCACCTTCGTTTCGGATAATTAGGTAGCACGGACCATCTCGTGGGAATATTCGCTAATTGCCTGGCCAAGTTTTCTTCGATTTCGGCAGAACGAGCAGGGACAATTTTTCTGCTCGCCAACTTCCTCTGAAAGATGGTTGCCGCGCATTTAGCGTCAACAGTCGATTTAAAGCGGCGCTTCTCGAACTTTTCCCATTCGTGACGCCATTCTGCTTGGAAAAACTTTACGCCTGGTCGTGTCCGTAAAATGACGCATCAAACGAGACACACGGACGAGACGTTGACCGATGATAAATCAGAGCGGATTAATTTTAAACGATTCTTCGCCGATGTTCATAATTTTACGTTAACGCGACGTACGTCGGGACATGGTCGACCTGTTACAGCCAGTTAATTTCCGATCGTCACGCGTTTTTGTATTGTTCCAGTATCTCGTGCTCATTACGTTTTGTACCATTTACTTTGTTTTCCACTTGCTTCCAATTTTTGTTCCTGTATTTCGTCGTTCTATCGCAAACGTTGGTCGAATAAAACACGCTCGCTAAACATCTCACGAATTGCGTTCCGCCAAAATATTTCTATCCGACGTACAAATATCGTGATATCCATCGCAGCTTCTCGCGAAAAATTTCGTGGCTCGAATTAGTCGCGCGTTCGCCTACAATTGGCCATCGTGCTCCGATCTGCCGTACATGGCCAGAAATTCTACGCCCGTCACTCATTAGTTATTTGTTAGGTTCGCAAGTTTTAATTGGCGCGACTGTCCCTGTCGTGCAGCGCAATTTGACGAATACGCTAGCAACACAGTCATAGCTAATTGCTGCGAGCTATGGATTTTCCACGGGAACGGTGTTGATAAAATACAGGCTGGACAATGTGTAACTGATTAATTTCCAAGTGCCGCCATTCTGCCAACCATCTTTTGTCCCGCCTGAGCAATTGTTTCGTGGGCGCGTGGCAAAATAACCGTCGCACGGAGCGTTACACGGTGGAGGAGCGAGCAGAAATTGTTCCAACATTTCATCCAACTAAATCGTCGATGGCGGTGGCTTGGCTCGAGATGCGCCGACGATATCGTCCGGCCAGGCAGATCGCTTCGTTCAATCGCGTCGCACTTCTTCGTACCGAGTTCTCTCGAAGGTAAAACGTACGTCGATGAGTCAAACACAATGGATCTTGTCGATGGATTTACTTTGACTTTGCTCGGTTCCAAAATTTCCATCGATTCATCGTGCGATTTTTTCGCTAATTGTCTGGAACATGGGTTACGAGATTACTACGAGAAAGAGGACGAAGCGTGACGAGTTAGGCGAGTATCCATTCTCGTATTCGCACCTTTCGATCTATCTCCAACGACTTTCCCATCAAAGGTTTTTCGGCAAAGCGACGACACGCTTTTGCCTCCTCTTTCGTGCTTCGCATGAGTTTTCAAAACCGTCCGCCTTTCGAGGCTCCCCTTCTCCCTTTGTCTCTACTCTTCTTCTTTCGTTCGTGACGTTCTCGCTTTTAAAATCATCGCAACCGCCTTGAAACCACCGAAATAAAATTAACACAAACCGCAAAGTGCGCGACTACTACTTTCGCTGGATCCTTTGCGCTTGCACGCCGAACCGCAAGCAAAAAGCCTTTGCAGTGAATTAACCAAATAGGATGACAGAGTGGAACGATGCGTTACTTTGCGAGGATCGAGCGTACCCTCTGTCTTTCGCTTCAGCTGCAAGATAATTCTTCAGACTCAAAGAATTTCCACGGCTGTCGAGGATTTCTTCTGGCTGCTCGCCTCGCCGGAACCTATTCCATTCTCCTTCGCATTAATTGTTCTTTCGACCGCATTGTTGCTCTCGCGCTTCGCCTCCTTTCAGCTTTCTCGCTAAATGAAAATTTCGTTCCTTTACTAGCCGCACTTTGTCGTTCCGGCTTTCCCGAGAATAATCTCAGTTCGATCAACATCGCGCATGTTCTCGGCTTTACAAGCATCTTAGAAATCTGCGCGCAGAATGTGTTCCTGCGTTGCGCGTCGTGAAGTCCAGTTCGTCGACGTGAGACTCGCGCACGTGCCTATCGTTTAATTAATGAACAGAGGATAGGCTTTGGAAACGTGTTTTGTTAATGCGAACGACGGAAACGGATTGAACAGCGTGCTTTTTGAAACTCGAAGCTACCACAGAAAAGCTGGCACTATATTATATATATGCGTGTGTGTGTATACTCTAACCAAATAAAGAAACAATAAAAATAAAAATAAAAGTAAACGAGAAATAAATAGTACAAACAAGTGCAGACATAAAATAGCACAGATGGCACAGACGACAATAGCAGAAACAAAAATAAAACAAGAATGAATTGTTTCCTAATATAATTAAGAACTCGATTATCGAGTATCGCATACGAGAGCCAATTAAAAAATTCGCGCGACTATACGCAATTATCGGAGGTCCTTAAAAATAAAAGCAACATCCGACCGGAATACAAATCGAATACAAGACGCGATCCACGGCGCGGATAAGAGCGGAGGAATTATCGCGTCCAACTATGCAACAGCGAAAGATAACACAGCTATAAAAGTAACGATTCACGAGCAACGATTCGCTAGGATGAAAGGATACTTTGAGATTTTAGCCGACGAAAACGGAGCGGAATCTCTCTCATGCTTGCCAATATTCCTTGGCGATCTCTTCCTCGTTTCTTTGTACGATGCTAATTAGAAGCACGCTAATTAAAATTCTGGTACAAAGTTGCACGGTATGGGAAGTAATTTTCAAATGACTGCCGATTCTTTTTTAATTACTTATGGCATACAGTTTCCCTTTGCCACACCATCTTACACGGGTTTCCTTTACGCCTTCCCTCTTTCTTTCTTCCTTCATTTTCCCAATAATTAATTACCTCGTAAACGATCGAAGCCGATCGAGCTGTACCGGAATCCAAGTATCAAACATCGGGCTTCCTTTCTCGTTCATTCAACGAGCCAACCGCGTGCCTTTATCGCGCACCTTTTCACACACACGTACGTTATGTACGTACATAGGCAAGCGGCGATGTTACATTTTTGCGAAAAATCGGTTAAAGCCTGTACCGAGTTTGACAACGATTGTACGTTCCATATAAAAAGCGACAATTTCAGTTTATAAAAGCAATTCTTCAAATTTTTAACCGGCAATCTGGCGTGTAAGGAGCTATTGTCCGGCTTGACGATCCCCCCAAGTTACCAAAGTTACAAAGTAGTTAGTCGCTTCTTTTCAGCCGTCCTATTCTCGCTGGTTTGTCGATCGCACAGCTCAGCAGTTGGTTTCCGCGCGATCTTATGGTCTGAGTTTACGGCGCTGGCACGCGTATTCTTCCACAGCGGTACAACAATGCACGCGAAGGTCTTCATTTCTGACGTACCACGGGGCTGTTGTTATTGTTATCTTTCCGAGAACTTCGCTTGCGATTCATCGAGCCGCGTCGATGTTGCATTTCTTGACGCATCGCCGTAATTGAATTCCGTAGACCGGCGTCGGGACGAGCCGGGACTTTACGCAAGAGGAATTTCTCGTCTACCGAGAGCTCGCCGATACCTAGCGATGCTTCGTTAGCTGGCCATTTTAATTTCACGCGCTCGCCACAAAGTGGCCAGGCAAGTTGGCCGCGATAGATTTATAATTTATGCAGCCGCCGCGATGAAACAAAGCAGCGATCTTGGGTCGGTTCGCGCAACAGGAAATTACCTCTGGTCAGATGTAAAGCGCAGCCGGAGTAACTGTACTTGGGCAAAAGCAGCGATGCGATTCGATCACGAGTCGGTTGGTTTTGTTCGTCTCGTTGGGACACCGAGGTCCGTTTCGTATTTCAGGCGAGCGAATCGGAAACGACGGACGCCGCGAAAACTCGCAGAAAAGCCACAGCGTCGACTGGCCGAGAGAAAATATGCTTGAAATTTGGGACGAGCGGAAACGCAATTTATCGAGTTCGATCTGCGTGCGGAAAATATCGTTCGAAGCAGCGCAGGCGGTGCTAATTGAATCGCTTGTGTAATTTCGCGACAAATATGATTTTGCTTGAAACAAAAGTTCATTTCCAATGTACAATATAATCGAATGATTAATTTTATAATTGTCGGCGGGATTTTGTAATCTGCCAATTGCCACTAATTATATTCGCCTCGTTAAATGCACGAGTGACGCTGCAGCGATAGTATCGCTCGTTCGCTGCAAAATTCGTAGTTTTCGAGTTACTGGCGCGGAAGGAACAGTGGCGAAAAATTGTCCAGGCGAGGGCAGTTCTATGGTCATCGCGTTGTCACGATACTACGCGCGACAATTTCCAACCGCTCAAACTCGTTTCCCTCGAAACCTTCGTTTATCAATTACGCCATTGTCGCAAAGAACGAACGACGGGCGAAAAATTATCATCGCGAGATCTCAATTACGATGATACTGATTTATTACGCGAGCTTCGGACTTTTTACGTTTCCTGTTCGAAGCGACGCACAAAACACGCTACGATGCACAAAAAGAGATTGGCTGTCGAAGATTGGCCCGCCGATTTGTTCGATCGAACGAAGGAAATTCCAAGGGTAGGCTGATCGATCAATTTTTCTCATATTGGTTATCGCCGAAAGATCTCAAGGTTCCGCAGCTTGCACGAGAGGCAAAGGCGTTTAAACTCGGAGAGAGAAAAACGGAGTTACGCGGAATGCGAAGCGAAGAAGCTGGCCTTATCTAAATCGTCGGTCCTCATCGCCCCGTATTTTTTCCTTATTTGTATGCATAGGATACTTTCGGATACTAAGATTGTCTGACTCGTAAAAAAACTCGCGCAGCCTTTTCCGCATTCAGTTAACATACCGCGCGGTAATTCGAGACTTTCCGCGAAGAAATCCTCCGTACACCAAGTTCTATAGCTTGCGCGATCAATTTCCTGCGCGTCGCATCTTAAAGAAAGAGATAACCGATGAGACAGAGAAATGCACGGTTGGCATGGAAAATGCCGGAGGAAACGTTAAAGCAACAAGGGACGAATATACAAAGGTTGGCAAGAGCCTGGCCGAGCTATATAAACGAAGGGTAACCAGGTCCAGGCGAAATCTTAGGAAACTTAAGAGGAGAGGAAAATACCACGAAGAAACTTCAGAGAAAATGGAGAAACTTACGAAAATGTGGACCTACGAATAGCCACTCGGAGCTTGCGAGTTTCGGTCTCGTTGCCAAATACGTTTAACGTAACTGCGCTTAACACGGAACAGCTGATTTTAAAAGCTCCCCAGGGAAAGGAACGCTTCCTTTTCCGCGAGTTTTAACCAGGCAAGGCGCGACCAGATCGACGGATATTCGCGCGCCGCTAGTTAACTATGCGAAGGTTCAAGTGCCCCGAAGCAATGGTAAAAAAATGTAACGATAAAATGGTCAAGCTACGCGAAGGCCATCAGTGAGGAACAGGATAAGAGCAGCTTTTTCGCCAATTCCACGTGAAAACCGTCCTTTCGTGAAACGTGGAAATGGTACACAGTATGAAACCCCTAGTCGAAAAACTTTGTTCCTATTACGAAAGACGAATATCTTTCCAAATAAAAAAGCCGGGGAGACAAATATCTTCCATTTTTTAAACTTGTATTATGTCACGTTGATTTCTTTCGTCTTGTACGCGTTCAACGCGCGAATGAAGCACCCGAAGCACATTCTTCGTGACCGCAGCAAAGACGCCGAACACGTTGCACCCATTCTTCGTTATCCTCGTCTCTCTTGTAATTAACGCCATTGAACGAAACGCATATAATTCTCTATCATCGTCGTCAGTGGCATTGACGCGTTCCATACTACGTACGCTCAAAGTGTTCCGAGTGTTGAGTACGCACGTACATTGATAGAAGAATAACGATTGCGCCAAGAAGAAGATAAATTGAACTCGAGTAAATTTCCTCCGAACGTTCAACAGCAAACGCGTTCGATGATAAATCATGCAACAAGAGCGATATTTCTAATTCGTTTCCGCTAA
Organism: Bombus bifarius; assembly: GCF_011952205.1. Lineage (NCBI taxonomy): Eukaryota > Metazoa > Arthropoda > Insecta > Hymenoptera > Apidae > Bombus > Bombus bifarius. Next base: position 194,546 of record NW_022884538.1, read on the forward strand.
AGAATTCCACTATTTAATTCGAAAACTTTCATACGCTTTGAAACGCGTAATCAGCTGCGTTCAGCGACAGATTTATCAGGAGCGAAGCTCAAGCGTGAACGCGAAATACTTTAAATGCCGTTGTTGATTGATTTCGTTAGCTGCTTGACGAGATATCGCAGCGTTCCAAATCAGACAACACACTTGCTCTGTGGATAATCATCCGGAGTTTGCGAGTTCGACTCTGTTTGCCAAAGCGTATTGCGCAAAAGTTAATTAAAGCGGCGCGAGACCGCGAAGAAAAGGAACGAGAGAGAGAGAAAGAGGGACGGAACGACGACGTTAAAATCACGCGCCGGAGACAGAAGATATTCCTCGCGCGAAACATCCTCCGTACGTTGCCAAAAAAAAAAAAGAAGAAAAAAAGGAAACGGAGCGAATTCGCGATGCACGAGCCGGAAACAATTGGCCTTTGTACAGCGCCAACGATTCGGTGAAACGAACCGGAAGATTAATCCGGCTAATTGAAATTCGTCGAATGCAGAGATGACGCGCGTCTCTCGCTAACGCACTGCTCGGTCACGTCCCGAGTGTAATTGACGGCTGAGCGGGAAAAATTTGCCGGCGAGACGAAGAGAAACGGCGCCAATTAGCCCGGCTCGTCGATAAATCAATGCCGACTTGGCCGGCTTTACGGTGAAATTATTTTCAAGCAGCCGCCGAGAAAAATGATGCTCGTTCGCGCTGCCTTTTATCGGGCTTCCTCGTAGCCACTCGTCCGCGTTAGTATCCTCGACGTCAGGTCGCCAGGTCGAATTAATTGCGAAACCTGAGAACGTTCTGTTTCGCGATTAAGTCGCGACGAAAAATTTACGAGACCGCGTCGACGTTCCTAACGTTCGCGCGCGTTCCAACCGCTGCGGTTGCGAGAGCCGCCCCATCGCGAATTACGACTACCAAAACTGACTCGTCTGGGTGGGTGACTTGAAGAGGGTCGTCCATCGTGAGCGTAGCAATTGAAAGCGCGTTACAGAAGGCAACGACAAGTACACGGCTTGACCGAGCAACTCGCGGTATTTTCGTTCCTTCTAAACGAACTCGGAGCTTCGCTGAAAAATTTTCGTCGTTTATTTGCACGCTAAAGATTTGTTTCTTTACTAGAATCTATAGGAAAGAATGGTCGTTCCGTTGGTCGAAGATGATGGTCCGAGTGCAGCGTGGTAATTAAACAGCGTACAGACTGTTGCAGGCTATCGGAGATAACCGAGGATGGAAAGTTTTATGAAAGTCTCTTGGGCCACGAAACTTTCGACGGAATTCAAAATCCTAGACATTTTTACTATACAGAAAAATTAGATTTTAGGTGAGAAAGCGGGACGGGAGACTCGCGATCGCGTTGATAATCCATTTTTATAATTTCGCATCAGGCATTTGACAAAGAGAGCACGACGAACAACTTTATGAGACGACTCGATACTGAAACGCTGGAAATTTGTCATCCTTCTTCGAGAAGAAATCGATTAGCGCGGCTAAGAACGGCCGAGAGACAGTTCGCGATAAGAAGCTTCCAAATCTATAGGAAGCGAGGAAAATCTCGAAACATCGCCATAAATATAAATTACAAAACGCGCACGAGGCATTATTTCTCATTTCTGGAAGGAAAGGAGGAGCCAGGCAACGCCTCGTATTACGTGGAACGAACAGAGTGCGGTTGTCAAGCGAACTCGAGCTGTTTCTTTCCCCTCGGAAACGATCTAATCGTTCCGCAGACTTTTTCCAAACAACGAAAGGCGACGAGAGAGCAAAGGGGATCGTCGTGCAATTATTAAAACGACGGCAAAAAGCTTGTAAATAACGGCAGAATAATCGCGAAGAAACTGGTTTTCGAGCTCGTAAAATCTCGCGAGTCGATTCGATAGAATACAAAAATATTTCCTCCCACTGTGTTCAAGTGAATATCGTTGCTTCGAAGCGTAAGCGAATATAGCTTTTTCCTCTGAAAATATAAACAGCGGCGAGTTATCTATTCATGTCCCTTCTTCCTTTTTTTTTCTTTTTTTTATTGACTCCTTTTATGTATGTTTTACGTACTCCGTCGTTCGTTCATCAGGATTTTTTCACGCACCATTCACTCCCACGCCTCTTTGCATAATACGTTGTATACGCTATAATTACATTATACGCGTATAGCGTATAAGATATACATGTAAGTGAAACTCAGATTCATAGATTATTGGTAATATTTCACCGTGTGGCAAGATCTACCGGGTGTCTTCTTCCGAGACTTCTCTTAATGGATATGTAGTAGGTGGTTCCACGAGATCCACTCGATATACGTTTTCGTATTAACAAAACTTGAGAGATTTATTAATCAGATAATATAAGAATTGAAATAAAGTTAGACGAATAAAAGAAACGACGACGAACGTGCGATTTTTAATTAAATTTTAAAACCGGTCATTTCGCCGGGCCTTGCAAGTTTAGCGTTAAACAATGTCTCTGTTCTCCGTTCTTTGGCAATGCAACTTTGTCGACTCGCTTGCCATCGGTCTGCCTCTCTATCAAATTATCCTTCGTCAAACTGTTTCACGCATCCTCCAAACAGCCGTGCCATTCACACAGCTCATAGCTCATAGCTCGGCGACTTCGAGTCATAAATTATCATTAGGTTAAATCATCGTTATTAGGCTATCTGTCGTTATATCGACGCGAAGATGCGCGTTGCTGTTCCACAATAAAATCATCGTTGAAAATACGAAAATCGATACGGCAGCCATTTCGATATAATATTCCCTTTGATATTCGCCTCTCGTTTCACAAGCGCAATTAACTTCCATTAATGATTTTTATTAATTTACCTTGTCCGTGTTCAGTCGATGATTTATTCATCTTCGTTAGGAAGTTCCTCTAGCTTCTCTGCGAGTAGTTACCATTGACAATTTGGTTTCCATCTGCATTAGCAACTTATAAAACACTTTCCACCAAAGATATTACGTTTGCCGAATAGACACACGGTTGAGTGAAAAATCTACGCGAATCGCTCTCGTTTGGCAAATGAAATTGACGAAATCGACACCAGTACTTCGTTCGTTTCAATTTAAGTTTAATTTAATATCTATAGCGATAGAAAAGGAGTATCGAAAATAGTCAACGCGTTGGTCTACTTGCCTGTATTTATCGAGATACGTCTTCTAATTAACCGAATCGAACAAGTGGAAAGTTAAAACTCGTTGCCGAGTCGAGTACATACTTAATATTCCTGTTAATTCCTATTTAACTGCTTTCTTCCCTTCGTTCCTATTTAACCAAACTGAATAAGTGGAAAGTTAAGATTCGTTAGCGAGTTAAGTACATAGTTGCACGTTGCGGGGAATAATAAAGCACGCGGGCGCTTCAAAATAAAACGTCGAGGCGAACTGAATATTTCTCAGATAGAAATCTATCTATCCGACGAAAAATATATCAACTAATTATACGAGACTATGTTCACACGATCGTACGTATAATCGTCGAATCGAAAAACATTTTCCAACTAAAAAAAAAATTCACATCCTTCGGCTGCGGTAAATTCGACGATCGTGTCGAAAGCTGGTAACGAGAGAAGAATTTGCAACTCGCGCCAGCCTAGAAAATAGGATTCCAGCGAATAATAAAATTATATTGTGGAGATTGTGCGCCGTGACGAATCGACGATTTCTCGACGCGTTGAAATCCGATTGGACGGACGACGAAACCGAAGAAAAGCTTGGAAGGTTATATCTGGCAGCTGCTAGGGTTACCGAACTGGAATTTAATCTCGGTAAAGAGCTAGCTTGCGGTAAAAGCTACGACATCGAGCGAAATACAAAAGCCAGCAACGACCGTGTAAGCTGATTATTTGCGATAGAGTCGGACTATAACAAAAATGTTATCGTCGATAAATCAGAATTTCATCCAACTTATGCGACTTTAGCGATCCCTTTCTGTCTATTGTCTGGCGGTGACCACGGACTCGTTGGAAATTATATTCTTCCCTCGAACGCGCGAAGATAAATTAATTATTTAGATCGTGGGAAAAATATTTCTTAAATTATGCTAATCGGACGATGACGCTATACGTCGTGCGGAATTTTCTACAGGCAAATGCTACAGTCAATTGCGTTATGCCAGCATAGGACAAGAAATACCACCTAACAGAATCCGCGAGAAAAACGCAACAGAAAATCGGAATAAAGAATGAACATCGAAGAAGAAAGAATGGTGGATGTTCGCAGGATAATTGCAAAGGGGAAATATATGAAAACGAACTCTTCGAGAAGTATCGATTTTCCCTCATCGATCAGTCCGATTTCGTTAATTAATTCCATCTCGAGTGTTCGAATAAGAGGTGAACCATTTGCCTGGATGAACAGGTTGATAAGAATCGAATCGCTGTAAGAAACAGAAGTCGTGGGAAGAAAGTATTTTCAACGAAGTGAAATGGCGAGGACAGTAAAGCTTCTTAGATTACTTTGTAAACCGAGAAACTTTACGGGTTTCCATAAAGTTTGATCAAAAAACTTGAGACTCGCCGGGAGGATTGGCATTTTTTCGCCATTAGCACGGATCGCGTTATGGATTCAAATGGAATATATTTATAACTTGGACCATTCTCGTCGCAATTGGAAACAGCTTAATCTTATTAGCGGTAATTGCAGGCTACAATTTCGTCGTAATCCTTCATAATTGCGTCGCGCGGTAGCCGTTATCGTTACTGTTTGCTCCAAGGTTTAATCCAGCTCTGTCAATGGCTCCATCGTTTTAATCGTTTCGATCGTCTTCTTGTTTCTTTCTACGAACGACAGGACTCGTCGTTGGTTCATCGTTCGAGTCAAGTGGGAAATTCGACGCAGTTTGTACGAAATGTTCAAATCACGGCGAGTGACAAGCTTTTGCAAGGCGAGATTTGAAATGAAGCTTCTCCGTGTAAATTATTACGCGATATATCCTCATTTATCCTACGATCGATCGCTCAATTTCGAAAGGATAAACCCGACTCGACCGTCACGGAAATGGTTTTGTCGTACAATTAAAAGTGGAAATATACGAAATTGATAGGAAGACGAAAAAAGCAACGCGTATACATTTTACGTGCAACGTGCGTTCCCGTACATTTCTTTGCCCGAAAGAGGATTAAGCGATATTTTAAAGTTTTATGCGAAAGCTTTCGCATTTTCATACGAACCGCACATACGAAAATAGTTTCGAAAATTCTACTTCCACTAATGCACCTGCGTGCCGCAAATACGCAAGTACCGATAAAACCTTCGACATACATGCAGCTACCGCAAGAGTCACGTTTTACCGCTTTTAGTTAGGTTTTAACGCTTGCCATAGAGCTATGAATACGAAAACTTAGCTGACGACGTAAAAATATACGTCGAGAGGCAACGATGATCAAATTCCACGATGATTTAGGATGGAATAACGCGTTCGACAGAATATACCGATACATTTACTTCCACCAGGTGCGTGTATTTTCTTCTCGGGTTTCCTTGTACCTGGATTTGTACTTTTCGCGCGGATCAACGCGAGAATAAGGGAAATGCTTCGCCATACGAAATACTCGACGCATAATACGCGTAATACGCGCGATACGTATTCGCATATACGCGTTCAGCGACTATCGTCCATCAAAGAGGTTGCAAACGCGGCGCCGGAAATCAAAGCTATCCTCGAATATTCACGAATATTCTTCAGGCATTGCCTACCCCGCTCCACTTTTATTCGAAATACATCGTTTATAGTTGCTGACGAGGTTTCGTTGCAACATGCACGGTTACGAAACTCTAACTTTGTATTCAAAGACGAAAGTACACGCGTTATCATGTACGGCGAGCACGTGCAGCGGATGCAACATCGTGTTCCCGAGGCGAAGCTTCGCTGAAATAGGCGGAATTTCGTTTTTACGATTCCACCGGCTTTCGCGGTAAAGCTTCCCCTTTCAGTGAATATAAAAGCTCGCCGGCCTCCACCGTGAATCGTTACGAAGATACTGCGGATTCAATTAAGCTGGGAAACGTGGGGGCGGTGGGGGACGGCGGAGGGCGGTGACTTCGATGAAACTTAAGGGGAGGCAGCAGATAAGAAAGCGAGAACGAGAGGATAATGAGAACGGCCGCTTTTCCGCAAACTACGTTGGAACGTTAAAAGCTGTTCCTCTATGGCAGTATCTTTGAAAAAAGAAAGGATATGATATTTATAGGATAAGTAGGTTCTCTCTCTCTCTCTCCCTTTTTTTCTCCTTTGATAAGTGGAAGGAAGAGCGTGAGTTCGTAAAGATGTTATCGTTAAGGGCGGTTTCTCGCGTAACAACGGTGACACAGCAAGTAATTTTTGCGAATTTCTTTCGGACTAGCCGCTAGTTACGCGAGAGCGGAGCTTTTCTGGCATGCGGATACAGTTTTCAAGTAGAAAATTAATTTCTCTTTATTTCGATTCTGCTTGTCGTTTATCGATCTTTTAAAGCGACGCGCACGACGATTGAAAAGAAGGATGAAAGACCAACGAAAGGTTTTCTTCTTGAAAACCTCTTCTTTCCTAACCGAAACGTGGAAACTTACGTCTCTGACTGACCGTTGAAGCGTTCTAATAAAACGCGATAATCGCGATACTAAAAACCGTGAAGCAATTACGAAACTAATTAAAGAAATTTCCGCTTGAACTTCCAATAAACCGGACGCAACTACGACGTATATAGAAACATTCTGACGGAATACGAGTCTCCTCGTTGCTTTTAAATGTCCACGTAATTACCGTACGTTAATTACGCCGAAGAAAGTATAACTGTTAAATGCGAAAAGAAGAAAGATGCGAAACAAATGGGTGGGGAATTCAATTAAAACGCCAGTACCACTGTCAGCCAACGTTGTTACGTTAGAATAATCTTTCATTTATCAGAACTGTTATTCTTTAAAGTTATCATTTTGCGTTCAATTTAGAGCCAACAGGCGGGTCTTTTGTTATTCTTCGCTTCCAAATTCAATGAACATTTTGAGACTTTTATTTGCTTCTGAGACCTGCGTGTTCTCGAAAGAGCAAATAGAGCGCGGAATGGAATTTTATGCGGAGAATTAAAGACGAAAGGAATTTCAATCGTAACAGTTTGTTACGATTCCATCGCGATCCTCTTATCCGAGCGTTCCATCTTCTAACTGTTACCACGTTTTTCTTCAACTCGAGACATCGTGCCCTGGCTCGCGTTAAGCGGTCAACGCGCTCCGTCTCTCGGAAAAGTGTACGTAGCTCCTCGCTACGTGGACAGAGCAACTAGATGATTTACGATGACGTGGCGAGAGCACTATATATCGTTTTTGTTTGTCAAGTGCCGCGACTACGCGCGTAGTTTTATGACACGGTCGAGTCGATCGCTACTTTCACGAGATGGAACTCGACGCTGCTATCGTCTGCACGCTGACGTTAAAACGGTACGTGACTCGGTAGTTCATTTATCGAACAGACAAAATGCATTTAGTTTTCTCGTTTTCTTATGCCTGGGTAGCAAATATCCTGTCATAAAGTTCAGAGTTTCTAAACGTTATACGACGATGGCCATCTGGCTCGAACCCTGTAGAACTTTGCACGAAGTTGGCCACCGAACTACCGTCCAGCCTGACAGAGCAGAGAGCTTCTAGACCTTCCCCACAGACAGAACGCAACGAGGACGTAATTCGCGGGAAGACCGACGTCCGAGATACAACACAAACAGAACGGATACAGCACGGTAGTAAGAAAAGTTGGTGGCCGTTGAGTCGTAACAAACAGAACGTAAAACAGAGTTGTAGTGGAATCGTAGAAGTCGCAGGAAGTGCTGGCCGTATAAATATCGCAAGTAAATTCATATATACGTAGATATATAAATAATTGAGAGTAGGACGCGATAGCCGAGTCATTGGAGCTGAAAGTTAGGTCTTCGAGATTGCTTTATGGCGATATAAGGCCTGCGGGTCGCGTAAAGTACCAGAGCCTGACATCTGCACGCTTAATAACAATAGTCGTGTCGTGAAGGCATAACATGGTGCACTCGCAATTAGTATACAAGGGGTTAGCTTCCCGCGGGCTTAGTCTCTTTGTTGGTCTGCAGCGCAAGCACGCTGACCCTCTAGTTATCAAGATTGGCGAGATGTTCGAGGTCCTAAGAGAATTACCAAGACTCCGAGACATCTGACAATTTGTTAGTCGTGTAGTTGGCTGCTTCTCGTAGTTTCGTATAAGTCAGTGTACAGGGTGAGAGCAAAGCATCCTGACCACCACCGCGTGATTCTCTGGACCGGCGGAGGTTCGTTAAAAAACGTTGCTGCCAACTAATATTTGCTGGGAGTGTAAAATATACCGTACTCAAGAAATCATCATCGATGTCCGATTCTTAAATGTAAACTGTCCACCTATTTCTATCTCCGAACGTATCTTTACAACACCTCGGTACGATCTTACATTTTCCGAGACGATGGAACATTTCTATTTCCATTTTCACAATTTCTCGTATTTATTTTCGCTATCGAAAAGTAAACGCCGTGGACGCCACGCGCTTCACTCCTTTAAAACTAACATAAATCTGCAAAGCTGAGGTTCGTTTAAAACACCGCAACACTTTCGTCTCGCTTCATTCCCAAAACAATTATAACGCGACCCAGTTCTCTTAACCACGTTGCGCGGTTCTTATCGCGCTCAGCTTACCCCTCGACAATCTCTCTTGCAGCCTCTGCATCGCGCACGCTCGCACCAGCTACGATTACGTGTTGCTATTCACTATCCATCTATCTCGCGACCACTCTGATTTCGACCCCACTTTATTTATTATATTACTTTATCGGTACGACTTTACGAGACTTTGATAGTTGATCGCTTAGATCGGCCTGAGAGCTTCTATGTAACATCTAGGTGAATCTTCAAGCGTCAGAATTCTGGACTCTGTATCTATCTTCCAGGTCCTCTAACTCCTCCAAGGTATTGGCAGCTGAAACTGGACATGGCCTTCGTATCGGCGTGTCTGCAGGTGTTCGATTCTCTTGTACATTGGGCTACGGATAAAATTCACCACTCTGTGTCTATCGTCTAGGTGCTCTGGGATATTGGCAGCTGAAATTGAACGTAGTCTTCGCATTTGTATCTCTGCAGGTCTTTGATTCCTTTGCGCTTCGGATCGTAGCAAAGAATCAGGATTCCGTGTCTATCCTCTAGGTCGTGTAGAGTGTCGACGGTCGAAGCTGGACATAGTCTTCCTATTTGTACATCCGCAGGTCCCCGATTTTTCCCTGCATCGGATTGTAGCTGGAATTTAGAATTCTCTGTCCGTCCTTTCGATCCTCCAGGATCAGCTTCTACCTGCTCTTCCCCAGGATCTTCGCTTAATCCTGTCCGACTTCCTTCGCCTGTCGACACGTATCATCGAAACTGTGAAAATCAATCGCCGGGAGGAGAGAAACAGGGCTGCGACTGGTCTGACCGCGTTTCACGAAGACGAAACATTTCGTGGGCGCGGAATTGGATCGTTAAATCGGTCAGCGGACGAGAAAATTCCGGCATACGCGTAGCGAGAACTCGTCTTAAGGTAACGGGCTATAAACGGCGACGGTTGCCGAGTCGGAGAGCGGACCATTACTATAATAGAACGTGCTTCGTCGCTCGTACGCCCATTATACCTGTCAAACGCACACGACACCGCCATAACGAATGCGTATTGCTGTTGGCCGCGTGCATATTTGCCACTATCGAGTGGACGCAGCTCGCATCTCATTAACACGCTCCTATGAATTACGCGTCGCATCGAAATCCACTGGTTAACCAACCGACGAGCTGCGGTCGTGTGCTCCCGTTCTAACAATGAGCTTCGAGCTTAGATCATCTAGGAATGTAGGAAGATTAGGTGGAACCGCTTTAGTGCCGCGTCTTGCGCTAATCTAACAGCGACTTAACGCGTTCGCTATTGGTGGCAATTTGGTTGGTTGTAGTAAACGGCGGTTAAGAACGGAGAGGTTGTCTAGGCGAAGTCATGCTCTCGCGAACATACGCGAGATGTAAATTGCACGTCGGATTTTCGGGCAACATGCTCGAACGCATGCTACAAATAGCTGCATCGGGCGAACCAGATGAAGAAATAGAAAAAAAAGGAAACGCGCCAACGTAAAAGCTGGTGGGAAATACGTGCGAGTATAAACCCCGGTCGGAGTTCAAAGGCGAGACGGTGTATGTGCGAATACGTATGTGTAAGTTACAGTTAAGAATTTGCAAGAACGCGTTTACAGAGCGAAAGTGTAGAGAATGAGAATTTTGGCGGAATATCTTGCTCCATCGAGAACAACTTGTCCTATATATACGAGTAGTATATGTGTCGCATTATTATCGATATTATTCGACGAATTCGAGTATACGCTGTATCCGAGACGTCAGAGATGAAAAACCTATCCTCAACCTGATATTCCTACGTCATGTTCGGTTCTTACTTGAAATTTCGCAAACGTTGAGAATTCAAGACACGTCTTTGATGATGCGAGACCTCGAGACACGAAGCAAAGAAGGGAGGAACAAACGAGGCAGGAAAAATTACGTAACAGCATTATCACGAAAGAAATTGAATTCACGTAAGCGCGATAGATCTTGCGTTAATGTTTAAAATCGTTCGAAAAACTTAGCCATTCCAGTGGACACGAATGGAATAGAACATTTTCGATCGTAAATAAGTGATTCTTCGTCAGCGATATCACGATCGAACGCGTCGAACAATACAACCCGTATTGGCGTTATATTAAGGCATATACCCGCGCTATTTGAGCAATTGTGCCATGTGGATACTGACAATGAGTATACACGGTGATACTGTTTGAACAACATGAGTAACTGTGCTGCTTCGATGATACTGCTCTGTTGCAACGTTCGCATGATCTCGTTAGACCATTTGGTCGTGAAACGAAATAAGCTCCCTTTGTAAATAGCACAGAGTACGCATTTCAGTGCGTTATAATCAGATGATAGAATTACGCGTACTTGGCGTCCGCGCAAACAACAACGAAATTTTTCTATAAGCGACACATTCGCTGGGATTCTACGTATCGCAGACGCATGGACCGTCGAAAGAAATACGACGATAACGTTTACACAAGAGAGTACGAGATTCATATCGAGTCTCTGAAAAGTCTTTACGATCCACCATACGAAACGTCAGTTTCCATTTCCGACGCTACGTTAATCGTTCAGCCCGCGAGTGTTGGACGAGCGCGCGCTGTTCGCCAATTAGCCGATGCTAAAGGCAACGCTTAACGAGTTTATTTATTCCCTGGGCAGACATTAGGGCGCGATTAAAAGCTGCAATTACGTGTAGAAATATAGATCGTTCGGACAATGGCGGGAACCGCGGTATCTTGGGTTTTGCGCGTGCCGTGCAGATTGTATCGACGAGGGTAATGGGTATAGCAGAATTATTCCGGAGGGACACGCCGCGGAAAACGAACCCGCGAGTGTAATTTTCAGCCGTGTTATCTTCTACCGATACGAAACGGTAATACAGATGATATTAAAATTTTACAATGTCTTCGGTAACGAAGCTGGAGCCGCTTAATTTACCCGCTTCTTCGTATCGCGTTATGGATACGTTCATTTCGAAAGTGGTGCAACTCAATTTCCCTTCGTTTTGACAATCCTCAAGTCCATTTCGAATAAGAGGAAAACTACACCTTTTTGGATTATAGCAATTCTTTCTGCTTTTTTTTCAATTTTATGCAACTGAAGGATTCGACACAACAGGACGTTAATAATTATAAAAAGTGAAATTTTCTGTATCAGAAGGACAGACTTAGTAAAACCCTTTCCACGATACGCGATCCACAATGGGTTTCTCAATCTTTTCAAGGACATCTAACGTTTTAAAACTATTTCAAATGGCTATACGACAACATCTCGGCTCCGATCAAAAATTATATTTAAAGATGGAAGCGAGCGCGAGTTAAAAACGACGGCTCAGCGTCTGAAGGGATTGAAACCACCGCAGAAGCGTGAAAATCGATGCATGTAACGGCGAAGTCTTATTTTATCTCGATCGAGAGACCCACCAGAATAGCCTGACGCGCGATGATCCTCACGGCTACAGATTTCTTATTAATAAACCTCCCACTGATGTGAAACAAATCGCGTTGCCGATATTTACGAACACAGGTGTGATTAGAAATAGCTGTCTGATGATCATTCGTTCAGGTGCACGCGTACTCGACGCGTACTTGTGTTATAACGCGATGCTATTTTAGCGCAAATATAAAAATCGTTGTCTTTAACGCCTTGCTTGGCCTAACGTTAAGCGTAATTATATCGGGCAATTGGAGGTTGTTTAAAAAATGGCCGTCTTCCCACATCCGAACTGTATGGCCGGATTAAATACAGAGAATCGTCGGTCGTAATATTCGCGTAATGTTGTTCCAGTGCACAGTTGCACAATGAGTATTGTTATTCGATACCTGTATAATGCGGTGCAACTCTGAACGACATTAACGTTACAAATGGATATCGGTTGAATTAGCTAGCGCATCGTAACGACACGCGTGCAAGTGAATATCGCTGAAAATATGAAATTGTTTAAAATTGCTTTCAGTGTAAACGTATAAACGGCATTAATACGTTCGATATCATTGCTTTCGAATGTGTTTACCGTCAGGACTCTCGATACGCTTATTACGACATAATTAGCTTTCGTATCTTTCGAAACGAACTGACCGAGTTTCAGCGAACGTAATTTTTCTTCGCTCGGAATTTCTGCACCGAGAAGGAAACTGCATACTGTGAGAAAGATGCGTACAATGTACGTACGTCTCTCGCTCGCAGAACGCAGATATTAATAACAGCAATACGAAACGAATTTAAATGTAACAAGATGTCCGCGGTCCTCGGATGTTCAAACGCGCGCGCATCGAACGCTGTAATTTTTTTACTTGTCTCGATACGCGTAAAACGATTAAAACGTATATATGCTTCCTTTCTCTGTTTTTCTTTGCGTTTCATTTGTTTTTCAACGAGGAAACTTTCGATTCACGTCGCGCGGTCCGACCCGATACCGGAGTTTCAGGGAAATCGTAGCAATCGATCGCGTCTGGCTGATTGTAGGAATTAATTTCAAGTCATTTGACGCGGCTAATGGCCACGTGGCCAGCGCTATCGTCCGTAGAATCTACGACTTTCGCAAAGAATCTCCTGTTTAGGCATGTAAATTGCGACGATCGTTTGTCACCAGTCTCCGCCGACGCTGATACGTTTTTCTTCCCAGCTGCGGGTCCATCGGCGACTCGCAAACGACGCTGCTTCCTCGGCACACGACGCTGAGAATTTTCAAAATTGTTTCGCTAAATAAGAATCTCCTATTTGTTCATATATCTGTGTATATAAGGTACATTATAGGTACCGTACTTTTTTAACATTTTATCCGCTTTCATCGATTTTATATCAGTTCCTCCTTCTGTTATAACGCATATTATAATACACGCTCTGTGTATTATAATATCTTCAAGGTAGAACGCTATATGCAAAGTGTATTCACGTTTGAAACGCGTACGCGATCTGATTCTGCAATCTTGTTAGAAGACAAAGAGTTCGTGTAATTGGATATTTCATATAATAACATCATAGAGATTGCGATTGCCGACTGCGTTATAACTGTATAGTCCGACGTGTACGTAAGTAACGCAAGTACGTAATATGCGAAATAAATTACGTTTACGAGTTCTACGCGTTTCTCCTCGTCGATCTACTTTTCCATTAGATTTCCATCGCATTCTGTTTGACACTGCTGAAGCTATTTACGGTGATAAAGCTTCCGTCTGCCAAATGTCTCTCAACCGAGCTGCTTTAATCGTACAAGAAACTCGAATAGTTTGTCCGGTCGCTTTTTGCATCCATAGTTCTCCTTCTGTTTCGTTAAATAGTTGTTGCTTGCATTCCGAAACTCCTGTAAGACGCTTGAAATTTATCGCCGCAACGTTCCACCACGTTGTGCTATATTGCCTTGTTTGCAGGACAAGCTTCGCTGGCAAATATTCTGCGTTTAGACGAAACACAGCGAACTAATCAAATTTTATGAGATTCGATCGCTTAACGGATATCGCATCTGTGTGCGGTGGAAGCGCGCCATTTGACTGGCAAGTTGAGACGATAGCGGCAATTTTCTGGCCGAATCGACCAATAATCCACGTTGGTCGACAAGTACGTCTTATCGAGCATCGAATCTTGCCAAACACAAAGGGAGTAACGGTTTGAATTAATGCTTGTTTGTGCGACTCGCCACGATCCAACCCCAGTCAAACTATCGCAGCCTCGATCCCTCTCAATCTACCTCGGTTCCAGCTATATCTAAACAGCTCGCTCGTTTGTTAATCCACTTCGTCTCGCGTGGTCAGAAGGACGTATCGAATACGAATTCGTCATTGTCGTTCACAGTCGTGGTACGTACATTATTCATAGGTCGATCGCCAGCTTTTCCATCGGCTGCGAGTCGTTCGAATAACCGCATGCATCCAGATCTCTGACACCTTCGTCATCCTTTTTACCCTGTCTTCTTGTCAACCACGAAACTCCAACGTTTATTCGATCGTGCCGACTTTCTACGTACATTCTGCCTGTTACGTCGCGTAACACTCTGCCTAGCCGAGGCCACACACCGCGGGCAATATGGCAACCAGATGTCTTCGGATACTCGCAGCGTATCCTCCATAGTTTCTAGTACCTTCCATAAATCTCATAGATTTCCTAGAAAAGGTCCTTCGAACCAAACAAACGTCTGTTTCCGAGGAATTTCCAAAGACTATTGTCTACCACGGCTTAACTAGGGAAAGTTAGTTTTTCTCACGTACGCTGCAACTTTCCTCCCACTAACCACTTTCTCTCGAGGGCGGTTAAGACCCTTCGTTTAACCAATTAACAACGAAGCCTATTTCCCTCACTCTCTTAACTAAAATCGTCACCAACAAATCCGATGGTCCCGTGCGCTAGACACACCCATCCTTAGCTTTCCTCCGACACAGCATCGTCTCCCAAGACGGTACTGATTTTACATCCTTCGAACGGTCAACATCCTTTAACCGGGTATACACACCCGTAGATCGGTCACTCACTCATCTCGTACATACGCACCAGCGAAACTGCCTTCGTTATAAGTTGTTGGAATAAACGGTGAAATATAACTTACTCTACTGTGTCATATTCATTTAACCACCTCTGTTATCTTAACCGAAACAGGGGAACGACTCCTTCGCGGCGTCGATTCACCGAATCGTAGCGAGAATTTACGCCTCTCGCTGACGCGTTTTCCTCGCGAACGGTCGTAACACTACCGCTAGTCGTTAACTTTCGCATTCCTTCTGCTGCGAACGAAAGTTAATCGTAGGTGGAGTTTACCAACGTGTCTTTCCACAGCTTCCCGCTAGTTTCCTGCGACAACCGCGTAACCAGAGATTTGTAATTTTTTAGTCGTTGGTACGGGGAAAAAAGGAACGTTTCTTGCACTTTGTACTTTCTACTGGCGGAATCCTGCGAGCGAACTTTGAAAATTCTATCGTATCGTAGAAACTGCAAACTATAAACAGTTGGTAACATTGAAACTGGTTTCTCTCGTCTTGTGTCTTTTCGTGTTTCTTATTTAATAGACCTTTATATTTTTATAGTAAGTAGTCTCTGTGTTTTTTAACCGTCAGAAAAAAGACAAACTTTGGTCTTTGACGAAACTTGATGAAAGTTAAGGGCGGTAAAGAGCGCGAGCTTTGTCGCGAAATTAGCAAATTTTTTCGCAGTTCAAACGAAAACTTAGTTTCGAAATTCCCACCGTCGCCGGCAAACACTATATTTCGCTATTATGAACCGAGTATCAAAATACGCGACACCTCGTTGACCCTGTCTAACTTTTTCAAACTGCAGGGATGGAAAAGTTTCTCGCACGACGATCGTGTGCCAAACTTGCCGCGCGAAACTTTCTCCATCTGTGTTTTCGAACGATTTCCCTCATTCAATTTTTCCCTTTCGTCGCCTTTAACCGGATTTCTGCAAACACGTATAATGGCGTCCTTTGCAACTATCAATCACAGTGGCATTAATTCCGAGCAATTTCGTTTCGAGAATACAACATTCTCGCAGTAAATCCTCTGCTACATTTATCCTTTACGAACGTTGTTTGATTCGAAGCGTAAACAACATCTTTTCTATGAATTCCCGATTCGTACAAACAATTTTTACACGCGAAGTTGTTCGAGTATTATAATTTTTCTACATAAACATTTCTAAACGCTACCGAAGAACGCAGCAGCAATTGATTTTTATTATTCTACACGCGAATCAACGAGACACTCTGTTTCCTTGCCACGTTGTATCTCAGTACCGTGAAAGTTGTGTTCCATGGGTCGGCGATTTCTCGCAACGCGAAGACCACATCATCGTGGCATCCGCGCTGTGTTCGACTAATTTTTCGTCGTTTGCAAGTTCGCCAGGACTCCGTGTAACGCGGCCCGATCGTTCGAATACGCGCGCGAGTCGCGTAACGCGATTGAAACTGCTCGTAGCGTATATATTCTGCTGCTCGAAAGACACGCTGACACCCAATACTCGAAGCTTCGTCGAAGATCGAATGGAACGCGCGCGACAAAACGGCTGCTCGCGCAGCTGCGACTAAAGTAATTGGATCGCGTTCAGAAACTCGGCGTTTTAATGAAATTCTCTGTTACCGACGATACCTCGAACCATTAACAATGTCGGAAGTTTCAGGTTCGTTGTATCGTTCGTTTTCGCTTCTTGAGACAGAGAAGTGGCCGAAGGGGAGAGACGAGCGTCGGACGCGCGTCTCACTTCCGCTCCAACCCTTTTCATTTATCTCTTTACGGGGCTTTACACACGGTTCTCCATCTATCGTCTAGGGGAGAATCGTCTGGCGATCGATATGACGCCACCGGCCCCAAACGCGTGTCCAAATAATCGACGACTTTGCCGATTCTAACGAGCAACCACGGCGCGTAATCGAACAGCTCTCGCAGGAAACTTGGACAAATTTGGAAATTTCTTACTGGAAAATATTCTCTGAATGCCGAGTACGATATACGAAAATAGTCTGGTATAAAAATTGCAAATTGCTAGATAGCATAGTATACATCGTTTGGTATACGGTATATGGCGTAGATGTACGGTATACAGGCGCGATTTTCCTATCCAAATAGATATCGATAATATTAGAAAGTGGTGTCTCAACGTCGCCTTTATAGAAAAAGGCACAAGCGCCAGTAAACGTAATCGATTGTTTCTTTGCTTTTCGTTTATTTAAACGAATGCCATTTATTCAAATGAACGTAACGCTGAGTTTCCTTTACGACTAACAACAAGGCTTTCACGACTAACAAGAAGCACACACAGGCTTCTCTACGGATACGCTTTTCTTCTTCTTCATGAATTTCGACCACGTTGATGCATAAGTTTCCCCTCTTTCTGCTGGGAAACTTGTTTCGTGCCACTCGCAGTGTTTCCTACAGGCAGGATGTTTACATCGTCCGCGGATGTTTATGCATTTTTGGGCAATTTAAGATTCCAAAAATACACAGCGCATAGGATATGCAAAAATATACGGAATATTTAAGGTATAGCGCTTATTGCGATATCCAGTGCACGAAGCAAGTTTCCATTTCTGTGATTTAATCTTCGGAAAAATGCACAATTACGCGGCCTAACTACGAATGGATTCGTCAGTTCGTAATAAACCAGCATCTATCATGCGTGAAGCATTACACGCGGACTAATCGAATTTGTAGTAGTAATATACTGCTCCAACGTTCGTCTCGATTTTCAGTATTCGTTCGATCTTTATTTCCCGATCTCCAGGACGCTGTATAATTAATTCAGATATTCGTCATTTTTCCCAGTGCCAATGAAACGAATCGAGCCGAATGGTTAATTAGAATAACGCGTTCTCTCTATTCTGACAAAATATAATATAATTTTAATAATTACGTTTTTTTAATTTTTCAAAAAAAAAAAAGATTAATCTCGCTGAAAGTATTGTTCTCGACGTGGGATCCCCCACCCCCTCCTCTCGTTCCACTCCCCTTCGATAATAAAAATTTCTGCTGAAAGAACTTTTTCATGCATCGACCAACGACTGAAATATGTATAGCCGCAATTTAAATATTTGCCTATTTGTGTATGCAGTAGGATCCTGTTCGCTCTGCATAATAACATGGAGGAAGCGGTAATAAATATATGAAGTACGGAAGAAATTTTGCATAAAGGAATACAAAATTATATGGAAAGAAACTAAGAGGTTGGCATATTTTTACGAAGGTTATCGAGACGCGAAAGATCGATATATTGCGTTGTAATAACACGTGCTAACGTGAGTAACAAGTAGTAAATAACAAGCAGTAAAAAGTAATATCGTAATAATAATTGGCTCGAATTTTTGTAGCTGATCTTCTCTCCTTTTCCATCCGGGATATTTTAAATTCATCATCTATCTTTAATTAACTTAAATAATAGAAGAAGGATAGGAATCTAAAACGAATGTAGCCTAATAAACATAAACTACAGTCGATTTTTACAATTTCATTATTTTCCAATTGCCTGCAAATTTCCTAATGTTATTAAATTATTATAATATCCTCTCTTGCTAATAACGTATCCAGGCTGTCTGTACGCGTGTCCCGCAACCGGATTTCGCAGCTTTGACGTTTTTCCACGTGCTGCATCGCGTGACACGCGAATTCCTCGGTCGTGTGGTTTCACAAGTTCCAAAATTAAAATCCGTTCTCTCCACTATGCAAATATGCGCATATATATATACACATTTCTGTACTCTCCACAAACATAGTCATTTACGCTCTTAATATCTTTTTATTTTTTTAAATATACGTTCAACGTCGCATGAAATTTCCAGCTCTCGGTGATAATCTCTTCGGGAAAATTGCAAATTCGTATCGGGAGAATGCAAGCTGCGAGGAGGTTGTACGTGGCGCGCTACAATTTCGCGGAATTGGAATTTTCTGCATCTCGGTAAGAACTTTCTGACCAAAATTGCAAATTTCTACGAGAAGAATAGAAGCTTGGAGGAGGTGGCACGCTGGAATCTCTCGGAGCCGAAATTTCTGCACCCCTTGGCAAACATTTCTCGCGGAAGTCGCAATCGCCGTGATTTCCTTTCTTCCCAAAGTTACGCAAACATCTATAGAAATGAAATTCTCAAAAACCGTTTCAAGCTCGCAGCCTCATCAGGCACGTTTATTTCATGAAACAATCATTTTCCCTGTCGTTGGTTCGTCATCGCCGCGATACCCGCGGACAGAGATCGAACGGAACAAAGGCAGGGCAAAACAAAGCAACGCGGAATCCAAGTTTTCCATAGAGATGTTAATCGATCAGCGAGCATCTCGCTCGATCGTGGATAGCGGGACGAGGATAGGAGAATTACGGACGATCGGTCGGGTGATTAAGGCAAGTTGCAAGCTCGCGTTAATCACGCGTGCACACGATCGCGCAATCCCATTGAACGCGCGACCAGCCGTTTAACATTTCATAGGAAGCGTTTAATCGCGCTACGGGGCCCTTTATGCTAGTTTCCTATCCTCCAGACTCGAGTTCCTTTCGCCGGGGGATCCGTACGAAGAAAGAGCTGCTTGATCCGCGATTACATTACCACGGCGAAACGACCGGCCAATGAGTAACACCGTGGCCGCGTTAAAGGATTAGGCTGGTCCATTAATCTTCCGCGAGAGATTAAGCGACGTACCGTATCGAAGATGTGTTCTCTTCCTCCGATGTCTTTTTAATATGTCTTGATTTGGTATAACGTCGCGTTACGTTTAATTTTTTTCAAGTTCCTTTTTTATTATTTGTCTATTATTTATTAATGTACGGTATGTCGTCGTATCTGTTAATTTCGTCGTGTATCGGATCCGGTCGTAGATAGATTTTCGATTCGCGAGGTGTTGGCAGGATTCGATGATAAAGCAGCAGCAGGGAAACCATCGCGTTAAAGCGTTAGGCTCGTTCATCGATGGAAAATGTGGAAAAATATTGTGATACACGTCGAATGTGAGCAGATAATTCAGCGTTTCAAATAACTGGCGCGTTTGAAAAAAGAAATTTACATTTCTTGCCACACTCTGCTTAATAGTATGCAGAGATACGAATCGCGTTTTACGTTTCATCGTGTGCACATGTTATTATGACGTTGCTCGATAGATTTCAGATTCGTCGGTTCGTTAACAATTCTCGCGCTATCGGATTTAATTATTCGCTAAAGCGATTGAAACCCGAGTGCCGTGGACATTTGTCCGACTAACTCAAGTCGATTGCTTTTAGCCTGATTGCTTTTAATAAAAGTCCGAGCTTTACGGCCGATTTTGTTCAAGTGCTCGAAAATAAATTACGCTCAGCGGGTACCCCACTTCAGAAATTGAGATTGCGAATCTCGTCGGAAAAAAATGTTTTCCGCCTTTCTACGAAAAATCAACCTCCTCCCAACGCTGTACGCCAAAGGATATTCAAATTTTAACATGTATATTAACATTTAGCTCACAATTCACCTTCTACGTCATTATGCTAAGTATATTGCCATTCGGCTCGTTTCGTTATACACTTTCTCCGTAAAATTCACCCGGTTAGGCTGAAACGCTGTCGAACGGACGGACCACGGTAAAACGCTGCAAAACAGAGTCAAAAATCCAACTGCGACGTTATATTCGCCTCTACGGTCCTTCCGGTAATTGGCGGTTTATATCTCGATAGCGGTAACAGTCTGACGGAGCAACGTCGACTGAATATGCATAATTTCCCATCTGGGACCCATTGCGACGTCTTTCGTATCAGAAGCAACGCGTGGTTTCACGTTATCGCGCGGCGATTTCGCAGGACACCCACCTTCCTCCGTTCCGAAGCTTGCCCATCTCGAGCAAGCGATTCCAAACGATTCGCTGCGTTACCTGCGACTGCTGTGCAAGCTGTTCTCGCGTTTGCGCTGAATTTTCGCCTTATTGGCAACTTTTTAACGCTTAGAAAGAAGTTTCGTTACTCGCGCGTACGGCTAATAACTGGTACATTTTTCATGCGATAATCGCCGAGGAGATTTCTGTTTGGAGGGCGAAGCGAGACTCCATAAAAAGCGTGTGGAACGAGGTTCGCTACGGGGCGGCGGTAAATCTGGCTTTAACGCTCTTTCGGAAACAGTTTCCGACGGAGCCCATCTGTTCTCTTCTTAAAACGTCGCCGTTACATATTTTCTATCCTCGAGACGCCCTCCTGTTCGACAGGGCTTGGCTCGTTCGCGTCTCGCTTCGACGCCGTGTTAATGCAGCCCCGTGGCATCACTTCGTTAACGTTAAATCGAATTGACACGCAGCAGGTGTCTATTTGACG
Source organism: Bombus bifarius (assembly GCF_011952205.1). Taxonomy (NCBI): domain Eukaryota; kingdom Metazoa; phylum Arthropoda; class Insecta; order Hymenoptera; family Apidae; genus Bombus; species Bombus bifarius. The sequence goes on from NW_022884538.1 coordinate 215,897, forward strand.
ACGAGAGCTTTGAGCAATTTCTGCGAGATCGCTAAGTGAAGCCTATATAAAGCTAAAATATCTCCCATCTATGTATAGTCCGTGCAAACCATCACCACCACCACGTTGGTGGTAAGCTTTCGCGCGTGCAAATCGGTTTCGCCGATACTTGGCCGCTGCTGAATAAAGTTTTCCGTGTCCCGGTGCGAAACTTTCGAGAAGAGTTGCGCGTGTCGTGTGCTCGACCGCTTGTCACTGTCGATAGCGATCCATGTGCTCGAGCTGTGTGCCTTTGAATGCGTGTTAAGGATCTACGGGTGAGGAATATGTTACGGAACTGTTTCGTTCGCAACGTCGAGCTTCGGCGATTCCGTTTAAGACAGAGAAATAAATAAATGGAGAATTCTTGGTAACGTCAAGTTGGTGTTTTCGTTCGGCATCCGGAGAATAATCGTTTTACATTTTAATATTCTTTCTAGTGTGTGTTGAACGTCGCGCGATATTACAGCGGAGGGTGGAGCAAGAAATGTTAAACAACAGGTTTCTAATATCGTCGAGCAGACAAAAGAGGAATATATCCTGTCATTTTTTATTTCCTTTTCTTACTCTTCGCACGACGACTAGTTTGAAAGTTACGAAATATTCAAGATTAGAGAGCTGACACGTTTTTAAACGTAGTAGAATCATATACGGTGTGCGAGATATGTGCCTACGTATTTCAGCATGGACATTGTGTTTGTAATACGAATTCAAATTCTGATGGATCGGTTGTTTGCTACCGTTTTAGTTGAACTATGAAATCTATAGACGCTTCTGTATAATATATCGTATGATATCGTAGTATGAGACGTACAATCGAGCTTTTATTTAAATCTCTGGGCATCGATTCTTGGCTTTCTCGTAGAAAACGATAGAAATTTTGGTAATAAATTGGCGTCAGGAAAGAATATAAAGTCACTGTTCGAACAAATACGCGAGATTGCCGAATGTATTTCGCAGCAGTGTTAATTTGCTGGTTACTGATGAATTTGCTTCGGCTGGTGCAGAGAGCTAATTTATTCGATGGCATTTTGCCTGGCAAATATATAAGGTGCTATTAATTTCAATGTATCGAACTGCTGAAACTTAGGCGGCATAAATCCACCTGACCACGGCAATAGTATGATACATATAAAGGTGGTCAGAGGACGACGAATAAGATGATACACGATGAGAATACTCGAAGATCGATCGCAGAAATATACGAGTTAACGACGAGCAAGATAACACGTACGAAGATAGGACGATGACGTACTACGAAATAAAATATATTTATGCGCGATAAAGACAGAAAAGGTGAATTACTTGTCTATTTCTTAAATTATTATAAACATGTATGCAAATATATCAAATAAATGCATCTATATAATAGAAGCAATCGATAAGAATACGCAAGTGAAAATATAAATCTGATATTGGCAAGATCGCGTTCAACCATTTGCCTCTCGTTTCTTCTACGATTTAATACGCGATCAGACTGATTTTGTTGGATGCCTGTTCCAACAATTTCCAAAGAAGCTCTTTTGTCGAGCTGCTCGCAACATCTCACGGCAAGTGCAACTGGATTACACAACTTTCCCGTTTTCTTTACGAAGCGGCGCTTCGTTCCGCGCCGGTCTTCTCGTGATGCCGCGGATCAAGCGGATCAAAAACTCTTTAGTTTCCGAGAACTTAATCCACAATGCCCGCGTCTCGTTTGATCCGACCAGCCGGTCGAACGAGATTTCACCCGATATCCTTACAAATCTCTGAGAATCGACGGCTATCGCGTTGGCCAATGGAACGACGCGACTTCCATTCAACGATCTTTAGAAGAACAGCAGGAAATATGCAGCGTGGCAGGTTAATATCGGCACACGCTTTAAGCCAGAATTACTTTCTTAAAGTTGGACTAAACGACCTGAGTCTTTCGTTCTCCTTTTTCCAGTTCTATGATGAGCTTTAATCGAAATAACCGAGTAAACATTTGCCCTGGAGTTTCAATATATCCAGCCCACAGGGGGCCAAAAATTATTGACTTTTATCCTACGCTTTCCATTTCCTTGCCCGCTCGTAGAACAATCTCCAGCCGATTATCGAATCTGCTTTCGAATTTCAAAGGCTTTTCAAAAGAAGGTAAAGTCGCGGCATATTTTCTACGTAAAGTGCACGAGTCGTGGTCTGAAACAATCTGCAGATGAACGTGTCTTACGATCGCGAATGAGAATCGCCGCGCGATCAACGCGAAAATTAGGCAAAGTAGGTCAGTCGGCAATTATAAAGCGCTCGTCTGCGAACCATTATCCTAAGATCTGTCATATCTATCCCACGAATGCTACTAATTGTACCTGTAACTTCGACTCCGACAATTGTCATTATCCATCTGCAGTTATAACGCGTAATCCATCCGAGTGTTCCGCGTATCAAACTCTTCCTCGTTTACGAAGAACATTTCGCTTTAACGGATTGATTAACCGCGCGAGGTAGCTTTCAGGGCTGATCGGCGACAATACGGCTGGTCCATTGAAAGCGTAAGCCAAATAAAGCTCGTGAAACGCGGGCTATTAACTCGGGCTTTTGTGGCGGCTGAACGCGTGCCTCTTTATCGAAGAACGAGCTGTGTCTCGTCGGGACGCTATCCGAGCTCCAAACTGCACCCGAAATCCTTGTAAAACGTCCCTCCGTCGGTGTGTAGTTGCGGAGAACGCGATTTACATATTCGCTCGGCAGCTTCCTGGACTCGAATCGTTCGCGTTTGCCACCGGTACGTGGATCGGTACGTGGGCGATCGTAAAGCTCGATTCCCACTGGCGTAGTCCAACGAGAACGACCGCTCTCCGTTGACGAGTCATCGGTCGAGTCGAGTCGGGTCGAGCGAAAATCTGCTGACTGTTCCCTGATTCGACGTACCGCGATCGCCGCGGTGTGAATGGAGCTTTATGCGCCTCGTGGCAAGCGCGCCTCTCGACCGCGTTGTTGGTTCGAGTTGCGCGCTGATTTTACAGCACCTGCGATTTCGTCGGGGATCTGTTGGAAAATTAGCCGGGTCGAGCAATTCCTAAGACGCGAAATTTCCAGTTTCAAAGTTACACGATTCATATGCGGCAACTTCAGAAATGCCTGTGGTTCTTGCCACTTACGTAACACCAAAGTTTAATCTTTCCTATCCTAGACTTTCTTGGCCAACTGTGAGCGTACGCGTGACACGGACCATTTCCCCAATTTCGTGTACGACCTGCATAAATCAGGGCCGTATCAGGCAGCGGGAATAATATACAATCGAGGGCCGTTGCTTGCGCTCCATTCCGGGAGAATTAACTCGCGCAACTTTGTCACCCGGTGTTTGATATTCTTGTAAGTTCGAGATGCTACATCTGTTACCGGAAGGCAAGAAGTACGCGGCCGAGCTGTCTGAAAAGCTCACAACAGTGGTCTCTGTCGCCGAAATAAAATCGCGACGATGTATCAGACATCGCGGTCCTAAGTTCGTGGTATTAAGAACGTGACAAAATAAAACAACGAAACGTCCATGCGATATCGCGGTATTAAACTCGACTGATTTTTCTTAAATCCGAACGAAAAGGTGAATTTGTCGATGCGCGGCGCGCTCCTGGACTTTGACGAGATCTGTTTTTAATCAGCTTGCTGTGGCGCGAGAAATATTAGAAACGATCGAATCTCAATGACCTTGAAAAAATTAAAATACCACGCAAGATCAAACTTCGTTTCCAACGAAATGATCAAAAACAGTCTGATTGAAATCCACGAGGGCGTCGCGTATCGACGAGTGAACCAATGAAAAAAGCCACTTGACAATAAAAAAAAAAAACGCTGTATAATTTCTCTCCGATTACGATTTTTATCGCGCTTTTGGCATCGCTGAAAATAGCAACGCTGTTCATTCAAATTCATCGTCTGTTTCGACGACTCTCGCTATTCTATTCTTTAACACAGCTCTGTTTAACGATGCTCAAGACTCCGCCGAATTTGGTGTAACAAGACGATAAAATCGTCCATAACCTTCGCCTATTTCCGGTACGTTGGAGTTTGCGTAGTTCTACAACATCGAGTGAGAATTTTCCTGGCTTGTTTAACGTTATATATCTTTAATTCTACTTTTGCGTCGGAGCTCGGGGCGGATAAAAATTTGCGTAACAGCGATTTAAAAGGACGGAGTGACGGCACGCGGTCTAAATTCCGGTTGAGAGGAAACGTTGTCGCGACAATGCCGGCTATGCTTGAAACGACTACGTTACGATACAAATGGAGCAATAGTAAACAGCGAGTCAGGCAAGCGGACGAAAATCATGCTGACGGAGCGAGTGAATAACTCGTTGACAACTCGACAGTGCCAACCTAGGCACCGTGAAATCTCACAGACGATGTAGCTACAGCGGCAACTGTATTCTTCATCGACGATTGTTTGCGCTAGCGAAATTAACGAAGAGAAACCGTCGTGTCGAAACCACGTTAAAACACTGGCGGCTCCGTCTCCGGCTCTTTCAACGGGGATAGCAAATAGATTTATGAATCTGCGCGGTTCGCTTTCTAACGATTTCAAATTCGAACGTGACCGAACCACGAAAGAACATTGGCCCCGCGCCAGTTACCACGAGATTCCTCGTGGCGAACGGCTCAAGCCGATCTCGCACGTTTCATAATCGCCGTCTTTTGCCACCTCGCTGTTGCATCGAGAAACTGTAGCGTACTTAAAACGTGCGGCAAGAGACAAGCGATGACGAGTATAGTTGTCGGACACGGCTAACTGGCTGGTGCACGATTTCGGCCAGAGAAGCGACAGAAACGGAGATCTTACGTTAAGAGGAACACGTCAACACGATAAATGGATAACTTTGTTAGGGACAGTTCCCTTCTGTGAAAACGTAGCACATTGATCGTTTTGGATGCGAGATACGATAGCGGCGAGCCGATATAATGCGCGGCTTTCCATGTACGAAACCGAACAAATCAAGGCAACACACTAAATTCATGTAGGGCGGATTTTATCGACTACCACGTGGCGCGAAGCCAGTACAATTTATGAAGAATCTAGCGGTTTTGTTCGTGGTACTTGTCGTACCAGAGTGCAATCGACAAGCGAATGGATCGCGTCGTGGTTTTATTTTCGCCGCTAAAGTTACGGGCCAGCCGCATGACGAAGGTGAGACGAAAAACGTCAATGTAACCAGCGACTACACCGCCACGGAACCAAGCGATTTAGCGTTCGAGCCAGTTGTCACAGTGAGAATTCCAGTAAAATGTAACCTCTCGATCGTGTTCTCCGCGAGAAGGATGAATGGTTCAGGCTTTAGCAGCCAAACTTTGTCAAGATTTTCTGCCCATAAAAGTGGCAGCTTTGTTAAAAAGATCTATAGAAACTACAAGATAAGAAGACAAATAAGACAGTCGGTCAATCTCAATTACTACAATTTTCCTCAGTTTGACAATTGACAATTAGTCGGCATCGTAGTAGCGAACGAACCAAGAGAAGAGGTAGATAAGAAGGGAAGAAGAGTCGGACGAAACGAAATATCCGCGAGCGTAAATTTCGCGGATATTTCGGATACAGCGGGCCATTAATTTCCTTCGATTAGAAATTTCTCGCTGCGATACCAACGTTCGTGTCGTAACGGATGAGTCAGATGGAACAATATCTGACAGCGGTTAGGTCGCGTCGCCTCTAATTGCCTCAATTGCCTCAATTGCAAACAGCGTCGATCCTATAGGAAGTCAATCAGTCCTGCATGAGGAAAGCGGAGGAAGTAGAGCTTGATGATAACGCACATCGCCGTTCGTTAAAGGCTGTGCGGTTATTACAAAGGAATCTTCACGGTCGCCTTCAACTCCTGAAGGCGTTCGGAGTACGAAAGTATTGATCTCCTTCTATCTAACATGACACTAGCGTGATATCAATAGCAGCCGCGGCGAGAAAGCTATTTTAGAACGACCAGACTATAGAAGAAGGGAAATGGAGAGAGAATGAGCGGCTCGTCCTTTCGAAAATTGCCAACCAGAGGTCCTTTATAACGCGAACAGCGCGGATATTTATGCAAATTCGTACGGCGAAGAGTAGCGTGGTGCAATGGTATCTTTTTATTCTATTTCGCTCGTCGTCAACATTTTTTTTTTTTTTGTTTTTTATACGCGCAAGAAACAAGCGTCCACACGTCGAAATACGCGTCGTTGGTGCAGTTGGTTCGCGTCCGATTCCAATTTCTGTCTAGTTAAAATTTTCCGTGTGTGTCGGTTGTTATCGAGTAGGAACGCCAACTAATATTTCATTTCGTCGAATTTCGCTCGAGTTTGATTGGATCGGAATCGCCGGACACGAGTAAAACTAGACGCGTTAAGTGTTCGTTTGTGCGAGTAGAGACGCACTTAATAAAAAAATCAAAAAACGAAGGCCGACCCGTTTCGAGTGCTCCGATCTGTCTTTATTATTCCTGTCGTAGTATTTTGACCGAACCGCCAACGTCGAAAGAATATAGGAAAAGAAGGATTAAAAAAAGCGCTGATGGATCCACGTCTGCAGGAATTTTGTTGTCGGTACGTTTCGGGACAACCTGATGCGTTTACATGAAAAAGAAATCGGGGAATTGCAGCCTTTACGCGCTTAGGAAACTCATCGCCACAACTTTCTGTACTCTGAATCGTCAGCCACTTTGAACTATTTAACGCGTGCAAATTTCAAGTCGATATCCACGACAGTTTCGTTGAAAACAGATTGTTAACACTTTACACTGGTTCGCTCTGTACAGTACATTCTTCCGAAAATCATATTTTCAAGTTAGGCGAGCTAATGAATGTCCGAACAGGTCGAACGATTAATCGATTCGTTGATACACACGAGACAACATCTCGATAATAAAAAGCAACGTGGAATTTAGCGGAAATGTTCGCTGGATAAATGAATAAAAGTTTAATCAAATACATGCATGACGAGAGGCAAGACTAATGGACGTCGCTTATGCATGCAGAAATACTGTCAAATTTCGAGTTCAATGACGATGGAATTTGTATGGATAAATGTCACTTTCGGATTACACGGGAAATGGAATATCGCAGAATATCAAGGTGATTGCTTACAATTTTCCTGATATACGATTATGTTTTATCAATCCCATTAAAAGTGTTTTATAGATACGCACGCAGCCGGATAAATTTATACGCAGTACAATAACGTGTACAGGGGCAATAATTTTCATCAGCTTCGATATCTCTCTTCTTTTCGCAGATACGGGAAAATTTTATTTGCGAACATCGTACGATATATACGAGATATAATAGAGAATATGGCAGTAATAATGTTCTTGCGGGTGGCGGGTGTTCGGAGACTTTCAGAAACTTTATCTCGATATTTTCAAATCGCTTGTCGCACTTTGTCAAACAATTAATAATCAGCTGATAGTATTTTTAGTAACTATTTATGAAAAGAGCGTTAACGGTACTACGACGACATATTAGAATATGGGATGGATAAATCGCAAACAATCGCAATTTCATTTTCGTCTGTAGATTCCACTCTATTCGACGCGGGCCACGCTGATTCAATTCGGAATCGATCGAAACAAGCGCAACTGGAATTGACCGAATAGCAAATCCAGGGCGCGCAACGAACGCGCGAAAAAATCATCAAGAAACGGATGGAGAATGAACGAGGCCAGATTATCCGATTGTCGATTTCAATTGGTCCGGTTTGCGTCCGCGGATCGCTTCGATCGAGCACAGACGCGGACGTGGACGTGGACGCGCGTAGCTGTTGTGCAGAATTAATGCGCGTCTGTCGCGAAATCGCATTAACGTCCACGATTTCTCATCTCTTCGTGTATCGTTAATAGCAACGGGGGCCTGGATGATTCGGTGACAAGATCATTAGCAGCCTGAGCGTCCATTACACGCTATCTGACTCGTATCGTTTGCCTGCACATTTCGCGCCGTATCTCCTTGTTCCAGGCGTAAATGTTGAAGAAGACGAGCCATTTGAGAACTACGAACAGTGTTGGACGCATTCGATTCTCAGTTTCGGAACGATTCCACGCTTCTCGAAATTGTCGGAATTTCGATCACTTGGAACGCGATGAACACCTGAAGGTTTTGGAAATCCGAAAAGTCTCGAAAGTCTCGCAAGACTTGCCACCTTAAACTGAAAGTCTCCAATGTTTTGCAAACTCGATGCCCCGAAACTGCTGAAAGTCTTTTGTAAGACTCGATAGCCTGAAACTTTCGAAAGTCTTGAAAGTCTTGTAGATCCTGCGAGTCATTCGCGTAAATGCATTTCTGATATCTCGAATCTCGTAGATCTTCTCTAATATTTTATGTCAATGATATCGTCTGGATCAATCATCGAAAATGTTTGTCAAATATCGACTACGCTCTAAACCCTAGCCTTTCGAGACTTGTGAAAGTATACAAGACCCACAAGAGACACATTCCATGCGGTTCTTCGTGCTGTTTTAAGTCCCTTTTTATTCTATTCCGTCCTTTTTAAATTATATTCGTGAAAATAGGAATTTTCACGAATATTCGCGATATATCGATAACTTGCAAGATGTACGTGTGACAGAGAAAAATACAACTTTAAGACGAGCGAAGAAAGAAAATTTGATAATTCTTGCGATTATGCGTCTCATTAACCATTGCCACCAATTGCGTATGGTGCCGCTAGAGCTGCGCAGCTCGTAGCAAATTGTTAACAACGTTACCCGCTGTTATCTTCGTAATTATATTACATGTAAATTACTTTTGCGGTGCATAAACATCGTAAGCAATCTATCTAATTACTCACTTGCAGAATCGGTTGTATCAGTATGTAAATTGCACGTATAAACTTGGTGAATAGATTACGTTAATCTACGCTACTGCGCGCAAAATTAATCTTGCGTATTTAGTATTATGAGAGGATAATAGACGTGCGGTTGCCACGATATTTCGCGGCTCTTTAACGCTCTTCTAACCAACTTCGTATTAATTGAAAATTTATTGAAAATTGAAGATTCTTTATCAACTTTCATTCTCCTCCAATAAAAAAGGCAGCGCTTTTCTTCGACAGCCGTTAGTTGAAACGTTAGACAAGGGCAAATTCCACGGATAAAAGTTAAAATATCTGCTAAACTAATGGTTTTTTCGGTATAATATCAAAAAATGATCAGGCCCATCGAATACGATAAATTCTATGTCAAACATTTTTCGAGAAACGTCAATCGATAGCCAGTTCATTTCGTATCGCAAACTTGGCGAGATTGAAAGATATCGATGTTGAAGAAAAATACGTAATTCGTTTCGAGTAACAACAGTAAGAGGAACAGTACAGGGACACACCGGTGAGCATAGTCGGTGGAACAGAAATGGCGGCAAGTTTGCTACGGTTTTCCATTTTGGCCGCCGGCGAGAGTGCTAACGCGCGAATTTGCAAATTATTTGGCAACTTTGCAGCAATGCCTGCAAGCGTACCTTCGTTTAATTACTCCCTTAAAATTTCACGTCCGGGTTTTGCCAGCACGGCCAAACGTCACGCTTCCATTCAACCGCGTTTACACAACGAACTTATTCGACTTGTTGTTGGTAATTAAGAAACAATGACGCCTGGCTCTACCAAGTTCTCTTGCAACCCCTCGAGCGAGCAATTTCCAAATTCTTCAAAATTCTGCCGCTGTGAGGGACAGAGTGGTTCGAAACAAATGCACGCGAGATTTAATGTACGCGAGTATCCTAAGGCCGTAAAAATATCCATAGATGGATGCTTGTACAAATGCATATTTTTGTGAAGGTAACTGTTTAGAAAGACGTAAAATGGATAGAAATCGCCTTTTATACATCTTTGATTGCCACGTGCAGTCTTGGACGCAAGTCCAATTTCCTCCTGAGCCATCGGGCTGAAATAAATTCGATTCCAGCAGATTACCATTCCCATGACAGTAGCAGTGGCAGTATGTTAAAATGTTAATAACAATTGACACGTATCTAATGAATTCCCGATGCGACGCGCAATCAAGGGTCGCAATGTCTGCTGGTTCTTAGACCTAATTCCCTAGCGGCCTAATTACCATCCTGGCAGTCTCGTAGGCTATTAAGATGGACAGGATACTTGCGCATTGCCGAGCAACGTCCGGGAGTGGATTCATCGATGATTTATCAATTACGTCAACGTCAACCTGTGCCCAAGCTATGTACGCGATCCGTTGCATAAATAATAAGACAAATATGCTTTATAATTCAGCGGGTAAGCCGTTAAGAACGTGAATTGTGAAACCTGAACATTTCAAGTTACGCGATAGCTTTATTGCTGTATCCTAATTCATTTATTCGATATAGGACATTTGCCAAACGAGTTTCGTCCTTTAGGAAGTATCCAAACGTGCAAATTATTAATTATGCATACGAGTTATGTACTGTAGCCCGTTTGGAACAAGTATCTCGAGCAAGTTACGCGACACGCATGCTAGCGATTCAACGTCTTAAAAACAGACTAGCTTGCCTGAATTCAAACACTATCCAATGGGAGAGTATATAAAAAATTTACCTAACGTTTGTGCATCGGTCGAACTGTAAATTGTCAGATGGTTAAAAAAGAAGAGAGAATCTTGCGAGTGAATAATTGGGAGGATTTTAATGCTTCGATCGATTGATATTGATATAATGAATGCTATGATAATCCATTCGCTCCGTCTTCCTCTGTTGCCAAATAATTTTATCGTGTCAGTTCTACTTCTTACTCCTACACAATAAGGTGTACGTTTGGTATTCGTTAAAAGTACATTCGGTACTTTCCAGTCGTTACCGTTCTCTAACGATGATGATGGTTATTACCAACCTTCGCAATCTTCTGTCTACAAAAAAATTCCGGCCGCTACGTTCGAACGCGGCAGCAAAGATCCTGCGGTGTGTCCGTAAAAACTAAACGACGGCAGGAGAAATACCTATCCCGCTAGCGTACAACCGAACAAACAAGATAGCCTTCGACGAGCCAAAAACTCCTTATGTACCCGCGGCTACGGTGCCTGGTGATGTACCGCGTTCAGCGTGAAACCGCTGGCGTAGAATATCGCGATAGCGGATAAATCAAGTCGAATAATTGGCGGATAGCATCTAGCGGCGAATTGCGGAGAAAAGTGCCGTCCTCTTATCGCACGTGTTAGCGAGACCCTCGCCAGGGGCATTACCGCGCTTTTATTATGTATACGTGCACACTCAGCAACGCAAACTGCAGCTTCCTTCGCTGATAGCTGCTCATGAATGCACTGGTCTCGCGCTAAATGCCTGGACATAAGCAGGCGCTGCTGCCGTAAAAATTAAATCTCCTATAGAGATCTTTGCCAGCTACGCATTCGACGTTTTTCTTCCTTTTAATATTAAAAGACAAAAGGCTGCGCACAAAAGAGGAATAATAAGGCGCAATAAAGGAGGAAAAAATGGAGTATCCGTGAAGATAGATCCGAGTTTATGGAAAGGAATGGATATTAGCAGGACGTTGGTAGAAAGAATTACACCTCTTCGATATTTTACTGGGAAGAAGAGACTATGAGAGCGAAGGGCGAGGGCAGTTTGGTGGAATACGAGGCTCGAGGCAAGCAAGGGAGAGGAAAGTGACAAGATAATTGCTAGAACAAGATGTGGCAATTTAGTGAGTCTTAACAGGTATTGGTCGGAGGATTGTGTACGCAGGTGAGCGTTACGTAACAGTGGCAGGCGTACGTTAAAGCACGAGTCAGAGAACAGTTACGAGGGAAAAATTAAGGAGAAATAACGGTAGAAAATGAAAATTGTACTACGGATGGAGTATTGCGTGGAAGCAACGAGGGGAGAGTAGTCGATTGGCAGGGAAAGATGGAGAATAAATTAAGGGAAGCGAGAGGTGAGATACGTGAGTGGATATGTCTCTGTGACGTTTGAAGCGATCCTACAGCTAACGTCTCAACTAAAGATACTAAATTAGAGTATGGAAGAGATGGAAAAGAAGGAAATACCACTTTTGGTAAGACTAGACACTATGGTTATCTGACTACGTAACGGAGATTCGCTTCTAGTGGCACAATGCGCCGAGTTTTCCTTGTGCTTTCTAAGCTTAATCCGAAAACTTGGTCAGAGTTCTTCCAGGCTCGTGCACGAAAACGTTTTAGCCAGCCAAGACAGCTTTCGCCTGAGTGTGTCCAGGCGTACAGGGATCCAGGATACTTAGCAAAGTCAGGACTTCTGTGTGCTCATAGGACGCTAGGTGCCGTTAGCTCAAACTTCCTCGCCAAAATGCTGACTCTTCTTGCGCGTCCTGTTTTAAGCTTATTAGGAACTAAGCGTCACAGTTAAACGTTTCGACGAGTGAAGGCTTTTGCAAGGAAAACTGAAACACAGCGACGTGAAAAATTACCGAAACCTTTTACGTAAAACGCGGATGTTTATGCACCTGACGTGCGTTAGAACGTACAAATAAATTATGAGACGGATGTAAATATAATATACAACATACAGTTTCATCAAATTGGTACACGATCTTATTAAATTAATATCCGCGCAAATAGAAGACTGTCGTTACGTGCGGATAAAAATAGATTTCTCGAAAACTTAGATAAGGTACTTATATCTTAAATGAAGCTATCTGTTCGGAAATCGAGTTTCTCTCTCCAACATGCACATCCACTGCACCGAGGATGTCTTCGTACAGAGTGTCTTCCGACAGAACACTTAGGTACCTGTACGAACTTTCTTGCTCACTCTTCAAAGTGTCAGCCTTTAAAAGTCTCACAAGTACGGCAGCGAACTCTGCGGAAGTGTTATCGCCACGTTCCTCGAGATTCTTCGACCGACGGACACGTCCTAACTGAACACATCTACTTCCCACTTGCATACTTTAGCCATCCTTTGTAACGGAGATGTAATAGAAGTGGTCGAGATCCGCCCGAAAGAGGCGCTTCAAAAGTTTCCAATTTCGGTCGTGAACCTTTCTAAATGAGAATTTCACGATGTTTACCCCTTCCAATATATTCCTTAAAGAACGTTTCGTTTTATCGGAGAGACGAGTATATATTTCCAGGTATCGTTAACTTTTACCTCGGTTTTTTTAGTGAATTTTTTGAATGAATTAGTTACCGGTACTATGGTTTATCGTTACGAACAAATAAAATTTCTTTGCATAATAGGGAGAGGCAAATGTTTCCGTTGACCCAATATTTTCCGTGCAGAATGTCGTAACATAAAGAAACGATGTATCGTATGTTCAATTAATTACTTAAATTACATAATTGTCCCGCAAATTATTCCTGCACTGAGCACGACACTATGTACGTACGTATTACCGAATGATATGAAACTAGTACACCTAATATACCTAATTAACGAGCATGTATCGTAAAAGGAATAATTAAACGACTGAAGTAATGTACAGCGATAAATAATAATAATAAAATTAAGAAATACTATTCGTATCCAGTGTAGAAGATCGCAATAAAGCACTTGTCGGGGATTAAAAGAACTGAGAGTATCGTTGGCAAGGATGGCTCTGCTGCATGAATTATTCGTCAGAAAAAATGGAAATCTACGGGACAGGGAATCGAAATAAACCCCTACCTTTTATACCGTTACACGTAACGCGGTACAGAGAAAGTCACGAGCATGTGCGACATGCACGTGCAACCGTACGATGGCGCATACCTTTTTTCACGGGAATTGTTCAACAAGAAAGTTTCTCTATGGAAACGCAGAGGCAGAAAAATTTCTGGAAACTTACGGACCAGTAATTTGCGAATCGCGAACTGCCTTTTAGCGAGAAGCGGATATATCTATTTCACAAGCTTGGATATGCGTTCAAAGGGACCAGGTATTTGAAAATTTAACTGTTAGCGAGCAATGGAGCAAATTCGTTCTTTCTCGTAGCTATAGCTGCACGATTTTAGAATACTGTTTGTTACGGAAGAGTGACAACCGTTTCACAAATGCAAATATTCTACGTTTCCTCGCTATCGTTTAGCTTTTCCCCTTGTATAGCGGAGTGTCTTGGTTATTCGAGTCTCGTTCGACCGAGATGCTTTGAACTTTACCGTAACTTCATTTTTTCCCCCGATAGTTTAAGAGTGTGAGTTAAGAGCGAAGTTAAAGAATACGAAAGCGTAGATAATCAGGTACCGTTAAAGCAGTTAATCAAACTTTCGACCCATTAAATAGTTAATTAAAGTTAAATACGTGTACAATGTTACGTTATCAAAATGTCTTTTCACAGCGTTAATGCACAATTTATTAACAGCGATGGACCCCTCTGTTATTCTATACCGTTTGTATACATCGATATTATTGCCATACGTGGAGTGGCTGACACGTACGATAAAATCAGATATTGCAGCGGAAATTACATTGAGAATTATCAAATTTTGTTTACACTGACTGATACAATATTATCACAAACCACATTAATGGCAAGTTTATTAATACGGTTGCGAGTGAAACAAACTTATCGAGATTAAGGAGAAATTTGTAAGTGTGTAATTTAAGAGTTTGCTCATAAACGGCGAAGATATTTATGCGAATGTATATTTTTACATGATATCAAGATGTAACGAGATTGATTTTATTTATAGAAGACTTTAGGCCGGTAAATATTTATTTTACATATTTGCATATCCTGCGCCTTTCATTCACGTTCGTCGTATTTATCTGATAAAATCCAATACCATTTACCAAAGTCTTGGAGAAAGTTAAAAGTGAGGATATGCACAAACGTTATAGATGTTAACGAGTAATTACGATTAATCGATACATTAGTCGTTCTACGAACAAGTCTATTAAATATTGGTACTCGGAAATGCGAAAGGAAAAATTATGACGAAATAAAATACAGTTCCGCGGAGAAATTCCAGACTTAAAACTGTATCACGAGTCGGTGAAATTTGAACAGGTAATTGAGAAGCTAATTGCTACCGAGAGAAATTTAAATACGCCATCGAAACACTGTGTTTTAAAATTACAAATGTACGTTCGATTAAAAATTAAATAGAACGAGAACAAATATTTGTTGGAGAAAAATTTTACGTTATCGGAACTACTGACACGATCTTCAATTTTTCTTTCAGTCGATTCAAGAACGGAATCGAAGTACTTAGGAATCGTGTTTACTCGATGAAAGATTAACGTGGGAACTGGTCGCATAAAACACGTGACGAAGGAAGTAGCATAGCGAGAAGTTCATACGATATACAACTTTGTATGTGTTTCCTGAGAACGACTGCTGCACGAGCGAAGAAGCTGTATAAGAAGCAACTAATTCGATATATCATCAATGATATATAATAACTTGTCATCGACTGTAAATTACATACAACTAGGCGAGAATCGGTTTGAAAATATTTCGAGGACCGTCGGATAAATTTGATATACGAAGGTACGATTATATCCTACAGAACAAGAAAAGCGATTTAAAACATCCTGTAACGCGAGCGTTCCTTGTGAAGCACAACACTGTCAAAAGAATTTGATACGATATGATCCACTTGCTTATGGAAATCCCGGTCTGGATAAAAATTGGAAAGGACCGTCTGTCCGCTCTTTCCACAGTCTCTTTTGTTTTAAGAGCTGGAAAAGCAAGTTACGCGCATTTATTACCATTCTAAAAGAAAATTCAAATTATTCGATATACACGTAGGAATAAAGCTTGGGAATAGCAAAATACACCTGAGATTTGTACACGTGTTACGTGGAATAAGTATCGGGCAAGTATTTTGTTCTAGTGCAGCTTTTATCTAAACCTGCCGTTTCTCTAGCATCAACTGCATAGTATGATATAAAAGTTTAATAAAACCAAACAGATTAACTTCAGCTAAGATGGATGGTACGACACGTCAAAATATGGACGAGCTACGAACAAGCAAAATAGATATTTTCAAGACAATGGCCAATTCTCCGTTTAACTGGTAAACTGCAATACGCTGAAACAACCAAATAAAGGCTCGCAGAAGTACAGACGCGTGCGATAATTTAGTCGAGTAACTACCAGTGTCACTTATACGTAGGATGGTTTAGTATCTACGTCGAAAGTGTGAGGAATTAGTACACAGTCGAGTTACAGATGTGATTAGTGGATTACTAAATCGCTCACTACTCGACTAAATTACTGAACATTTTACTAAACCACTCGATTAAATGTTAACGTTCATACAGGACAATTTACTAAATCACCGAACGTGTCTGTACGAGCCACAGCAACGATAGGATACTAGCGATACTACTTACCTGACTGGGCTCCATGCGCAGGTGCAGCGGGCGCAGGGGGCACCAAACCGGCGATGCTGTAAAGCGTTTGCCCGCTGCCATACTTGAGGCCGCCGCAATGACAGGGGGTCGTGGGGGTGGGAAGGCCCTCGCTGCCCCTGATGGCGGCACCAACCACCGAGATCTCGTCGAGCTCGTGACCGCTATCGTAATGGCACAATCTGGTCGCGCTGGTGCTCGCTCCGCCGCCACCGCCGCCGCTGCCTTCCCCTCCGCCGCCATCCCCGCGGCCACCGCCGCTGCCCCTGCCACCCCCGCTGCGGCCGCGAAGCGACTGCACCAGCCGCTTGGCGCCTGAAGACATTCCACGGAGGTGATCCAGCCTTCCGGTCTTTTCTTCTTCCTGTCTTCGCCGAACCCGCCCCGTCTACAAGCCCGACGATATCCACCTACGCATTTTAAATTACACGCGTTAGATTTTAGATTACAGGCGGCGCTCGTTTTATTTCCGCGAAACAACAGTGTGTATTCCGTAGAGATATCGAGATGGAGTGCGCGCCAGCGAGATGAAAAAGCGGCACAGCGATAGGAAAAGAGCGCGGAGGTCTCTGTCTCTCGTGTCCTTGTCTGATAACTAGCAGATTGCGGATTTTCATGTATCCACGACACTACGTACTTGGTGGGTAAAGCAATTTCTCTGTTGCGTCTGTACCATTTTTAATTATGTTCTCGAAAATACGGATTTGCATAAAAATCCGCAGTCAACGAGCAACGTCAGTGTGCGTGCCTGATTAAATAAGGACACAAGGCACCTCTACGCAGCCTTTTCTTTCTACTTGCATGTCGCAGCAGCCATTTACACGGTAACATACGACTCGCGTGCTCTATCTTTGTGTATGGCGTATTCCGATCGCGGGGGAGAAACGTGTCGAGTATTTGGTTAGGCTAAGACGAGAGGGCAGGTAGAATTTAATTTGTTCGGTATTACATCGCGGTGGTGATCATCAGAGTTACTGGTTTACGAAACGTTTCGTTGCATTTTGCGTGTATTCGCGACTATTTCTTTGAAAGTAATTTAAATCTGCATTGTTTGCGAGTCGTTTCGCAAGTCCTGACGTTTTTCTTATTAAAAGTTTAACGTGAAAATATTGGAAAGAATTATGAACTCGATCGCTAATGTTCCCTCGTTTTCTACCGTAGCTTTCCATTTAAAAACTAATTTGCCTGCGCCTCTTAAAACCTCGGTATTTCGGAGTTTCATCAGGAATTGTCGTCGCGGAATTTTCAAAATGATCTTTCGCCTGTCTTCGTACGTAGAAATTAATTTTCATGAAATTTTCGCCGATTAAAAATGAAGTATCGATCAAGTATTTTTATGATAAAGATTACACCACAGAACAATATCTTCGTTGGAACTTTACCCAGTTGCAAAATATCCTCTCCATTTTTGCATATTTCGTTATTAGGATAATTGTTAGCGGATTTGTAATTAGCACAATTTCGAAAATACTGTTTTCGAGAGACGTCATTCGTTTGGAGATATAAATTGGTGTATTCGCGTTAATGAACGAAATGGAATAAAGGTAGAAAAGGTACAACAAATAGAATAATTGATTCGTGGTGGATATTTACAACGGTTTTGAGCAGTTAATTTGCTTTGATAAAACGATCAATTTATACGCGTCGTGATTGGATCACGCTTGCTAGAAATCAGACTGTTTCTGCACTCGTAAATAACAATACAGGTAGAAAGTCTGGTTTCAGATTTCATTAAAAAACCGTACAGACGAAAAACCAATCTCTTGTTATTTCGTATTTTTGTTATAACTTTTTAACAAACCAACTACGTTCCTATGTTCATATAATATTTTTAAGCTTCTTTTTCATACAAAACATACTAGCAGCGTTAGGTACGATAACTGTGGCACATCCTGTATACTTGATAACGTATGCATATGTTTCTGAATCTTTGATTAAAAATTATTACATTTTGTTACATATTCGCTATATACGCGATCCGGAAACCAAGCTAATTTTAGTAATTTTAGAGTAGATAATCAGTATTTATTTATTTGTTCAGAAATCACACGAATAACTGGAATGTAATTGATATGAAAAAAATTAATTTGATTAGTTACTTAAGTTCGAATAGTATAATTTTTACAATATAATTGATGTTTATTTGAATAATTTACTCGGAAAGATTTTATTACGATTTTTTATTAATACGCGTAACTAACTTCACCGTATAACAGATTCTTTTGATGCAAATGAGGCTGCTAGTATGTATTTGCAATGAAATTGTCGTATTTTCTATGTACATCGTGTGTGCGTTATGAACGTGTGACTATTACTAAATTCCTTCAATCGTTGATAATTTCATGATGCATTCCATAATCCGGAATATCAAAATTGAATATTTTAATATGGAAATTAATTTCGCAGATACTAATCGCTATAATTTATATTTCGATATTGGAAGTTTAACCAACTTATTGTTAGTTAGTACATAATTCATGTTCTGCGAGCCACATTTTCGATTATATTTTACGTTAATCTGCGCTTAAATTAATTTATATTGTATTTACACGTTAAATTAATTAAGCATACTTATCGAGTTAACGAAAATTGACTTTTCTCTGTACGTATTGCATTTTAAATAGATAAACAATGCGCGTGTATGTGTAAAGTATGTTCTATTAATATAAAAAATAATAAATCTTGTTAATATCGTAAAATATTCTTCCATTGTGTTGTGAAACAATGAAAGACATTTTCTACATTTTCTTATAAACGAATGTCGTCTTTCTTTGTTTTGCAATCTCGTTTTCCTCGACGCTGTATTGCATTCAAGAAATAGGAACGTTGTCGCTACAGAATTTTGTAAAGTCTACGAAATGGAACAGACAAGAGAAGCATCTCGGATCACTTGTATAATTTCCCCGAATTAAATCCGCTGAAAGAGTCGCGTGACTTATCAAATACTCTAAAATCGCTCGACTTTCTCGAAATCTTCTGGACACCTCGAGATTTGTTTTCTTAGATCGTCCGCTAAATTAAACTATAAGAGTTCCTATTTCAAAAATTTCATCCGAAATTTCAACTTAACAAACGAAAGAATGTAAAAAGTAATCTCACCGAGCGAGGATATCCGTCGTCTCAGTGATAGTCTGCTAATTGGGAGTTACCAGCGACGATAGCCACGCACACACAACCGCCACCGGTGTCACCGGTCTAAACGCAGAATCACGTTCATGTTCTCCGTTCTTCCCGGTATCCACTTGCCTCTTTACGCCCGAAAACTCCAAACTCCGATTCCACTAATCCTAGACAGAGCCACGCGTCGCCTGTGCGCTCGCTGGCCGACGACGAATCCACGATCGCCTCGACAGCATCACACGATTGCCGCTCGTGCTTTTCTCATCCCGTCAACGGACGACCCTCTTCTCGCGAACCACGTTAAAAGGAAACGCCGCCGACATGCCACGAGTACGTCGCAAGAAACGCGATGTTCGACGGAATTCACCACACGTACGTCCCTCTTATTTCCCTCTTATTCTCTTCCTTTCCCCTTCTTCCTCCTTCTGCTTATTTTCAACGTTGACTAATCCTGTCGCGTTGAAGGAACACGCCGTGCACCAGACTCTTTAAGGGATAGCAGCCGTGCAACAAGTGTCTCGGGTCACGGCACTCGTGTCACGTGCTTGCCTTCTTCGACGAGCTGCTGCTGCTGCTGCTGCCAACCACTCGATGCTCCTCTTCGTCCTTTGCTCTCTTCGCAACGATCACGATGCTTAACTTCCGTCAAAGCGCTGTATAGCGCGATGGTACCTGAAAATGGTGCGGATGAATCAGGTTAGAGCACAACAATTCGCTGACGATGATCGAGCCGAGCGGCAGTAGGTTCGTGGTTGTGCTTGGAAATTTAGCGATCGATGTTTGTCGAACGTGGGTTTTGGGCAGCAGAGTGAAAGACAGGGAGAATGAAATGCAAATTATCTATGCATGTATATGTAGCTGTAGACGGCGACGAAAGTATCGATGTAAATGTGTCGAGTAAATACGTATCAATGAAGTTTTTTTTAAATACGGCTCGTTTATAAGGTATAAATATTAACTTTTATTATTTACTAAATAATCTATGCACTATAAGGATATAGGTAATATGCTGCCGATAATGTACTATAAGGACAGAAATAAATGGACAGGTAGTGGAAGTAGATGTCAATGCAGTTTATGTACTACATAATTTATGTACTATGTACTGTGCCATATATAAAAGTGAAGTATATGATACTGGTACTAGTTCGATTAAACTTCATTCATATCTACTTTCGCTACCTGGCCGTTTATTTTTGTCGATTGTATAGAATTATGCATATACATACATATATATATGTGTCGTGTATACAAGGCGGAAGAACGTAAAGCACTTCTATTGTCTCTTTCATACGATGCAAAAGGTCTTTCGAAAGAGGAGTTAAATCGTCTACTAAAAGCTAATCATCTTCCGACAGAAATAGATTGATAACCGAACCAAGACGTATAGATTAATGTATTGGAAGATGTATGGTTCGATAGAAGAAAATAAAGTTGACGTTTGCGTTTATACCTGTACCACGGTCGTGGCAGAATCTTCGTGCACAGGGAAAATCAGCAGCAGCTTTGCATTGACGTACTTCGTTAAGTAGAAACGAAATTAAAGCACGCACACACACACACGTGAAAGAGGGAAAAGGAACAAACAAAACGGGAAACGTAAAAAAGAAAAGGGAAAGAAGAAACTTGAACATTTGTACATTCAATTGCATCACGTCGCACGCCATTCAACTAACTCACTGCGCAGTGTTATCACGCTAAACGTCGCTCATAGAATACAATAGCCGATCGCGTCAAATTCAAACGGCATTCCATCACAAACTGCAGAAGTGTTACTCACTAGCCAGATGGAAAGATAGCTATTGAAAACCTAAACTGGACATAAACAATTTTTCAATGCGTTTCTTAATGCTAAAAGAAAGCAAAGTAAATGACGAGACTGTAGGAACATTGCAAGAATTATGGAATAATAAAATCGCACAATGGCTCGAGAAGGTTCGTTGTGGAAATTGTTCCGATCAAATACCATTTATGATATTTCGAAGAAGCTGGGTGCGATTAAAATTTTACGTTTGAAGGGGAAACATTTCGCATTCACCGATAAAACCTTTTACAGGAAGATTCATCGTCCCTTGCATCAATTGTCAACTATTCGCCTCTAAATAGAAAACAGAATAGACAGGCAAACACTGGACGACGTAAATCTACCAACAATTATTAACCGCGCTGTTCACAAATTTACCCTGTTCCTTCGCTCTCCAAGCTAATGCATCACACGTGGCTCGTTTAGAGGCGGCTAATATATCTTGTTCATAATTTGTGGCAGCAAATTTACGTGGTCGGGTCTTGCGAAGTCACGCTAATAGGACCCGCCGTTTCAGAATCGGATACTCGACGCTGATGAGCGAGTAATGAGTCGAGAATTAGAAGAAGCCTCGAGAAAATGGCTAATATCAATTATCCGTTGCTCCGATCGGACAGGAGGAAGGCTCGTGTGTCAGGACCATTCCGAGCAACGGTTAGCGAATCGACTCGGCTGAGTGAGTCGTGTGATTTGATATTAACAAAACAAGGGTTTCGGTTACGCTCGTTTAGAGGCAACGCTCTGCTGGGGTACGGTGAATTCTAGAGTTACCTCCGGACGCATTAATAAGCCGATCGATTAACTCTGCCTTCGAATTCGCCAGTATCTGCTCTCCGTGGACCAATTTCCATCAAACTGCATCGACATCGCGCACCGGTTAGCTTCAAGTTCTCTCGTAAAATTTCCAACTGTTTCCAAGAGCGCGAAATGGTACGAGTGTGTCTATCTTTTTCTTGGGGAGCGAAGGAATACGAAGATCACGGGGGTAGAACACGATAGGTACGTTTTTGTCGAGTTCCTGACTTTTGTATCACTTTATGGTCAAATTATGGGACAGGAGAATTTTTGAAGCAGATGGGGAAACACGTGTTTAGCTTTGAAGTCGTTTTAAATGAAAAACGATAGAGGAACATTAAAAAAACATTGCAAAGAAGGTATTACAGTGCAAAAGATCTTTTCTATGTATGTATTTATTATTTCTAAACGTATGCATTAGTTTATGCGTTGCGTATAATATGTACATTGCTATACATAGATATTGTGATATTTTTGTTCTTTTAAAAAATCTTTAATCCTAGACAGTTAACACGACTGTGTTTCTTCTTTTGTTCGGTGTTACTTCCATTTTCTTTTTATCGTGCAACGTTTACTAGATAGATTCAAGAAGTTTAATCAAGCGTTGCATAAAATGCTCGAGGCTGCATAGAAATCGTACAAAGCATTTTTATAAATCCTGCGATTTGACTCGTAAAAGATTCTCCGTCGATATTTCCACACAGTGCTTTCGTCTCGTGAATAATACAAAATTTTCAATCACGCGACGAGATTGCCGAGTCGTCTTTCACAGATAGTCAGAATTTCGTTACATATTCCGTCGAATTTCATTCCGTTGAGTGCAACACCCTCCAGACACCACTTTCAACGCCAACAAGTTGTTTTCTCGACTTACATCTACATTATGTCGTTACACCTTTTTCCCTATCCAGTTTCCTGCATTCGTCCATGCGCATGACAAATCGTGGTCAACAAGTTACTGAATACGTTTCGTGAAACGCGAGACAAAACGAAAAATTCGGCACACGAGACAAAAGGATAACTTTAAACGGAGAATATTACTCGCAACGTTCTACAAAAATAATAAAACGAAGAGTGGAGGAAGAGGGGAAGAAAGGAAGTGCTTGAAGTAATGAGAAATCAAAAATACGAAACGGCCCAAGCAACGTAGACCTGCATAATTATTTAACTTAATTTAATTTAACGTAATTATTTGTTATAATTTATTGAAAGTACCGAGGACACTCGTATCATATATTGCACATTGATCGTTGTATCGTACTCTCGTGTGTGTAAAATTTTGTGAAACTTTACGCAGTTTAATGCAGTTTAAGGATGTCTATCTTGTTACGCTTCTGATATTCGTCGTTTCTATGATCGCTAAATCCACGAAAGATCTACAATCGTCTAAATCCTGTTGCTATGCTACACGCGTAGATTCATCTTCGTCTCACACGCAAATTCGTTCATTATTTTTGCCTTTA
Source organism: Bombus bifarius (assembly GCF_011952205.1). Classification (NCBI taxonomy): domain Eukaryota; kingdom Metazoa; phylum Arthropoda; class Insecta; order Hymenoptera; family Apidae; genus Bombus; species Bombus bifarius. Next base: position 239,303 of record NW_022884538.1, read on the forward strand.
CGTTTCTCCCTTCAGTCCGCGCGATTCGCCGATCAAAATAACGTTCTTGAAAGTGGAAGTGGAAAATACCAAAATGTGTGTACATTTCACGAACGAAAATCATTGTGGGGACGATCGTTGCCGGCACCGAAGATCGCGGACACAGAGGAGAGAGAATGGACAAGCACAGTGAACACCAGGGACATTCAGCTGTCGCGTTCAGTTGGCTTGACGTATTATTTCCACCTATTATTCTCGCGTTGCGTATAAAAAGGGCACTGACAGTAGCGACGACACTCGACAATCGTGATACGGGCAAAAGCCCCAGCCGACGATATATCGAATTATTCCGCGGACAAAGAGCGGCGAATATCTCGACGTAGATAGCGGAAAAGCGTCGACAATCGCGACCGCTTTTGTCCGAGTTATTTCTTCACGAGATAACCGGATATTCTCAATCTGTTTCGAACCGAAGGAACCAGATATGTATCGTTTATCGTAGGTGACTTGGACAAGGAAATTCCTCGGATTCAAAATACCAAGAGTACCATAAATACCAAGTGATTTATCTTAACAGAGAGTTACGTACACACACGTTTATATGAACCGTATAAATGAAAACTATTTTGAGATTATTGGGCTTCTATCAATAGGAATATTCGTGTTGGAATTGAAAGTAAAGACGATGGTGCTTTCATCTGGTTCGTTTCTTCGACGCGTTCCAAGGCTACGCGGGATATCCATATTTCTAAAGTTTACGAATCGTTGGAAGATATTTTACACCGATTTCTCGTGGAGAAAAATTCGTCGAGAAGCTGCTTAGCCCACATTCACGTTAAAAACGTTTAGAAACGGCTCGTTTCTCAGATACATATTTCTCGAGAAAGATAACAGGGAAAACGGTAGAGTCAATAATTGGAATGTAAATTTCGCGAACCGGCCACGAAGGAGCTTCGTGTAACGTGCGTACTGGCCGTGATCGATCCATTGGCTATGGATACGAAGCAATAGACGTTCAATGTACAACGTTCCAATGTTTCGGAACGCGCTGATTGTAAATGACTGAACAGCGACAAGGGATCGCGCTTCCGTTTCTCGCTTGTCGATGAATGCGTTCGTATTATCGCCGAATGATTGAGACGAACTCGGCCGTTGCCCATTCGGTTTCGCCGAATTAAGCGCAGCATTATCGGATAAATTTCTAAATATGTGCTGTGTTATACGTGCGTACGTACGCGGAAGCGACATAACGAGGTCGTAAAATCGGTCGGGCGTTCAGATTTACATGTTTTAAGAGCGAAACGCGCACAAGTTGACACACTTTGGGGAACACGAGGAGCCAAAAAATACGCGAAACAGCAGGAGGCGAAAAGAAACTGCTTCAACAACGTAGAAACGAAATGATGCGATCGATTTAAATCGTCAACTCGGCAAACTTTGGTAGATAGCGACCGATAACTTGCGATAGAATCCCGCTTGTCTGTACAATGTACAATTTAAGTGACCAATTTAAAGTGACAAGGCATCGACCGACGTGTCGTGAGACGCTTGCAATTGCCTGGAATCTGTACGGCGACGAATTCGAATCGCTTCGAACCTAATTCGAGTCTTAAAACTCGATCAATTTTGAATCTTAATACGTCTAGTATCTTCAAAATGTACATAAAATAGACGAGAGGAATAATATCTGTTTAGGAACCAATTTATCATCCATTTGGCAAAGTTCATGAAAATATGGAATTTTCTGGCTTGGCAACTAAGGAAATGCGGATTTTGTCAATACCAATTAATGACAAAATCCATTAGAATCTCTCGAGTCTCGATCGTCTTGCGAGTTTCGGTGCGGGATATTCGAATATTCTTGGCTCGAGAGTGTGGGAGTAGAAATGAGAGTTTGAAAGTAGAATCCCAATCGAGCTCGGGGTAATACGTGTAGGCGGCTATACCGTGCTCGCCATTACTCACGATTACGTCGTAACGAATATCATATATCGCGTATTAGAGTGATTTTAATACTTTAGTTTTCGCTGAACTTCGTTCGTTAGAAATTCTCCAAATTGTACCTTAGAAATGAACACGTTGCCTGTAGGAGAGCACGATGTCTGACTATGTAGGTGCTTGTTCTACTTGATTCCGTGTTGTCGCGTCATGACTAGTAACGAGAAAGGAATAAGGAAACGAATTTTCGATGGACCCGATTTGAAAGAGAAAATTGTTAGTCATACTCTATTTAACGAAGAAAATTATTAATTACTCTGGTCGGCGATGTAAATGTAGCTTATCTTTCGACGAAACGAATACTTTTGAAACGTAGAAGCATCGAGGGAAGACAAAAATACGAGTTTTATTACCTTTTCTATTCCTAACGTGGCAAACGAGATACTGCGGAACATCCCTCTACGTAAAGCATTATTTATCGACTACCGTTGCTACTACGTGACAGTTTCGAGCACGCTAAATTATTAGTCTTAAATAACGCGTGCATTGGATTCTGGCGGCTCGTAAAATTAATTTACGCCACACAGTAATTCTGTTGTGTGCGCTCTGAATACCCCAACTTAATCTAACGTGATTCACGATCGTGCATCTGTATTACTCGTCTTTAAATGTCACGGCTTCCAGGACGCGACGCGAGCACAAAGAGACTACCGCTTCCGAGTAATCTACCGAGTGTCTAAATGAATAGCTGTCTACATTATTTCTAGTACAGCATCCGAACTTCAGAGTATTCGGCGCTGGAATGACACCTCTTAGGCTCTTTTTTGACACTCTGACGACTGCGCGTTTCGGCGTACATCTTCGCTGTCAACCACTGCCACTTTTCGTTCTGCTATTATCCGATCAAGATACGCTCGAATCCATCATCGTCGTCCAATCCTTCTCGTATCATCTTCCTTTATTTTCTACGCTTTTGTACGCTATACGGATTTATTTATTTATTTTCTGACTGTTCCACACAGTTGCAAACGTCATTTCCTGATCGTTCATACTCGTAGATATCCGGTCTTTTCACTGGCCGATTCCCTAAAAATTCCAACTGTTGATAAACGAACGATACGACGTTCGACAACGTTCTGTTATAAAATTGCAACCGCGTATAACATGCAACGATGTTCTATTGTAAAGTTGTCGTCACGTACAATATTTAACAATGTTCCAAATGAAAATTACGTCAGCAGATAGAATGTATCTGTGAATGGAACCTGTATCGAAATATAGAAATTCTTTTGTCATGAAATGATTACTCTGTACCGTAGATACACGGATGCGTGATTTTCGTTCATTTTTGTTCGGCTACGTTAGGAACAAAGGATTGTTTTAAACTCTTTTCATGGAGAAAATGTAGTGGCTCCTGCGGCATGGAGAGCTGCCAAGGACCATTTAATTAGGAATTTAATCGAACTTGGGCAGCGCTGTGCTGCAAGCACGTTGTTTAACGATAAGCTCTCATTTGTTTACGAAAACCCCTGATATTTACGCTGCGTCAGTTAATTCAATGAAAATACGTAAAATATGAGCCCACTGTATACATATTATCTACGCTTGTTCATCGCCTCGTAATTCTCCAAAAACCTGATATTTTTGCTGATAAACTGTTGGACTAAAAGTTTTACTGTCAAACTATAGACCAAGAACTGTATAATTCTCATTAAGGAACACGAGAAACCGATTACTTCCCTAACGACAGCAGTCTGAATCAAAGTAATAGCCTGTGTAAAATATTCTCGTTCGTTTCTCAAGCTATAGAAAATTATCTGTTCGCGCGCTCTTTGCGTACAGTAGGCTAAAAATGTGGCAATACTAAGTTTCATTTTAAAATTAATTCATTGTCCCATGAAAGCAATTTTTCACGCAATAGCGTGCATACGTATAAATAAGGACGTTTCGTTCGCACAACTCGCGTGAAATATTACGCTAATTAAGTGCGCTTATTATTTTCTCCCGAATTCTATGCGCGCGCATTAAAAGTTGAACGATCGAACACAGAAAGCATCGATTAACGAGACAATTTCCAGTGACCGAGACACGAAAGCAAAGGCTACTTTTTCACGGTAAATCATCCGGCTCTCTGGACGCGATTCGTGCTCGTTAAAAAACGTCAATGGTTGAAACCATCTCTCCACCCTGTTTGTAACGCAGTTTTGCTCGTTGCTGCTTTGAGGTAAAGTAGCCGAAACAGCAATTCCACGGTCGAGCCGTGACGGCGGAGAAAAAATTGCAACGCAGGCGAGTTTCTTCGGGCTAATGCGACCAATAAAAGTATCGCGTAAACACGGCCTTACACGGCTGCGCGATATTTTGCATTGGCTGTTTTACGACTGGCACCGATGTAAGTATAAACATCGATAAAACATCGATAAAACGTCGATAAAACGTCGCGGCGTATTCAGCCGGAGTCACCGAGCGTAATGCTCGCAGGATATCTCAGCTAATGGAAGATCGCAACGATAACCCAATCCGAATGCAACGCGATGCGATTTAATGAGCCGCCATTTATACACGGATACGGAAGTTCCGGAGCAAAGTTGAATTTATGAAACTCGTTGCTGGTAATTCCGAAATGTATGGAAATGTATGAAAATAAATGTAAAACGTAGTAGAATGCTGTAGCGTGAAACGACATAACAGACGATCGTCCGATCGACGATAAGCGTAGGTTGGTTATGACGAGTCCACGATAATTTCCAAGTTACGCCAAACACATGGTAAATCGTACCGTTGTGCCGCGATTTTCCAGCAAAGATAGGGTCGCAAGGTGCGCGACACGACCAACGGTCTGGCTGTATGCGTCTTGTCGTGCAAATGGAAATCGGAACGAACTTGTCGAGCGATCTTTTGAATTTTCCCCATCGCTGCAAAAGATACGCGGCAATCGAGGCTACGTAGCCTGTTAATTATCCTCAAAGCGTTGATACCTTCTATGTGAGAGACGAACGTTCGTCAGCGACTATACCCTGTTCCCTAATTCTTTCCAATCGTACACTTACGCTCGCACGAGCAATCGCAAGACGAGAACCTTTCGACAAGATCGTTCGTCTGCGAACATGCAGCGTTCGCTGGAAATACCGCAAATACTAGATCCCGTAGCATCCATCTCCTTAACTAGACGCGAGCGTTTCAGCTGAAATCTCGTCGAACGATGACAAAGGACTCAACGAACCTATCGTCATTGATTGGAAGCGGGAATCTCGGTCGAACGCGTTTCGAAACAGATTCCCCAGGTGTTCCGGCCGTCGAGGATCACTCTTCATCGTCACAAATATAATCACCGCTCCCTGTGGCACAGTTATATATGTACGCGCGCCTTGTTACACGCCGGCGCTATCAAATATGAAGCTATTCGGAGGTGGCGTTTCAACACCGCCCAAGTCTGCCCATGGGGGACCATATACACAGCCGTGCGCCAGCTACACCACTACTGGCCTGTTTCACGTATTTAACCGACCAGATTATAATTCGGCAGTAGCAGCGATCCGCCGTTTACGGCTAAGAGCCATCCATTTCGCGCCACTTCGCGAAACCTCGTCCTACCACTTTATATCAAAGTTACGAGCTCGCAGCCCGGTTGAATACGTCGCGCGGAATGTTTCCAGCGTTCGCCGTATCGCGCATCGAGGACTATCAATGGATTAGAGGCAATAAAGTCCGCTGAAATACGTGGCCATTCGATCAGCTCTAATTAAACCGGCATATTAGAAGGAAATTGCGGTACGTTTTGAGGCGTGCCCAGCGACGGATCGATCCACGAATTGAAAAGGCTGTAAAGGTATACGATACGATACGATACGACGCTTCCGGACTAGGTAAATCGGATGGACCGAGTGAATCGTGGTTTCGCTCTGGTTCCCTCTTTCTGTCTTCTCTTACTTTTTCCTTTTTCTTTTCCTGCTCCTTGGAAACTGCTTTCGCGGAACGCATTGAAACCGATGGAAAGTTATATGCAGCTGATAGTCGCACGATTATCGCAACTAGAACGTTTAATGTCTATCCGTCTTAAAAGACAAGTGTGCGAACGACTTCGTATGAACGAAAAGTTGACGCAAATAGACGTCGTTGTGATTCGCAACGAAATTGGGGTATTTGCAAAGTGGAATTCTCCAACACGGAGGTACGTACCCAACTCTCGTCCAGTAACATTGTTTAAGGCATTTAGCAACGCCAGTGATGCGTCAAGATTTCCTCGAAACTTGCCGAAACTACGTGTTCCAGTGGGAATTTCCACGTTCGCTTCAACAGTCTATGTTCTATTAGTTTCTAGTCTATGCTCTATTAAGTATTTCGAAACTGTATCCTATTAAACAGCTCGACTTTACGCTCTATTAAATACGATCTCTTAATTCGGTCTAAGCTATTTCGTAGAGACGATAAGCAGGGTGGCCCGTAATTCACGGTACGAAAGGGATCAAGCAGCGGATTCTATGGCTGAAAATAGGACGAAAACGACTTGGTCGTCGCAATTGCATTTTCGGGAAAAATCGACGACTTACAAATTACATATGTACGTGAATTCGACCAATTTCCAGCTGGACATCGATCGATAGTTGACTATTTAATTAACAATTGTTCTATATGCTGAAATAAATTGAAAACGAAGAACGAAATTTCGTCGCACGAAGCCTCGTTCCGGAGAAACTAAAATTTCAAGAAAATTGGAATTAACTTAACTTTCCTGATACTCGTATACATTTTTACACGCTCCATTCTCATTTTTCTACTTTAAACTTCCATCTTTCATCGCGCTTGTAGATCGAAGAAATCTTTGCGTCGTTCGCTCGTTTTCAATCGTTCGAAACACTCTGATGATCGTTGCACCTTGTAACACAAATATCTACCATTATGCAGGCAGCGATATATCGGAAATGGATATGTTACGACGTTCATAAACCAAAGGGGCAACGAACGAACCTGAATAACTAATTAGGGTATCGTCATCGCCTGTTCAATAGCAATTGCTGTATAATCCTGACGTCAGCACGTAGACCACAGGTCTCGGATGTGGTGCACATTGCTGCTCAGCTACCGTTAATTACTCGAAACCCTGCATTGTAAATTAGTAATCGCCAATCTCACACAACACAGGGCAGACGCAATGAGCGACGAATCCGCGTCCTCTGATTGCACATTCTGTCCGATAAAAGATCGTGGAATGACAGCAAGCACTGTCAGATATTTCTTCTACGCTTAAGTAGAACGTGTTGTAGCATTATTATAACGTGTCGTAATAGCAAAGTACAATATATAGAATGTTTCATTTTTATCTCGTCAAACGATGTCGGCATATTTCACGATTAAAAATGGGAGAAATATGTTAGTTAAAAGCGTGTAAAGGTCGTAAAAACTTTATTACAAATTTCTAATGAAGATACGAAAATTATTAACGATTGGTTTCTCGTTCGATCGATTGGTTACGTTTAGCGAAGTTCCCGTTCGATGTATGGTTTGTTCTTGCAAATACAAAATTCACACACACACGCACTGATATATTAGGTGAAGTAAAAAGTTCTGAGCGCTTTTTCGCTTTATTTCGACGATGAAATTAACATAGTCAAGATTATTCGATTTAGATTAAATATGCGCCGTTTTGTTCGATTACTTTTGTCCATTTTGAAGGCAATTTCATAATTCCGCGGTTGAAGAAGTCCTCGTCCCTATTGGTAAAAAACTTGACCAGCTCATTTTCACAAGCCTCTCTTGAGGCCAGTTTTGTACCATCAAGAAAATTTTGCAAAAACTTAAAAAGGTGATAATCGCTTGGTGCCAGGTCTGGACTGTACGGCGGATGCGATAGAACCTCCCAGCCAAGCTCTCGGAGCTTCTGACGCGTCGTTAAAGATGTGTGCGGCCTGGCGTTGTCTTGATGGAACACAACACCTTTCCTATTGGCCAATTCTGGCCGCTTCTGGTCGATCGCCTGCTTCAGTCTGGTCAGTTGTTGACAATAGAGGTCCGAATTAAGTGTTTGCCCCGATGGGAGCAGCTCATAATGGATGATTCCCTTCCAATCCCACCAAACACACAATAAAACCTTCTTGGCCGTTAATCCACGCTTGGCGATCGTTTGGGCCGGCCCACCGCGATTGGACCACGATCTTTTTCGGCTGTTGTTCTCGTATGTGACCCATTTTCATCGCCAGTCACCATCCGCTTCAAAAATGGGTCGATTTCGTTACGTCTCAACAAAGAATCGCAGGCATCAATTCGGTCCAAAAGGTTCTTTTGCGTCAATTCATGTGGCACCCATACGTCGAGCTTCTTCTTGAGACCAGCCTTATGCAAATGGTTCCAAACGGTTTTCTGGCTAATCTTCAGTTCCTGGGCAATGGAATAAGTGCTCACATGCCGGTCCGACTCGACGATTTCCATGATTTTATCCACATTTTCGACGATTGGCCTACCAGAGCGTGCCTCATCTTCGACGTCCATATTACCAGAACGGAATCGTTGGAACCACCGCTTTGCTGTTGCATTCGATACTGTACTGGGTCCATAAACAGCACAAATTTTTTTGGCCGCCTGCTCCGCCTTTTCACCTTGGTCGTAGTGGTACTGAAGAATGTATCGAATTTTCTCTTTTTTTATCTCCATTTTCGAACGCTGTAACACACAACTGGCTTCACCGAACACAAAACTGACAAAGAACCTTTTTGATGCGTAATATCACCTTGAAATCGGTGTATACTATGACTCGATGCGATGTGCACATCGTGAGATATGGCTCACTAAAGACATCTAGCGAAAAACGCTCAGAACTTTTTACTTAACCTAATATACTAGAAGTTATTCGTTATTTTTTAAATCTAGCAGTTGTTACAAGTTACAGCTCTTTAGTGCAGTTCGGCCAGTGTAATTAAAAGCAAATGTTGCGGAAGGATGATAAACGATTCAAAATGTAGCACATTTTTGGAGCCATATATTTCTTGCAGGCAGTCGCGTGTGCATTTAATAGTTGCGTTGTCTTCTTTTTATAATGAAAATGTATCTTTCTTCCGGATAAATCGAATCCTGTCACCATTTTGCGTAAGAACATCATCAGTGGCTATTACGATCGATATTACGAGTAACAGTAGAATGGCCAAAATATGACTGGTAAATAAATGTCTTCGTTGATACTTTGTCCTGCATTAGCGCCATAATGCGAACATCTATCCCTCGAACGTGTGACCTTTTGGCAACTTTTTACGTAAAATAAATAGATCTAAAAAGATACGTCAAGCAACGTCGAACGTGCACGTGACAATCAGCTGCTGTTATTCTTCTCACACAAAGCAGAGACAAAACCTGTATGGACGTTTCAATGCTCGATAAGAAGCACATTCGTGGCTTGGTAACAGTGGGATAATCAGCAGCCGGTGCAGAAGTGTTTCCGCGAAATCAAATGGCGATATTCATGCACGGCCGAGGCCGTGGATGTCGTGAGCGTCGTGCGTGTCGTGGATGTCGCGGCGACGCGTCAAGACGATTGCATCGTTTCCGGTAGGGACCCGGTGAATAATTCGACCAATATTGTCTGGCATTTCGAGCGAGTGTTACGCGACGACGACGACGACGACGAGGACGTCTCTCGAGGCATCGGCAGAAGCGCCTGTGCGTATACGTCGACGTCTCTGGTTGCCATAGCGACTCTCCTGCAGGAGCATACAGTCCCGTTGGACTCTTGTATATCTTGGAACAGACCGTGCCACGTACCAAGTGTCTCCAACAATATGATATGCCGCACAGCGCTAGCTATCATTGTCTTAATGTATTGTCTGCGATTTATCGTGTTGCTCGCGATGGGATTCGATTGGCTCGCGCCCGACCATCGCCCCGGCGTCTGCATAAAAATACATTGGAACGAAGCTTCAAGTATTGAAAGGGCCAGGGGTTGATTTATGCTCGGCGGAAGGGTAAAAATGAAGCATTTAGCGCGTTCGATCTGCCGCCAGCATTTTATACATTTTTTGCCTTGGCAGCTGTGATACGGTGAAATATTGCTACGCCGTAACGTTTAATTTTTGCAAAATGTATTTTATTTGCGCGCCTTTGTCCGACCATGTTGCGTAAATCGTTCACGCTATTGGCGACTCGTCAGTCTATGAAATTTATCTTATTTTGGCCGTTTTATTGAATTTCGTGCGTGAATAGCGTACCGATGATCGCGGCGAGCGCGTGGACAGCGCGAGCTCCACGTGTTCAGATGAACTTTATGAAATTCGGAATATACACGAGTATCGGATAATAACTGATACCGTTACGATCTCGCCCTACATTCCTCGCCTATTCTCACATTATTCCACCTACGATTAGTACATTAGCAAGCAACGATGCCACCTAATTCCTCGCTCTCTTTGGCCTAGCCTAATTGCACGCTTACTGCGACAAAGTCGATATTTCGACACTAACTTTACACTCATCCTTCCTTCTTTCCATCCTCTAACTCTATGTAAATTCCTGTATTGAGAAAAATTAGGAAACTGATTGATCGAATAACACAGGAATCTACGTAAAGTCAGACGGATAAAAGAAACAACGAACGAACGTGCAATTTTCAATTAAATTTTGGAAGCGGTCGTTTGAGCGGGTCTGCTGAGCAAGTTAGTGTTAACGAGTAAATGACAGTCGGTTGTCACGTTGGTACCGATGTATCGGTATACGTCGAGCTTAAACTTTCCAATTGCGGGAATTATCGGGACATCGACTAATCGAATGTTGCGCGACTCATCCCTGGCGACGTTTCCACGCAACAATTCCCCGATACCGCATCCATATCGAGTTTCTCGCGTTGCAGGGACGAGCAGTCGGTACGGATGGCAGTGGAAAACGGTTCAAGCCGGAAAGCAACTACAGAAATCGAACACAGATGTAGGTCTCGAGTCGCGAAAGAGTCCCTTGGCGTAAGTGTCGGAAGACGCATCGTCGTCAGGCAGCCGCTCGAATCGACAGGTTGGCAAAAGTTTGCCACGGGTGCGGAAACGCTGGCATTCCTACGTATATCGATCCGGAGCAGCGCTCCGCTATGCAAACGGGACTTGCACTTTCTCGCGAGTTTCCATAACGCTGATAGTAAATCAGAGAATTTAATCAGGATAAAGCCTGCACCGCCAGAGAAATTCCATTCGCCGGCAGCCAAGGTGGATACGCGCGCGATCCGAAATCAATTAACAGGGAGAGCCGGAGCGTCGCGAAGCTTGCCAACCTCTGGAAACTCTACTTCCAACGATATCCGCGAATTGGCAGCTTAGCGTACGTAGAACGTGTTCCTGGCAGGGACGAAAGATAACAGTCGCCCTAACAATTTTTACAGGAGGGACATCAGTTACAGAAACTTGTTTGTCGTTTAAGCGGAGGATATTAATCGGGAAAACATGGAGAAAGTTTTCGGAAAAACAGCGCGATTAAGATTTTTTATGTTACTGGTATGCTCATTTTTGGCGAGGGCAATTCAATTTCCATCGCGTATGATAGTTATCGCGTATTTCGACCGCACGTAATAGTTTAGAATATTGTTTTGCATTCGGCCAGAACGATTCTCCGCATTCGCAGCCAAATCGGTTTCTGTCGTTCTGAAAGAAATGGACTAAGGGAAAGGCGATGCCCGCAAAACGTGCAGACGCTTATGTTCGATAAATATAATTGAATAAAAAGCCGATAAATATAATTTTCTACCGAACGGAAAGTCTTTTTGGAACCGATGTGCCGAGTAACTTTTGTTCCAATTTGATATCAATTGGTAACTTCGACCAAAAATTCTACCATTCGTAGTGATCAAACATTCTACATCTGCGTAATGCGACGTAATTTTATAATATCGTATTGTGCTACCTTATACTGCTTTATATCGTATTATCATTCTACCAAAAAAAGTATATATTCATATCTTTAAAATTACTTTCATGTTCTCTGTGAAAGCAAGTATGTTTGATAGCACTGATTATGTATATGGCGCGTACTCTAATCTAATGCACCTCTCGTGTCTCTGAAGCCACGTGCTTATGTTCCTCCGTCTTCCCTGATGCACTTTTCCGCATGAGCAAAGCAGGTACCACAAGTACGTATGTGGTATATGCTTTGGTAGACACCTGATGAACGTAAGTACAGTGATGAATTTTCAAAGAGGAAATAACTTTCTATGCAATTTATCTCTGTTGATCTTTTTCTTTGCTTCCTTGTATGGACAGCGAGGAAACTCTACGGCATCGAATTTAAATCGCCTACGCGAAACTAAAAACTAAAAACTATCTATACTTAGTTGTCAATACAATTCTCGTTTATCGTTTATCTTTACTTTTTATTGTTCTTACATTCACTACTTTCGAATGTGTGCGCTAACGAGTAGAAAAATTCGCGCAGCCAACGTTTTCACCGTAATATTCCGCGTTGAAGACACGCGTGTAGACTTCTTTGGCTGACTGTATGTACTTATAGCAACTTGCACGTGTAATAGATAAAATGGAAACAACAGGAGCGCACGGACCGGCTGCCAGTTCGCAGTTGTTTTAATCGAGAATAAAGTTCCACGGGAAATACCATTAATCTTTAAAAGTTCGTAGTCGCAACGGGACCCGGTCTTGGAAAGCAATTAATAGTTTGAGAGTTGGCGTAAAACTGAAATATATGTGTTCGTAACCTCCATGTGTTCCGCGGTAACCGATCACGATCGTGTTAACAATTTTAAAAGATCCTTCGACTCTTTCCCCTGTAGAAACCAAATATAGTTTCCAACTGTTCAGCTGTCGATAAAGCAATCGAATTATTTAATCTGTAAGACATGTTCTGCGCTCTTTCTCTTCCTTTCTTCTTTCTTCCAACAGTTGTATCTCGATTACTATAAACTACGGGTATTTATGCATTTACAAGAAATTTATAGAAGCTTAAAGATCTGCAGCCTGATTGTTCGATTCTTGCAGATATGAAACACAAACTAAAATCGATAAAACGTTCGTAATGTATAACAAGATTTACCGTAAGGATCCGCAGCAATGCAGAAGTCTTCTATCTGATTTCCATCAGATAGGATTTTCCAAAGTTTCATGCAGGACTTTCAAGATACAAAGCGGATTCGGATAAGTAAAAGTCAAGAATCCTCCACGGTGACGTTCATTCGAATAAAGTCACTTTCCCAAGTAGTTGCTTGCACGAAGATGTTGCTACCTGTACGAGATTTCTTCTCGTCCTTGTCCATTTAAATAATTCCGTTTTCTAGACGATCGAATATCACGACGACAATTATAGACAAAAAAAAAAAATAATAATCAATGCGCCCGATTTTTCGCAACTATCTATAACTTTTAATTAAATCTCTTTTCCTTCTTCGCTCATTTTTATTCGTATAATGGAAACTCATTTTCTCTTCTGAGATTAGTTCTGCAGAGGTTTCTCTGCAGATTATTCTTTGTTCTGTGCAGAAACGCAATCCTTCGATTTTAATCATCTTCCATCTGTGGTTGTATCCTTGTACACGTAAATCACTTTACTTTTTCACTTTACAATTAATTGTCATGCTCTCACAGACACGCATACGTCAAACGTTTAAATTCCACTAAATTGCTTACAAACGAAATTTAATTCCGTATGTGCAGATGATTTCCTCTTTTTATCATAGTCGACGTTTCTACTGTACTCGTCATATATTCTGTACTCACATACGATATTTCACGTTGCACTATCTCCGGAATATCTCAAAAAATTTTTTAATAAAAAACGAATTAAAAAATACCAGGTAAAATCAACGGATGATTCAATGTAGTACGATATAGTTGGAAGAAAGATTCCATATCTTTTCGCGATAAATCCATCGTACAAAGTACGAGATATTTTTGTATAATAATAGTAATAACAATTTACTCGTACTTTAGGCCCATAGTCTATTGCCAGAAGGTTGTTGCATTCTTATTCCTAGTTTCTTCTGCTACGTCATATCCTTACATTTCCTTCGATAAACACTTGCATATTCAATAAATTCGCCATTAGGACCAAGTACAGCCATGTGTTGGTAATGAACAAAGGTTGTAAGTCTTTGATCGAGTTTACAACGTACCTGTGGTACCGCAACTACGCTATCTCCACCACAAGTTAATGCCATAGAACCGCACTGAAATGTGAGTTATCCTAGAGAGCAATATGAGTATCTGAGCAACAGAGTTTATTAAGCGAAATATCGGTTATTCCACGGCTGGAAACATCAGGTTGAATATTGACAATACGTTTTGGAAGGATCTATAAAATTAGGGTTACGAATTTTTCTAAGATGATACAACAGCGAGCAATAATCTCAGAATATTCGTATATGAATTCGCTTTCTGTTGTTTTATGAATTTCATCATTCGTTTATTTTATTTTCATCCTTTATTCGACGCAGGATTATCGTTGGACATTTAACGAGGTATGAAACGCGCTAATCATAAATAAACGAAGAATTAATCAACTGTTGTCAAAAATTTATATCCATCGCTATTTCCTACAGGATATTGCGAGCTACCTTGTTCCTCTATAAAGCCTCTAATTTATACATACGTGTATAAAGTAAAAAGACTAAAAAATATATTAGTGAAACGTCATACATGTACGTCTAAATAAGATATTCGGTTCAAATTCTACGTATTGCTGTTAATCTATAAATAATTTAGCACGAAACGTGTAATAGTTGAGATATTTACAGGTGTTGCAACTTTATCCACACCACAAATATCTCTCTTAACTAAATCCTATTTATAACCTGCAAACTAGAGTAAGTTCGTGAAAGTTTGAAATCGTTGGTTGGAGAGCAAATTCAATCCAGTCTGTTAGATATCTCACGGGATAACTTGTTACGTATCCAGTGTACATTTTACTATGTTGTCGAGACAAAAAATTTCTGAAAGTAAAAGTCTGTCGTACAAATATAGCTTTCGACAGACAGCGTATTTCAGTTAATAAATTTATCGTTAGTCCAATCAGGAGTAAACGCAAGTGCATGTTAATCGAGAAAAACGAGCATTTCATACGCTGCAATCTGATAATTAATAACGAAGTATGCAAATGTACTCGTCGCCTATATGATTCATATTATTACCACTGTAATATTAGCAAACGTAACACATTACTACCCCTACCATGATGTTTCATTAAATCAACCTCGAATTAACGATCGTGAGTGAATTTAATATCTTAGCCTGGCCAAAGTTTTGGGACCCGACACGATCCGACCCCGTCTTTTTCCAACCCGTGCGGAGCATCGAATTGCCGACATTTTCCGGTCCTTGCACGGTATATCTCATAAAGGAAAACAGATAGAACATACGTTTGTACCAATCTTTTGCATTATTTGTAGGTGTAAAATCAGCTCACGAAGTGGCTGTCGCTCCGTATATTATCAATACTTAGATAGAACATATGTTTATACGAACTTTGTTCGTTGTACAATCAGCTGCCGAAGTGGGTCCCACGTGTCCTGTCGTACTCCGTACACTGTCAATATTTCAAGGTCCTCAACTAAAGGAATATGTATTGTGAATACGATACTGTCAATATTATAGGGTGACGTTGAGAGCAGAAGGCTGAAATATTGACAATAATATTGACAATAATATTGACAATATTATCGACTGCCTGAGGACACCCTTAGCCAATTAATGTAACCTCTACCATATATTAACTTACAAAAACACGATTTGCAGTGTACATAGTGTGTATACGAGTGTGTATACGAGAATATAGACAGGGAATCCCATTCTTGTTAACATGTGAATAAATATAAGGTCGCTTAAAAATGGATCAAAGGTTATTCTTACTCGTGAATCACAATCAATCAATTAATAGAAGTAGTTTCCCTGACAAGCAAGTGCAAATTAAAATCTGTACCACTACGTTGTCCTAAATCGAAGACTTCTATATTACATATTTTATTATTATATTATTATACGATATTATATCGCATTATATATACATTACATTCCCTATTTATATGCTCGTGTATTTATTTTTACACACCATGAGCCATAGTTCATCGAAGACAGCAAAATTCCTCTCGAAAAGGAGGTACGTCCAACTTTCGTTCGAATCAAGTCACACCACCTGCTGCCAGGTAGCACAAAGATATTTTCTCTACGCGTATATTTAAATAAGAAAGCCGTATCTGCATTCAAACTAACGATACAACAGTTTATATTTGCTTTCGGACGTATGTGAAATCAACGGCTGGCTATTGGATACTAAAAGTCATTTCTCTCGAAACCACTCACCGACCAGGTACGACTATTTGAATACGCCTTACTCTACCCAAGTGTAGCCACTCTGTACTTTTAAGCGGCAGTGTGTACTTGAAGGATTTGTCCACACTTCTTTTCTAGTCACCCTGTACATTCGTCTTTCTTCCCCTATCGATCTCGCTCGCCCTTGGTAGCGAAAGATGAAGGCGGCACCCTTTCACTTCGATTCCACGGATGTTTACCCAGCTACGTTTCGCTTCTTGGTTCCACAGGGAAATGCAGATGCGTCCCCGAGATGGTATATAACAGTATGCAAAGTACACGTAAGTTGAAAACCCTAGCCGTCAGCATCTTCTGGATTTGCGTATGAATACGCGTGAAATAATATGACACGGTGAGTAATACTAACATAACCCGGCTTGTTCAGCCATCGAATTTTACCATTTGACGGGAAGAGAATGCAATTTGCAGGGAAACGAGGAAAAGTGAAAATCAGTTTTCACCAATGAGAACCAACCTTCAACGTGGAGATACTTGTGAGCCCATTCTTCCCGTGTAAAATAATAAAATTCGATCGTGGAACGAGCCGCGTTTTTTTATCACCTTTTACATATTACGTTGTTTGCCATACTAATACGATATCGATCATTATATTGACACGATAAAAATTGCCTGGCACAAAAATTGCTTACACTCGTTTGCAGAAATTGACAATTTTCTAGAATTTCAAGTTAATTGAATTTTGTAATTACACGTTCAATTTTTTTTTATTATTAGTTTAATTAGGTGATATACGACAAAGGGGACGATATGCCTTTGCTTTGCTCGATTAATTTCTCTCATTAATTTATCTAATTACCGATTATTCAAAATGATGGTGACTGGTTTACCCGAATATTGATATAATTTCATATGAGATAGTAATTGCGTAGATAATATGTCCTTGTTAACATAGTTTTACATACATTAACATAGCCGCACAAAGGTACAGTGATGCAAAGCGAAACGATTACGCCATGTAATTAATTAATCGAAAGTATCTTAATTCGCTTAGAACGCAACGATCTCCTTTCCCTACAAATATACACCCCATACAAATATCCCATGTATTATAATTTTCCTTCAGTCCATTAATCGGTAGTTTATAATTTCATCACGGGGTAGTAAGAAAAGAAGAAAAAGCTAGTCTTATGGACTAACGGTGGCATTTTACTTAACAGACGAGAAGTGTAACAGAAGAGCCATATGCTGCAAGGCGCGTGGCTACGAAGAATGATAAAACTCCGTGTACGACAGGAGAAAACGCCGATTGGGCGGTAGGTAGCCCCAAGAGTGGCGTAAAAAGAGCATTCTTGGAAGAAACAGATAGTTAACTTCGGTTAGCCAAAGACGCCAAGCTTTCGTTTCGCTTCCGGGTCTACGAGACAGTAGAGACGTTTCTTCCGCTACTTCATCCATAATTCCAACACTCTATCCGATTACCTAGAGCCATCACTTTAGAAATGTTTCTGTACATAGGATTACTCGCACAATGGCTACGCAAGATTCTGTGCCATTCTACGACGATCTATGATCAGACTAATCGTAAAATTGTAGCTGCACTGGACGTGTAATTAATAAGAAGCGTTGACAGGATGAATTTCGCTTTGAGAACATCGTTGGGGGCTGGCGAGGGACGAAAGTTTCAAGGGTGGTAAAGCAACGTCGATGTTGTTTTTCCAACGAATAATAAACATTTCCGGTTAACCGATGATTTATGTACGAGCCGCGACTTTTGTCCCGCTAGATCGCTCAAACAATCCAGTGTGCGTTAGAACAGTGTGGCTAAAGCGAACAGGACGAATACGAACGAACGTGAAAAGAATAAATGGAATGAACAAATGGATCGAGTGAACGGTAGTGAAATAAGTGCTACAAATCATGTAAAAAGTCTACGAAAAAGTAAGACTGATGCGCGAATAGAGGAGATTTATAAAAAGAGGACGAAATTGATAAATAGCAGCCAGGAGTCTATAGACTAATTGATCATCGTCCTTCCAAATTATGAGGTGTACGTTTTGGGATTCTTTCGACGAGTTTTATAGTCAAAAAATGCTCCGTTTATAAGAGGTTCGATAAAGTTCAAAGATACGCGTCCGATTTGTTCAGGCGAACCACAAACTATCGAAAACGCTTCGACAAAATTATGCATCGTAACGTTCTCTTTCGTGTCAGCAATTTTTTGAACGATGCCCGTCGTGTTTCATACGCTTTAAACCGTGTAACACATGGCGTTCGATACAATTAAAATAGAATATACAAGTATCCGATAAATTTAACCTTTGTGTAGCGCACGCTGCATGCAAGAAAATTCTATTTTGTAGCCAATAACGAGCAACTCGAATGGTTACAAGGTTATTTTAATCGTGGCCGCGGATGACTATTATGTTTTCAAAGGGCGTGTATAAAAATTAAATCGTAAAATCCCCCTGTACAGATAACCTTTGCAGCTCTTTAAAGACCAGTCGGCTGAATTATTTCGTTTACGTGAAATCGTGCACGATGAAGATTAATGCAGCCAGCGAGCCGATACTGTCCAACGGAGAATTGTTAATTAATCGGATCTCAGTGTCACGATGTATCTCGTGATAAAAGGATCGGTCAACGATTGCGTCGTTGAGCAATGTTCCGGCAAAGAATTTCATTTGTTGCGCACCTTCGTTTCAAGTAAATGGGATGTACGATACTAAATGGGCCCGAGTTATGCAGAAATCAACATTAGGCATCATCGAGAAAAATTAGCGGAATACGGTACGGATCCAAACCACATATTAATTATGTTACTCGCTATTGAATAAGCGAGCAAAAAATATTGCTGGTAAATGACGAGAAATAAAATATATTCGATAGAAACGAAGCTACGCTTTTTTAAAATAAAATATACTTCGAACTAAATATACTTAAATAAATTTCAGATGATCGATGGTTGATAGCTTTTTGCGTAATTTAGGCCAAATAGATTTCACAATTTCAATTACAATCTTTGGTATCACACACTCGTAGTTTCAAATTCACCAGTATTTACGACGATATTGTATATTTATTATTTATTACAAATACATTGTTGTTGGAATTAATTTTTAGTAAAAGTAGGATCAAATTTATATATGTAAATATTTTATAATACAATATGTTGACGCGATAAGAATTAATATATTTTCTTTCCTATCAGGAACCATTAAGAAAAATACAAAGTTTAAGCAGCCCGAAGGCTGAAAAAATTCAGTAAAACGGCGGAACTAATTTCCCTAGTTGCAAAATTAGCGACGACGTAAAAAACTTTCCCAAAAGCCCGTAACTTACATCAAGCGAAGCAGAAGAAGGTCGTTCAATTAACCTGCTTGTTAAATTTGACAAGACATTTAAATCACCGAACCGAACACAGAGTCGAATTATCGAGGAATCCAGTGTGTCGCCTTATAAAATCCATTAAAAAGTTCCACGGAAAATTTGTTAGAAAGGGAAAGTTCGTTAGAAGAAAAGAAATCAGATTGGTTAGGCGGTTATCCATTCGGAACCATTAAATGAGATTCATTATCGACCAAGAACGACAGACGCGACCAATTGTATTTGCCAGTGCTTCTCACTGATCTATCGTTTTTCTCTTTCCCGCATGGAAATTAAATAAAAATGTATACCTGATAAAATTACGTTTTACCAGATCCAACAACCTAACATTTTTCTTTATGAATTTCTGACAATTTCCGAAACATGATGTCGACAGATACTGTTAATAGACATTGTCGTGTAACTTGTCTCGTACAGTTGCGAAGAAAACAGCCAAATGTAACTTTTATACGTGCGTCTATGCTTTCTCTTGGGGAAATCTCAAGAGATGGCGTTTGCAGGGACTAACTACCCCTATTCTGTCCAATGAAACACTTTCTTTCGCATTTCGTCGGCCTTTTCAACCTTCTCTTTTTAATCCTCTCTCTCTCTCTCTCTATCTTTTTGTCTCTCTATCTCTTTTGCTCTTGTGCCAACAGCACACGGTCAGCCGGTTTCAGCTAAACCGTGGCCAACGCAGCTTGACTTCGGTGTTCTTATGGGTACCCGGTACATTCTGCGTGGCTAGCGCCGTTGGCGAATAGAGCCAATTATTGTCATGTGCAATGAGTAAGGTACAATTTCTATTCTTCCGGTGTTCACGTTCGATACTGAAAATTCTTCCTAGTGTTACTAGCACAAACACGGTGTTAAGAACCGAACGTTGAACGAACGTGTGATCGAATAGCCATAAAAATCTTCTTCCGTTGTTGTTTTCGTAAGACAGACTTTCGAAAAACGAAGTGGTGTTCCATATTCGGCTACTTTTCTCTATGATATAACGAAGGTTCTACCCATATATACAATTTTGTAGAGATTTCCCCTATTTGAAGAGGCGACGGGACCGTGGAGGGTTGAATTCTCGAGATAAAGGCCGTTCGCATTAGCAAAACACACA
This sequence comes from Bombus bifarius, assembly GCF_011952205.1. Classification (NCBI taxonomy): domain Eukaryota; kingdom Metazoa; phylum Arthropoda; class Insecta; order Hymenoptera; family Apidae; genus Bombus; species Bombus bifarius. The sequence continues at coordinate 259,931 of NW_022884538.1, forward strand.
TTTCGTCGAGATAAAAGCAGACGGTGGATAAGTTTATAAGCCGATCGCCGGTTCCCACGAATTCCATTCTCCAATTTCACTGCTTGGCCACGGAAATAAAGTGGACGAAGTAGCTGGGTCAGTGTTGCTAACACCGCCGGATAATTAGAATAAGCAGGGCTGAATCAATTAAAGAAGCCATTATAGAGCAGTATCCTTTCGACCTCGAAACGACGCGATAGCGTAGCTATGGCAAATTTATTTGAATAAGAAGTTATCGACGCCGCTTTCCATCGACAAAACGCTCCGCTTATTCTGTCCTTTTTATTGTCTTTTCTTGCTCGTCTATTTTGCTTAAGCTTCTTTGCTCGCCACGCGATATTTTACCGTGTCAACGTACGTTCTGTTATTTTACAGATAAAAGGTACTTTTAAAACGTACAATTTTTGGACACGAAAGGTCTTCTCGCTGGAAAAATTAGAAATTTTATCATTCGCGATTCTGATACTTTGATTTTAACGCTTTAGAGAGATATCGTTCGGCGTTTCATAATTCGCACGCACGCACGCACGCACGCACACGCTCTTCGTTATAATAGTCTTTCCTTCTTAATAACGAGACAGTAGAATTTGCATAAAAACAGAGCATCGTCCGTAAATTAATCTCAAGATTTAATTAAACATTCGAGAACCGTGTTTTTATAGTTATCATCCTCTCGAGTTAGCTGGCAGACTGGTAGAAAATCTGCGTATTTATCATTGAGACGTGATCCAAGCGAGAAAGAAAGAAAAACTTCATCGTGTTGACGATGTCTATTAAATCAAATAAAAACCAGTTGCACTGATTACTACTTTTTCATTATTTACGTGTTATATATTCCTCCATCTATTTCCAAACACTATTTTCAACGGGACGATGTATCAAACCGATAGGAAACTCGTATCAAAAAGTTACACAAGTTCGTTCGAAACGAAATGTAATAAAAAAAAACAAAAAAAATAATAACACGCCAAATCGGTACAAACTTCGCGTCAGGGGAATAAATTTCGCAGCTAACGCAATACGACAGTCGTCGTAGATCATCTAACCCAATTACCATTTAAACAACGACTCAATGCCAAGTTGCCTGGGAAAATTACTTTTACCCTGAGCCTTTTCTCCCCTAAAGCGATATCGTCGTTGCATGTGCCTTTTTCCACGGAGCGCTCGGTTGTCAGAAACGTTGGAAACTTTCCAAACAACCCAACCTAAACTTCATTAAATACCCTTATCTTCATCAACTACTACTACACAAGGAAACGCTGAGAGACAATGGACGATTAATACAAACGAAAGAATCGACGAGCCGGTTACTTGCAGCTTTCAATGCCTCCATTCAGGCACAAGGCACTTCCCTGTACAGGCTTTCCCTTAAATACGTGTAACGTGGCACGGCCGGCTTCCCTGTCAATTATACTTACGAAGGGAAATGAGAGCTCATCCATTTCCTTCTTTAATCACCTAAGTGATCTACCGAGCTCAATAATTACTTAGTTACTCGGCAACGAAGGAAGCCCCAAGGACGCGTGCTAGGAAAGGCAGGAAAACAAGGGATGAACAGAGACGGAGGGGTGAAGAGAATAGGAGAGAGAGACAGAGAGAGGAAGAGTGGAAGGAACGAGGCTGCAACGAAGCTGAATAAAAGGCAGCGTGAAATTAGTAGTCGATCTCGGGTAATTTATCGCGAAAGCAGCGATGATATAACGAAATATATACAGGGTGGTTCGTAACTGCTGTTGCTGCAACTGGGTACAGGGTGGATTGCGCGTGAGAAGGCAAACAAGCCGAGGAAATGAAATAACGTCGTTTCGTACGACGCTCGGTTTTCGAGAAAATCGAGTTTCGAAAACTGTCGAGCACGCTTAAACTTGGCTAATTACAGATTACGTAGGGGTAATCAGCGGCAGATCGTTCTGCGTGCCAAGATACGTTGAAAATGTAAAACACAATGCTCCCGGACTCGCTATTAAGAAATTAATAATAGTTTGAAGACGTTTAGTTAAGAAACGGTCTAGTACACAAGCGTAACTCATATCTGTTTTTCTTCTTTCTTTTCTGGAAAACCGAGAGTTTTATCGAAAGATTTTATTCTATATTTTCTGCTTATTCCCGCGCGTAGAATAACCTTCCGTCGATTATTTACTCTAGTCGAATCTGAAATTAGTCAAGTTCAAGAATGCTCGATGAATTTCCGAACTGGAGAAAATTGTATTCTGTATTTTCCACTTGTTTAAAGTAATTTGAATCCGTCGAGATCGAAACTCGGCGTTTCCGAAGATGCTTAAATTGTTTGCATATAACAAGAATAATAAAAAATAAGAAAAGAAAAAAGAAAAAATGTGAGAAAGACGTAAAGAGAGAAAATAGACGCTTTTGATGTAAAAAGACGGTTTAAAGGTAGGAAAAAAATGGAAGGACAGGGAAGGAAAGGAAAACAGATATTTTTTCATCAGGCTGAGTGGTACTTTGGTGATGCTCCAAGTTGGCTTGTGAATTTTTCGAGATTAAAAGTGAAACGTGTGGAGCAACAAGTAATACTGATAAATAACGAATTGAAAGAAGGAAAAGTTATTTATGACGGTGTACGTGCGCGTATAAAATGAGCAATGCGTTTAATTAAAAGGACGAAAAGGAGAAGAGGCGACAGTTGGCTGTTGTTCCTAAATATAATATTTAAACTGATCTCGTTGAAAACTTTAGTTAGATCCGAGCCATCGGGAAAGCGATAAACCGATTGTGCTTTGCGATCGTGCAAAATAACAATTCCCGACAAACAGAGAAAGAGAAAAGAGAAATTAAGTAGAAAGCAGAAAAAGGAGCAGATGAAAAGGGAAAATGACAATGTACCCAACCGAAAATACAAAGACTAAAATAACTTATAAAATGTAAAAAAGGTAAAAAGTAGGTTTAATTTTGTTGATCGCTTCAAAGGTCTATCTTTTTTTTTTTTGCTTTGTTTAGATTGAGCTTGAGATAAATATAACCGCAATATACATGGACGTAAGCATTGACCCCGTAATAAATTAAGAAACCTCCATTATTTAATAAAAAAAAAAGGTGTAAGGAAAAGTTATAAACGTTTCGAAGGAAATAAGATAAATTGCGTTTTGAGTTACGTATCGATCGATCGCTGCTTAACTATAACTTCTAAGAGACTTGCAAGACTTTTTAATTCTTTAATGCAATTCCTAACGAAAATTGTTTTTGATCGGTGGAGATTTTAGTTGATAATTTCTCCTTTGGGAATATTAAATATTAGCTGATCTTGTAAATCAAACATTCCAAAGCTTATAGAAATTAATACGATCTCTGATGAAACAAATATGTATATAACGATCAATTTGATTTCCGATTCAATTTCCTATCGATTTGATTTAAACAAAAGATAGGAACAACGCGAATTATCACGCGCGTTAAAAGAAAAAAGCAAAAATGAGTATAAAATAAAATTTCCCCAAAACGTGTACACGTTTATTACGCCATGAAATCATATCAATTTATTAAATAATGATATGTATTAAAATCAATCTATTGCCCATGAAATCGTAACAGTTTAACGATATATTAATCTCTTCCGTCTCAATATTTAATCTTTCAACATCGATGAAACCGCTGATCCGATCCTAACATAGTTGCAGTTGATTTATGCTACAATTTCGTGCCGAAATTTCCACCAATTAAATAATTTAAGTCTTTCCAAGAGCCTTCTGCAAATACGTCGATATGTCGCAAAAATGTTAAGGTATTTCGCGCTGCTATGTAAATGTAATGCATAAAACAAGAAAAGAGTCGTAAGATAAATTGTTTCTATGACAAAATATACAATAAAATTCGGTTTGTATACGTAGACCTTTGAAACTGACTTCGTGTTTGCTAATCTGGCAGACACATAAAACTTACATGACACGTTCGAGTGCATTGACGCTGCAGCATCGTATAAAGTATCGGCCGAAGCGAATAAATGGAGCGTTTGTCCACAAATAAACTATTTTTCTCCGTGTTATTTATGGCTGCTCTGCTCTCTCGTATTTGGAGTTTTGTCATACTGAAATACTTTACAGCTTGTGCTATACAATCAAGGTAAGCAATTTATGAACCCTGGGGTTGTCACGCCTCTTCCACGAATCTCGCTCGCCCTAATCGGTCGCCCAGATCCGGTTCAATTTTCAAGTAGTTGCTGTTTAAAAAAACAGCAGCGACGTCGAATGGAAAAACTTTGAGAACGCAGTTTGAGCATGGTGGAATATGTTTCGAGGATAAAAACTTAACAGACGAGGCGACGTCGTTTTCAGAAAAGATCTTTTCCACTGTAGGTTTCGAAAAGGAATACTTTCATGAGAAAATGCTGTAACTTCTTTATGTTTTGATGTTTCTCGTTAAAAATGTAGGCTGACGCTTTTAACATGCGATACTCTAAGGCAAAGAATAGTCTTTTTAGTGCACCATCTCGAAAAAGTTATTTATTCGACATGTCGAAGATGAGCGACTTTTGAATGAGAAAAATGATGCCATTATATGAAACAATCAATTTATTCGTACGCACAGGTACGAAATCTTTTTATTGTGATTGTATACTCTCTTCGAAGGCCGTGTGTGTCACAGCGAAAGATAAGACTTGGAAACATTACGAATGACGGAGATAAATCTTGAACAAACTTTTAATTTAACTTTTTCCCTACATCTTTTATACAGTTTCCTAAATATTCACGATAATACGAAAAGTCAAAATCTCTCGGAGCGGGTGGTTCCACCCCTTCGACCGTTTTTCAGCAGGAAGAAGAAATTGTTCCGCTACCAGAATCACGTGAACTACATTCGTGCAAAGTTCCAAGTTTCTTTTCGAATTTTCTTCTTATCCAACTTGCCTCGTAACTCACCTACATATATGTACGAAGTTTTACTTTCGGACTGAGCCTCCAATTCATTAGCGAATTAAAACTACTTTTAATTACATCAATTATATTAAGAGCGGATTCTCGTGTAACAACGATAAAATCGAGTGGTTTTTATGCATTTTTCCTTAGACTAACTAATGGACATGTGCGACTGGACCCCTTTCTGCGATGCAAATAGACAAACTTGAAGACTGATATCGCCTGACAAATCTCAACTTGTTCCTAAGCGACGGTTAAAAGACATTTTTATATCGAATTGGTCTCAAACGAAAAAGATATTACTTCACTGTTTCATGCACCTCGAATACAATACGTTCATTTACACGTGTTTGACTATAATTTCAATCCGACGCTGATTTCTACCAATGCTTTTTGCAAAGTATCATTGATGGGCGATTTGCGTTCGTCGCAGTCATCAGAATGCCAAAGCTGTGACTTTTCTTAAAGTTAGATGGCCAACCCTGGAACTGAGGCTATTTTTGAAAGAAAAGCACGAGAACGTGGAAGTTTGTAGACGTTCGGGAGGGAAATTCACTTCTTTCGGCGGATAAATCGAGTTCGTGTTGTCCAGAAGGATATCGCAAACAAACGATCGAATAAAAATTCGATGTTCCGTTCCTGTGGAAATTCGTAACGAAGCGAATGAGGTCTGTGCGAAATTGATTGACCAATTAGTTTTTCCACTATCGCGCGCGTCAGATTAAAAAGTTACCAAACGAGGCGCAGTTTAACAAGTTGATGAACGATACGAGGAATTGAAACAAGATAGAAAAAATTACGTTTGTAGCTTGAGACTATATTCGCATTCCACGAAGCCTTGGTCCCACCTAGCCAGTAATTATGTCTAAAAAAAAAAAAAAGAAAAAGAGAAAAAAGAAAAGAATCTCTCGCTTTCGTCGTTGTTACACGAGAAACCTCCCTTAAACTTTGTCCCAAGCGTACAACGCGGTTCGTGTTAAGTACATTCCAGAATCTCGTTTCTCGCCTAATATTTTCCAGTTACGGCACATCGCGTAGTGGAGTATCTTTACGCTCGAAAAAATGTAGAACACGGTGGTGTCCTCGTGTTACGAATTGCATGAAACAGCGGCGGAGTGAGGCAAGTGCCGGTACACTCCATTGAATTCAAGCCGATCCCTTGCTTGGCCAGGTTCTGCGTTGAAACGCTTTTTCTGTGATTTTCCAGCGTTCCCAGCCTCGTTGTAACCCGCGCTTAAGGGCAAATAGTCGCGCGACAAAAACCAAAGCGCCATTTTCCCTGTTACCAGATTTCTCTCCTGACCCTTTCTCCCGTGTTTCCGCAATTTCTACCCTTTGGCCGTCGTAATACGCGGCAAAGCGGAGCTTTCGAACGAGAATTAGCATAAACAAGTATAATTTATACTCGTCTAGTAATTACAGCCAAAGTGGAAAGTGTGTAAAGCGGGTCGTAATTCTGTTTCAAAAATTATAGGTGAAACTACGTTTTAAGGAAAAGGCTGTAACTAGAGCGAGCGTTTTAACGCGCTTATGGGAAATTTAAGAGCGCGAAAGTGCAAAAATACTTTGTCTATGTATATATATTAAAGGAGAAATCCATATCTGCATTGAAACTGAATATGTAACAGTCGACGTTTACTTTCGAATGTATTTGAAATTGACGGCTGCTCGGTTAAACATTAAAACGTCCCATTATGAAAATTAGTACGAAACTAACAGCGCTCTGACTGTCGAAACGAAATACGACACGATTAAACAACTCGAAAGCGGTGCAAGCGCAAGGGAATTGGCAAAAGCGGCGTTGGAAGAACCACGGACATTGAAAAAAACAGAAACACGATATTGAAAATTATCCAAAGCACGTAGATTCCTTAAGAGAAACCTTAAATACACCGACGTAATAAAATAATTTCGTCGCGACAAAGACGAAGGGGTTTCTCATGCCGTAGCGTTCGTGGCGTTCGAAAAAGAGCTTCGATTTTTCCAAGTACAAAAGGAAGGTAACTCTGTGCAGTCGCTTGTATCGACGGAATTATGTGACTCGACAGACGAGGAGACATGGACCCCATAAATATTTCAAGAACCTGTCGATTAATCTTAATCCCTACCTAGTTGAACGAATGAAATCTCACACGAGAAAAGCGATTGTCCTATTAGTAGAAAATTCCATTAATCGCCAGTAAAATTTCACGCTCTTATCACGGAAACACCGGCAGCGAGGCGTTTGAACAATTTTCTGAATTTTACACATTCCATCTCTGGGATCCCTTATTCATCATCTTTCGTTTGCCTTCATTTTCCCGTGACTTTCTCGCTGCCTGCCACCTTCTTCCTTCCCTGTTCTCCAGTCCGATTGAATATCTTTTTTGACCATCTATCCTTTCCCATTCGTTATAAACGTCCATACCATCCGAGACACTTTGCTTTAATGGTTTCTATAATATCTACATCAATTCTCATTCGCAGTTTTATCTCTTCGTTCGATACACCCACGTATCCTTAGTTTCTAGCATTTCATACAATAATTCATTTCAACTGCCTTTATCTTCGATTTATTACCTTCATTTATCTTTTATGCTTTCGCGTTACACGTCTCTCTCTCTCTCTAATATTTATTGCTCTTTTACGTAATATATATATATATTATGATACTTTTTTAATCATTTTTTGGTGCTCTCTGGATACTGCAAAAATTGGAATGTTTGCGAAATGAGAAATCGGCGTCTATGCTCCTGTTAAACTTTCTACAGGGGTATACTGTGTTATACAATACGTATAGCGTACAGGTGTACAGCGTAGAGTGTCGCGCTTTAGAATTAGTGCCTTTTCTGTTCTCTGGTTTTAACGTTGCTTCAACAGAGAAGTTCGTTAACCACGCTGCCCAAAATTATGGTTCTTCGGTGCTTCGAGATTTGTCAAATCTTCGCCTCAATTTAATATACATATACATACTTAATTAGGCAATTGTGACGCGTTTATGCTCGCTATCGCTCGATCGTTTGATTCACGAGCACTCTACATTTTGGCCCGTAGCTACCGCACGCAAGCTACAGGCGTTCGAGGAACAGGCTTCGAATACAAAATTCGCTAACCGCCGGCCAATATTTTGCGTAGGCATTTTGCGATAAACTAGTTCCGCTGCAGCATCACAAAAGCAGCCGATAAACGATGCCGACAAGAGATTGCAACGTGCGCGCCTGCACCGTTGCTTCGAATAAAACGAGATAATGGCTCCGATAGGAAGCATCGACCTGGGAGCCATAATGCACGTTGGTTTATTCGCCGAGACTGTGGCGATTTCAGGGGAAATGCTGCTTCGTTATTTGCCACAACGCCGCCCAACTTACTTTCGAAACCGCCAACTCACCGCACAGACGCACTTTTCGCACCATCGTACTTTTCGAGGAAAAGTCAAAACGGGAGACGACAGCGTGGACTTTATCTACGACAGGAGAAGCTGCTTCCACCTTCTCCTCTGAAAATCATCGTCATCTTCGACTTCTCCTCTTCCTCGGTATTAACTTTCCCCTTTCCAGCTGTTTCTCCGAACGCTTCGTCGTTTCTCTCGTTTCAACCTCCTGCCTTGCCAACAACACCGTGTCGTCTGGCCACGTTAAGCTGCACAACTTTTTTACCGGCCGCTCTCTAATCTTTCCTCGTTACTTTCTCTAAATCCGCTACAAAGATCGGAAACAGCATCCAGCTTAACGAGCGTCCTTGCCTCGCTTCTGCGTGTGTGCGGAAACTTTCTCACTTGATTCCTTCCGCCCACGTTCTTCTCGTTTCTCTGTTAATTAATCGCAACATATTTTTAGAAAATTTCAATTTTTCGTGGTACACGAATTTTATTCTCCCCGTTCTTTTCGTCGGAGTTTCTCTACTTCCCCTCTCTTCCGTTGCTTTTCATTAATTCTTCCTGTCTGCCGGGTACAACGCGCTGCCCTCACATTCATGAAAGAGGCAAATAGTCTCTCTGATGACAGTGTGAGCGCTTGAAACGCCGACGACTTTACGAAATACGATACGATTGGAAGGCAAGCCAGCTCCTTAGAAGATGCAAATTGACGTTAAGGACGTTATAGATAGTCCGATGATGCATATTTTTATGGGAAATTGGCAATAAATTGGAAAGTGGATAGGAATTTGTTTTGTCTTTATGAGGTTACGATCGCGTTCTATTTTGTACGCGTTGTATTTTCCGCATAAAAGAACATGACTCAAATTTTCCATTTTTCTAGTAACTGTTTTAAAATATTAAAATTCAATGCGCTGTCAATTAGAGGCACGTCCAACGAAATTGTCATTCTATATTATTTTATAACCATGCACTTTTTTCCACCTTCCTCGCAATTAAAACATATTGCTCGTAAAAACGTTGAGTTTCAAACATCGAAAATCATTAGAACATGGAAGATATTAAAATATCGTTTGCGACTTCACAGACGATTCCTTGGGCGAGACCTAACAGTTTCTTCCCACGTTCGCATATTGTGTGCCAGTATATTTCTTTTTCGTCGTAAAGTTTGAAAGATATTAAAATTAGAAAACCGACAGAAAACGACTTGTTGTGTTTTCATCGTAAAAGACAGGCTTATCGCGTGGTCTTCGTGTCTTAAAAATACAGCCTAGCTATATTCCTATACGTCTATCATAATTATTTCAAAGAATTCAGTATTATTTATTAAACTCTCGAGAAAATTTGCCAAGGGTGAAAATGTAGATAGGAACAATGCTTTTAGCTTCCTGCAACTTTAATCACGAACGTAATGTCTAAAAAGTAAAGCCCGCGTTATTGCAACAGCACGTTGTTTTCAGTATAGTAGCATCTTCCACACGTCGTATGCTTCGTGTTACAACTCGCGTGCGTTCATACGTCAATTATTCTACACTGCGTTATTTTATCTGCATACTTTTACGTACTTTAAATATATAACGATATTCGGCGAGTCTCGACTTCAAAAACAACGAGGAATATTCCAGTTTTAGTGTACTTGAAAATTGCGAATATAATTCGAGAAACAAAGCTTTCAGTGGCCGTCAGTGGCCGTCACAAAAGATTATAGCAAAGAAAGTTATTCGTCGTGAAAGCTAATGGAATTGGGTTTAGAGGGGCGCGATGATCGAGCGATTTCAAGTTGACGTATCGATATAATTACGAGGCTACGATGATTGCAGTGCAAAAACGGAATAATTTGAGAGTACGGTGTGCGGTGATTGCAGCTAAACAAATTTATGCTGCGATAATTCCGATAATAATTATCTCGGCGCGCTGCACGTCAAATCAACGAACAAACGCTCAGCTCCGCATAAATCTGTTAAGAAGCTAATATTGGCGCACCTGTTTAGCTCTTCAAACGCGATAATTTATCTGCGGCCAGAAACGTTTCTATATCTCCACCTAACAGTAAGCTAACAGTTAGTTTGCACGGTTAGTAAGTTACCAACAAGCAACGTTACGCGATTCCAAGTTGCTGATCTCGATGAAACTTTGCGTACAAATACGCCATGCTTGCAAGGCGCGTCTACTAAATCGCGCCACGAAGAAAAATCTCGCGGAAATAATCGACGAGAATTGTTCCTTTCAACATTCCACGAAATCTACACGGTCGCGTTCAAAGTGCTCCCCTTTAGCGGCCATACGCTTAATGCAGCGTCGTTTGCATTGCGTAAAACAGTGCTGCAATCCCTCGTTTGAAATGCTCTTATCGTCTTTAATCCCGAAAATGCTGATATTTTTACCCGACCACGCTACGAACACGGTTGCATTGTGTTTGGCCTTAATGTACGCTTGTTCGCGCCTCTGTAACTTGAAAACCGCTTAACCGGTTCTAACTTTGCGGCTCTTGATCGATTCGCGTCCGCCACGGCAGTGTCGTAGGCTATGCACAGCATACGGAGAAAAGTTTCTTCCGATAAGAGATCAAGCTGGAGAAAAATTACATTTGTACTTCGAGACCATCCGTGTCTATCGTGGAAAGCCAATATTTCTACGCAACTATAGAAGCATAATATTTTCTATGGTATAGCGTTGCACTTGTGCGTTACAACTACTTGTTTCCTCCTCCGGTTTTAGTCGAAAATTATAGTCCTCCGTTCTCTCGGTCGTAGTCTTCGATTCTCTGAGTTGTAGCGTCGGTTGGCTGTGCGTAGTTTTCTCTGAGATAGAAATCGAGTGAGATTTATTCGATCCACGCGAACGTCGTCGCTTGTCACATTCGCGCCTCGTCCTCGCTCCATGCTAAAAAATCCCAACATTATTCTCAGCTCCGCGGGGAGCCTCCTTCGCATTCGCGCTTGTTTCGCATCCGCGGGTGAATTTGCGACGCTTCCGCTGGTGAAGAATCGCGGAGATAACGTTGTTCGAGCCGGCGTCGACAAAACGGATGCGATTTCTGACGCGTGACGCAATCAGGCCGAGACAACGTCGCGCGTGGCGATAGCGCGCCCAGCTCAAGGAACACCGCCGAGTCTCGTAAATCTCGATCGAGTTTCGCGGATCGAACACGCCGCCACGGCTGGGCAGAGTAAACCAACGCCTTGGGGGACACGCCGCAAGAAGCTGATTTATTATTTCGTCGCTCGGACGAAATCGGTGACTGGATGATTTATCGCGTCGGTCGGATGATGCATAAATTTGCCGCTAGCAAGAAAAGTCGAGAAATAGACAGAGAACGATCAGCATATTTCAGACGCTGTTGCTAGTTTGGAACGTTTAAGAAACTACCGAGTATCTTGGGGAAAAGGAAAGGAAAAACTACCGACGCTATCGAATTTCTAACGCCGCGAGCAATAGAGCAACATTTGTGGATTTTCTATTCGATTTGCAGAGTGGAAGAACGTCAATTTGCACAAGTTCTCTGACAAGTATTGAATCGTGCAGCCGTCGTTAAAATATGCCAGAACCTCAGAGTATGTCGGAGAGTTTGAAATAATACAAAAGTTTATTGGTTTCCCTATGATATTTCGCAGTTTTATTCCTTCGTCTGCTGTGATTCTTTGCTCGTCTTAAACGAACCGGTATTCCAAATATGCTTGCCCTAGCGGTGGAACGGAAAAATTAGACAGAGACAAGGAGGGGAGGATGGAAAAGGGACGCGCAAAAAGAACGAAGGGGAAAGATGAAGGCGAGGGATGGGAGAAGCCGGAGGAAACCGACGATGGAAATAAAAAGCAGCGAGCTTCGTGAGAGCGTTGAATCGGTTGTTGCAGAAGCTGCAAGCTCTGGATGGTTTATGGGTATCGTATAAACTGCGCTAAATTTCCATACAAGGTCGAATGTTTCGCCCTGCAGGTGGCCGCTCTCTTTCTTTCGTTGCTATCTTCGATTTATCATATCGAAGGAAAAGCGTACGCTCTGTTCACCAGCGTTCCTGTATTTATTGCGAACCGATAGCTCGCGTGACAGTTGTAAAACTGTCGAATAAATGTGGGACGCGAGTCGGCTGTTTCATGAATAAATCGCGGTAATAACGCATGGATGGAATCCAACATCAGAGAGTATGCGAACGGATAGGCTGCAAAGCAGCGGAACGATATAGTTTCCATTTAGAAAGCATACGTGAAAACCGTATGCACGAGTGTCCTAGGTAGATTTGATATTGAGACGCGATTAAATGATATAAAAGTGTACAACTCGATTTTACGTTTCTTTACTTTTCAGTCCAATTACGCTTCTATTTATTATGCTTTTATTAATTTATATTCTTACTAATTAATATTCGCGGCAAACGATGGAGACATTATTTACGACGTACGTAAATCTGGAGAAGGTCTAGTAAAAGAGCTAGCAATTTACGTTAAATCGTAAAGTGACGTTCAATTCGCGATTGTAAGATACGTATGGGTGTGTTTCTGTTTGTGCAACAACTTGGTACACAGACTTGGTCCATTATTTCCTTCGTTTGCGTGTATTCGTATAGCAATGGAATTTTCTCCATCGCCAGCCATATATCTATGCATGTGTTCGTAGAGCAAGAGAATGGATTTTGCTTAACGCATATAGGCATTCATAGGATCAAAGACTTAAAGGGTATATTCGTGATACAAAGGGTTGCAAAGTGATCTTGCTGCAATTTGAGCCTCCACTTGTACCAGTCAGATAAAATTGGAGGTTCGATCAAAGCCATACAAAGCAAAGTTTTAATAGAACTGAAATAAATGGCATATCTTCTCGATTATCCGTGTGGATGCGTAAACTCTTTCATCTTTGGATAAGCCGTACGATAATTCACGAAAGCAGACGAAACAATTCCTATTGCTTGTTACTCTTTGCGGTAACAATTTGCAACTGCGTTTTGTTTGTTACTGAAAAATTTATGTTTTTACGAATATAACTAAAAAAAAATGCAAATTAGATGGAGGATTGTCTTAGTATTTTGCGCATATTTGTATCTTCGAGTTTTTCGCAAAAATCTGTCCAAGTCAAATCGTACAATAAACATCAGCGTAATAGAAAATATAATAAAAATATCTTGAACGATATTTTTGCAACGTAATAATATATAATATAATTTCTATGTAAGACAATTCGTACAATCGCATACATCTCTAAACCATGTTATATAAACTCGAGTTTTTGAAAGTTTGAAATGTGTTTCAAATCCCTGCGTACTTTCATCACTGACATATGCATTCAATTATAACTTTTGGAAAGCTCAGGACTTTTCTGCAACTGAGTTATGAAACTCTCTATGTAAATATCATTCTTGGGTCTTTTCATTCCAAACGTTTAAACGTGATACAAAAATAAAAGCAAGTTCGTCGTTAAAAAGAAGTTTGTTTTAGGTCGTCCGATGCGGATCACACGATTGACGCAACAATATTCACAGGGAAAACGATATTATTCAAACTCCTATTTCTAATACGTTTTCCGACTAATCCGAATTTTTACGATTGACCTAGCTTCATTCAATCCTGCAATCTCTCTCGGTATCTCTTTCGAGATCTTCGCCATCGTTTCTAATAAATTTGCCTGAATTTTTACTGCATCCCCTGTCACGTTCCATCGACGTTCGCTTTCCCGATAGTTGGGGCATCTCGCAGTAAGCAATCCAGCAACGATAATCTAAGCGATTCTTCACGGATGAAATGCGGCTGCGACTAAAGAGCAGGTTCCTGCGCTACAACTTCCGCCGCAGCCGATCGAATTTCCTTCCGGTTGGAGCAGCGATTCCTCGGCCGCGCTTTATGCGAGATTAATAAGCCACTTGATTTCACTTTACGGGCACATTCGTCCTCCGATCGGGATACCTCCGCGAAATTCCTTTACGCGAGTAATAGACACCCTGCACGTCGCTCAGATTGCTCAGATTGCCAGGCAGAATTTTTCCTGGCACGTGAAAAGTTTCCTCTGAAGCATTATTCTCCGACGCTGGCAGTTTTGGTGAGAGAAATCGATACAGTGTCTGCTAACGTTAAATTTGCCAATAGTTTGTACTTTCAGATACAAGTCATGCAATTAGTATGCTACAACGCCGCCTAACTTTCAAGTTACACGCTAATATCCATATTCTGTTACTTTAATTTCATTTCAATTTCAACTTTCATTTAACTAGCCGTGGTACACGCGAAGTTTTCTCTTAAGAATTATTCCGACGTTTTTGACGAGAGCAATCTGCTATCGTTGAATCTGCGAATAGTTGGTACTTGCGGACACAAGTCATGTAATTGGTCTTCTAGAACGCCGCCTAACTTTCAAATTACACGCTAATATCCATATTCTGTTAGTTTAATTTCATTTCTAGTTATATTTTTAGCCCACCGTGACGTCAAAATCACAAACCATTTTCTTCGTCATGAAATCATCGAAGATTGTAAATTCATTGTAAAAATAACTCGAAAAGAAAGATACTTGTTCATCTGAGATTTAAGTTTCGAGAAAATCGAGTTTGAAAATCTTTTCGGTGCATGTGTACTCAACCGAGTCTAAACTCGCTGGATTTCACTGTAAGTGCTGTGCGCAAGTTTCATGAAATACGCGATAGTTTCAAAATAGATTACGATTCCCCCAAATTCGTTTAACGTATGGATTAACGTAAAGCTCGATAACAAGTAAAAGTTACGAAAGAACGATAACGTTTTGTCAATGAATTCTGTAAGCGAGAAAAATTTCACAAATATGTCAACTAACGGGGGAAACCATCCAACTAGAAAATAATTGTTTTAAGGCAACTCTGTGCGGAAGTGAAGTATGCACGATAAAATATAGACGAAAGCTCTACTTTATTACGCAAGTTTACCCTTATTTCCATAAATCAACCAAAGTCGCAAATTTTTCGTGTAAAGCAATTCTCTTCAACTCCCGTTGCTAAACATTCCTCAAAAAAAAAAAAAAAAAAAAAAACTACAAAAAGTCCTATCCTAGTAAAAGTAAAAATTAAAGCGTTGTGAACAAATCTTTCTCTAACATGCTCGTAACAAAGTGGAAGTTTGAGACTCGACTTCGCCCTTTTGCACAGTGCGGCAAGCAGCAGAAAAGGATCGAAATGATTTCCAATCAGAACGTCCAAGTGTAATTATCCTCGTGAATCAACGAGGAAACAGGTACTAGGTCTAACGATTCTACAACTAATTTATAATGGGCCGTATAGTGGATTTATGGTAAAATATAAAGATGTGCATGGAATGACATTAGATCGAGTAAATTTTTTAACACCTGCGAATAACCAAAGTTATAAATTTTGCAAGGAAAGAAATAAAACTTGAGGCAAGCCTATCTGAGCAAATAAAATAACCAAACAGGCTATAAATTACAAATTTTAGGGGTTCGACGTCTTTCCCCTTGTTCTGAATAGGTAATACTAAAACTGGCGCCCCCATTTTTACGATTCTGCCACGTGCCTCAAATATCGTCACATAAACGTCGCACATATGGGCGGAACCCTGTGTTTTTCTATCGTTTATCACCCCAATCATATTTGCTAGACACTCGTAAATTTAATTCGTCTCGCTCTCTATTCGCAGTTTGCCCCCACTCGCCGATCCTGTAATTGCACAAAATCCGATAAAATGCAATACCAGCATTCGCACAAACGAACACTGTGACAGGGGAAAATCTTAATATCTGCTCCAGCGACTGAAGGAGATCTTCCATTTTATGTAATTCTTCCTTTTCGATCATTTAATCTTACTTATTTTTTAATCTTCGGCTGTTTGATGCTGTTTGATCCTAGTTTTTAATCTCACTCTCTAATTAAATAATTTTATGGTTAATTTTATTTCACTTGACCGGACGTCGACAACGCTAAGGCAAACGAATCTTTCGCAAAAATGACGAAACTCGACCGATCATTGCAATTAATTCGCTGATATCCTATTAGAATAGTCGATGCATCTATAAATAATTAATTAAAAGAAACGTGCCAAGAGTGATTAATGTCTGAAAAATATTACGGCAGATAATACACGCGTGTCTATTATTTATAGAATAAAATTACACAAAATTATTGAAGCTGTTATTCCTGCCTAAAATACAGCTACAAAATAATGAACGATATGGTGCAGCGAAAACAATCTGTTTGAATAAAATATCCTATTGCCTACAACGCAGGAGATTTGGGAATTTGTTACGTTCGTGTTGTATTACGCGTTAAATATTCGTTATATTCGTTATGCCTCCTACATGAGTAACAATAGTATTACTAAATCATTGAAATCGCAATATCCACAGACATTATACATCTAACCAGTTTACGAAGAGGAATTCATTTATGTTACTTTTTATACCAAAGAATCTTTGCGTTTTGTTCGAAACTTGAAAATTATTGTTACGAAAGAAGCGTGTACATAGATGACGAGAGTTCAAAATTCCGCCAAGAGCAAGTATAACGATACAGTTAGAGAGGATCAAACGTCACATGCGAGACGACCAAAAAACTTTTACAATGTTTTTCGTGGAAAACGTAAAACTTGGAAACAGAGATAACTTCGACATATATCGGAATAGCGCGTTGCGACTGGACATTGTAATATCAACAGCATCTATGCTATGGTAATATCACGTTATATTCTTTCTAATTGTACCTATCGTGTTGCAATTTTTAAATGAAACTTTTTAAAAATTTCTTCGATATACTCGCATTTCGTACGATATTGCATTTTACTTTCTTCTTTCTACGTATTTTGTTTACTTCCCTTCTTTCTCTATGTATTTTTCTCATCTGCATTTTTCTTCTCGAGTATCACAAACATAAACCAAAGCCGAGAAACAAAATCCGAATATAAAAGGATTCGTCTCCTAAAGAGACTGGCTTAAAGTTTCAATGCATATACATGGCAGAACCTACTTTTTGTCGCTTCTCTTTTACCGAATATAATTTTGCTTTTCCATCGATTTCTGGCAGTTGACAAAATCTCACGGCCATAACAGGAAACATATTAACGTCTAATGGATTTCTCTACCAACTAGATACGAGTAAAAGTGAATTTTCACTCAAAACGAACCGAAAAGCTAAGCTAACGTAATTACGAAAAATAATTAAAAATATTCTTACTCGCCAAGCCAAATCTATCCGCGTGCACTTATGTCCTGTATTCTCTCAAAGACTGCAACATTACGATATAAATAAAAAATGAAATAAAAGAGAGTCTTGATATCTCCAAAATTCTTTAGAAAATACTGAAAAGTATACGAACGAAATATTCCAACTCAAACAACGAATTACAAGTTCCCATCGAATGCGTACAGAGTCACACCGCCGGACTCTAAATAAATATTTTAATGTTTTGATACGATGTGCACAAAGTGTCGGGTAAACGCATTATACAAAAGAGTTATTCATATTTGCTCGCACGCCGCTCTTTCAATATCGTACTCTATGAAAAATACCCAGCCTCGGGCCTTAGCTTCTGCACAGATCCTGCAGTCGATATATGAATAAAAGCATAGAATTCAGAAAACCAACAAACTGGATTATCATGTTTTTTCCCGTGTAGTCTTTAAATACACGTCGCGACTGACCTACCTCATCCTATAGAAAACAATAACCATCGATTTAGAACGATATCGCCCGCGAGCAAATCGGAAGAGCCAATTATCGATAGGGAAAAAGACGCGTCCGCTTGCGCGCTAGTTGCAGCGGTCTGTCTCAAAAGAGTTAGTGCCGTTTAATAGCAGGACATTAATACAACACGCAGCGACGTCGTTGGATTAAACTACTTCGATGGTAGTTCGGTGGCAGTAACGAGCTACTAAGTACCTAACCATCCTATCGTGCGCGCACCCACGGCTCCGCACACCTACACACGTAGATCATGCACACGTAAATCATACAGACCGAGAGTCGCGCGCGCGCACACGCACATACAACACACATGGATGGAGAGGCAGAGGAACGCCATACATCTGACCGTACTCACCAACACCGATGCTCGACGAGCACGTTGCTCCCGTTGCTCATCTCGTGTGCGACGCGGTTGAAAGTACGGACGAGCGAGAACGACCAGGCCGCTCGATACAACACGGTCGCGAAATCGATCGAAAGAAACGGAGGCCGCGTCGTCGATCGATCATCGAGGGAATCGACACCGGTCGACCGAGCAACGACACCCCCACGACGCCACGGTACCGACACTCGCGCGAAATAGCGTATTCCTTTACGGCTGGCTGCGATGCAACCATCAGCAGCGACACCAACGACCACACCAGCCGACACACATTCGCACCAAAGCGTCGCCTCACGCCAAGACACACTTCCACACGCATCTACTCCTCCTCCACCACCCACCTCGTGTACGTGTGTTCTCTCGCAACAAGTTGAGTTTATCCTTGAACCGAACTCATCGCAGGCCCAACACGATGACTCGACACGATCGCCAGACACCACCGATCCACGCTTTAGTCCGAAGCACAGTGTCCAAAGTCGCGGAACGTGCAGCACGTTTCAGCGCTACCGATCTTGCCGAAACGATCAAACTATCGCCGACTTGCGTTCCAAACCGAGGCGAACCGTCCGGCCATGTTTGCGTATCGTTAGAATGCAAATGAGCTGTTTGTATGCGACGCTGACTGCACTCGTTTACAAAGAGCGTCTTCGACGTTGGCCGTTGCTGATGAAACTTGGACGATACCGGGGGCTCGTACGTTTGTCGTTCGTGAGAAGAACCTAGTTATTCGCGCGTCCGCTCGCTCTGCGTGTATGCGGTTGTGGAAAATGTTTTGCCGATCGTATTCGATCGAATAAGTCGCTGTTGAAATATTCGGTATAAGTATTCCGTGGTGCGACGCGCTTCTCAATAAGGAGAGATTCGTTCGATGTCGATGATCGATGCTTATCGTTTAGAAGACACTTGGTAATTGCGTTACGATTCGGCGGCGCTCGAATCACTATGTTGGTCGATGAGATTCAGAGTGACGTACGTGATGAGAAATCGTCGCGGTACAAAACGTGTGCAGCGATCGTTCGCCTAAAAATCCAGCACCAATGCGTCAACGTGCCTCTCATCCTTTCTTCCATCCCTTATTTTTACGGGCTGCTCGTCGATAAGAGCGTACAGTTATACGTTCAATTAGATCCGTCACGTCGCAGGGGGATTCTTTCTCGAATTTTCACGCTTCTCCAGGATCCCTGTCCGACGTCTAATCCCTCGACCGCTTCTTCCCCCGAAACGCCAAAGGTTAAGGTCATTCCAGCGGCGCACAGAACTCGCACCAGGCCAGAATTTTATCCTCTGCGCGAGA
The DNA here is from genome assembly GCF_011952205.1 of Bombus bifarius. Classification (NCBI taxonomy): domain Eukaryota; kingdom Metazoa; phylum Arthropoda; class Insecta; order Hymenoptera; family Apidae; genus Bombus; species Bombus bifarius. Next base: position 279,500 of record NW_022884538.1, read on the forward strand.
AGTAAAATACGATAGCTGTTCGGATCGGTCTCGGACGTTCCGCCGAATGATATCGATTCGCGCGTTGCACAATCTCGCGTAACTTTTTGGCTGCGGCGAGCACGCAACGACAGCCTCCACGTATAAGAAGCTGTTTTGCATTCGAGCAACACGTGTGTTCCTCTTCTTTGTTCCCCTTGAAAGATACTCTGCCGATATACTCTCTTGTTTCATTCGCGCGACCTCTCCACCATCTCGTCGAGCGTCTCTCGCTTTGTTACCGAGCAGCCAACGATAGCGCCGAGATCGCTCACCGGCCAGGCTTTTCCGAAGATATAAATCAATTAGCTCGTCGAGAACGTCGGCCTTGGTTGGCCGAACACGTCGATGCAGCGAGTCTGCGAAACGTGCGGATGCCGTGCGTCAACATTTCCCATCTCAACGACCCTCGCCACCATCCTAGTGGACGATCCTTTCGAATCACGTCACCAGAACGATTGCGACAGCCGTATATCGTAGGCAAGCAACCAAGCTCGATCGCTGAAAGCGGCTTACGATGCAACGCATGTTCGGCAGTGACGACGAACCATCACAGCATCGCGGACCACGTTCTCGTGCGTCGCTTCGAGTCATCAAACGATACCGTTAGTCGATACTGGCCGATTACTAATTCCAGGCTGTCGTTTCTCCACGATGACCGGTGTCATCGTAGCTTTGCATCTCGTCCGAGAGCTTGGCGACCCGCTGCTTTCTTTACCGCGCACACGGCGTAATCTCACCGAGAGCTAGCGATCGAGCGGCGAACGCAGTCCGCGAGGTTCGTGACGTCGCGATGCCACGGAATCGAGGTTAGCGCACTGGCACCAACTTGCACCGGTCGTCGTCCACGTTCCACGCAGCGAATCGAAGACGTAGCACGGGCGACGTCGTCGGCAGCGCCGTTTCGCCCGCTGTCATCGGGCACACGCGTTTAAGGGCAACGTCGAGCGTGTTCAGGTCCGCGTCACATGATCCGCTGACGGATACTCGGCACCCGTCTGCCCTTCGATGTTACTCGAACAGCGTCGCTGGACGAGTGGACAGCTCGTGCAGAGAGCTGGTGCAGGTTAGAACGTCGCCGCGGAAGAAACACGTATCCTCGCTCGCGGATCGCAAGAGAGAAAGAGAGAAAAATAGAAAGGAAAAAAGGAAAAGAGAATGGTACGCCGGTTTCTCCTCCTTCGTTGCCCGGGGAGCGGCTATGGCGGCGGCCTGGCTCTTACTGCTGCTTCCCTCGGCGCGGGGGTGTCCGAAAGGGGTCGGCTGTTCGCGGGCCGAAGGGGGAACGATTATCTCGCAGCATCCCCATCGCGCAGGACCGATCCGTGCGACGCGACGACTACGTCCAACGGAGACGCCAACAGGCCGACAGAGTGGATGAAAGAGGGCGCTGGTTGAACAGAGACGCAGTACGCGGCGAGGGTGAAAGGAAACGAGCTGGTCGTGGGTGCGACAGAGATCGAGCCGCGTAGGCTTGAAAGACAGAGAGACTGAGAGAGAGGGGCAAAAGGAGAACGGGGTGGAAAGTGGAACGAAGAGGAAACTGGATCGAAGAGAGATGGCTGACAAGAGGGAAGGAGAAGATTCGGATGGAGTCGGTCGGTCCAAGAAGGACGGTTAAGGAGATGGAAAAAGAGGTGCACGAGCGAGAAAATGTTGGAATAGACGAGTGGATCGGAGGAAGAGAATGGACGGAGACTGGACGGGGATCAAAGAGGGCTGCCGGCTGAAAAGAGACAGAAAGAGAGAGAGAGAGAGAGAGAGAGTAAGTAACGAAGGATGGAGGCGAGAGGAGATGGATGACGAGAGGAAGTAGGAAACGGTAGAAGTAGGCGCGGATTAAGGAACGACGAGAATGAGGTGAAGGACAAAAAACAATGCGGAAGAGAAGGAACCGGCGGTAAGGTGGGACAGAAATGATTGGAGCACGAGGTTGAAAGAGATGGCAGAAGAGAGGGGTAGCGGATGTACGTATCTTTTGTCGGAGCGACGAATGATATACGCGGTGAAAAGGGTTTAATCGTCACGTGTGAACCACGCTGCAGATGGAAGACAGCCCTAATAAATTGCGAGTTATACGCGTGGAAATAGAAAAAGGTAGGGAAAGTGAATAGAAAACTCTCAAGAGTTGTATTTTAAAAAGTATAGAAAGACAAGGAATATTAATAAGAAACTGTGACGATACGACGTTGAATAAGGCGAGAAAGGCGGCGAGCACCCTTCTGTTCCAATGCTTCGTGACACGGTTACGAATAGGGGGCAGAACCAGCCATACCGAAGATTCGAGGGGGAAAAAAACAAGGTTCGAATCGCATTTTCTACTGTGTAATACATAGTTTAAAGCACGAGCACACGTACTTATTTAGAACACACTTTCCTTTGCTCTAATTTCCATGAAAGAGTCACGGTGTATGTAATAATTAAGAAACGACGTCATATATGTAATTGTTATTATCGTTTACGCGTTTTTATCGTCGTTCTAATTTCATTGATATCGAATTAGATTGGAATGGGATTTTTTACCGACCATAAGAAATAGACGATGAATGAAAAGGCTCCATTTATTGTTAAACACGACAAGCCTTTAGTACAAGACAATATCTATCATTTTACGAATACGCGTATTTTAATATCAATTATTTTGCGAAATTTAGTTTTGTCGTCGTATCTAAGTATAAATGTCAATAGAGAAAATGTAGTTTGTCCCATTTGCGCGAGACACTCCGTATATCAGAATTCAATAGTAAAGAAATCTTATTACAATCATACACGTACTAATTACGTACTAATGCAAAGACTTTTATTTCGCTTTTATTATTACGCTTTCTTGTACGATTTCGCGTATAATTTTTAATTACGATTGTTATGTTGCCAGTGTATATACATGTATATTCGTTGCAACATTCCGTGCCGAATGCAATTAATTAGTAAAATCTCCGTGCATTTTACGGAACGTGTGCAACGAATCATTTTAGCTACTGCACACGCTTGATTCTATCTTATAAAATTTCGTAATTACAATTCTGTAAATTAATGATGATCATAGAAAATCTCTGGAAATTGTTGAAATATTAAATTTAATGAAATTCTGCGAAATACGAAGCGTCGTTTGCATTAATTCGTAAAAATTGCGAGATAACTAGTTCTATTTACAAACTATTCAAAGCGATTTGAGCATCTCGTCTAAATGAACAATATAATTCACAATAGCTGGATCTTACGTTATTACAAAGTCCGAAGAAATCAAAATATCCGTAGCATTATAACGCCTTCAATCACTAGAATCTCGTTGTTATTTCTCGCTAGTGTCCACTAGTGGCCGCCCTCTAAAAAGTTTAATGTGATGCATTGCCGAATGTACATCAATCAGCAGATATTTTCGTATATTTTCGTTTTTCAATTTTCAATCATTTGAGCGGCAATTTTTCACAACAATTTGTCTTTAGCGAAATCGTACTCCGTTCGCCATTCCGGAGGAGCTTAATCTCCGATATCACGCGTAGTCCCTGCGGCTTCGCCTGCTCTGCTCCCCTTCCAGACCAATTTTCATTCCACGCGTTGCTGTTGCTAAGTAAACCGAGACATGTAGGTTAGCCGAGTACACGGGAGCTGAAGCGGCGTAAAAAATGCAACAGCATTTATCGCAGAAAATCTGTTATGTCGGAGATCAAAGGGAATAGTCTCCGAGGGGATGGATATTCCTTGCACCACGCCCGCAAACACTTATCCGATAAACCTAATGTTGTGTGCGATAAGTCATGTCTATAATCGGATCCAGGTGCGCCGCTACATAGACGCGCGTGAAGCTAGATGCGTCATACGTTACACGTGTGCACGGTGCAAGCACTCCTTCGACGCTGTAACTTCGGTCCTCCTAATAAGAAGATTAGCATCCAACGATCAGATTGATTAAAGGGAAGAAGAAGATTCTGACTAGATTGTATCCAACGGATAAACCCGCTATGAAATATTCATGGAGAATGGGATAGAAAGAAACGGGATAGAACACCGGAATGTCGTTGGAATCGTTGGTCCGGTGCAATACGGAGCTGATTAGGCGAAGGAACGCGGGTCTGATCGTTTATTTCTGACAGACCAGACGCAATCATAAAGATAAGCGCGCGTACTGGCCGAAGGCGTCACATGCAAATAACACGATATAGCAACGCGTGACATAACAGTAAATCGAGAGCAGTCGATATAATTGAGCAACAGTCGATATAACAGACAGCCGATAAGACGATTAGGCGAAGACACGCGGGTCTGATTGGTTATTTCTGATGGACCTAACGATCAGAGTCGTAAAGACGAGCACGTGTATTTTGGCTGTAGGCGACACGTATACGACCAAGACTACATAAATATGTACATAGCAACGCGTGACACGTCGATGAGCGATAGAGAGCAGTCGCTTTCTTTGCCTCTGTATCGCCCCATTAATCGTTTTTCCAGTTGCTACGAGATCGCTCGCAGTCATTGCCATTCTTTTCGGTGTGGCTGCATTCGACTTGGTCAGTGGAATTTAATTTCTAGCGAAGATGTTACTTGCACGACTGTGAATATTAGTCGATACCGTAGACATAGAAAAATAACTCGATATATGTAACTCGGCGTGTGATGCTTGTATGTTGGTTTCTTATCGTCGAGATTGTAATATCGTGATTAAAAATGAAAATCTATATCGAACTCGATTAAATTGGAGCCAAGTAATAAGTACACCGTATACAACGTTGTGCGTATAAAGATTATTCCAACTTTATATTCTTGGAATTACATTCTTCGGCTTTCCACTTATATTCCTGGAATACGCGAATAGGGAAAAGAATCTAACAACGAACAAACCGAATGGAATAATATTTCGGTTGATAAACGATGATGTTTCCCTCGCCACCGTCTTACAAAAATGCATTTCTTTGCAAAACGCGAGGAATGTTTAACAACCGTTGAATGTTGAACGATCGACGACACTATCCGACTGACACGCGTTTCCGTTTCCTTCTGTACAGGAATTATATCCATGTCAAACGTATCTGTGTGATAGACAGAAGAAATAATAAACTATGCGAGTAAAGCATCGAGCACGTCGCAACGATATTTGTTACAGACCCATCGAACTTTGCACGATGAATAACTTGGAACAAATGTCACAGCCATACATCATACGAGACAGTCATAAATTCTAGCAGTCTAGATACTCGCTAGTAACTCGACTCGACGTCGCGCTACGTACCGTTAGAACCATCGGACGCAATCAACGGTAACAACAATAGCAGCAACGATAGCAGCAGCAGCAACAACGATCCAACGACTCTTGTCACGACGAATACTTAACCAACTGAACAGCATGGTACAGGATTGTACTTTGCACAATGGGCGATGCTGATAGTAACATAATTACAATTAACACGGTGCCCGATGAGAAATACGAGATGCTCTTGGCGAGCAATACGAGTTTAAGTAATTAATCAGAATACCCTCGTCACGGTGACCGTGGTTCACGAACTTGCCGCAACGGGAACCGCGGAAAATTTATCGATTGTTCGAGACGGGCCAAAGCTTTGAAAACAATCGTCCTCCACGAGTACGGACCGTCCTAACTCCATCTACGAACGAACGATTCATCAACCATCCTAGTAATTAACGTGCAACCGCCAAGCTTGTCTCGAATTCGTCGACCACCAACTTGCCGATCGATGAGCCCTACACAGTTTCGATTCTACGTGAATCGCGTTTATCGAGCTTACGCGTGCTCTTTGAAATTACCAACTCACGACTCGAGGATACTTGTGCAAAATTCATATCTTTACGAATGTACTTTGCTATGTAATATAATTCGTAAGAGAATTGATATCGGTTTCCATCAAGACACGACTTCGTCCAGACAAATTTTTCACTAGCAACGACGACGATCCACGCAGGGCCCAACCAACTGCAACATTGACAAGTACTACAAGTATGTAATGTAACACACATAGGTATTGCTCGTTGGATTCGCTCGGTCGAAAAAATCTGGTCCAAACCAATACCGATCCATGCGCGGGCAAATTAAAAGAAGATGTCTTGGCCGGAAATCAGGCTTTTCTCCGTACGTATGTTGTGTCTGTGCCTATGTGTTGTGTACGTGTATGCATGTATGCACGGTCTTGTCAACGTTGCAGCAACGCTGAGGCAAGAATAGAACGTAATCTGATGCAGTCCTGGAAAACGTACGTTGCCCGAGGTTCATATAAACAGTTGTTCAAATCCTGTTTCGATCATTCACGTCGTTTCACGTGGACGAACGAAATTTCTACGAAACTAAGATTCCATTCGTTTAGTTTAAAAAATATTCTTTAACCTTCAAATTTCCCATAAACGCACAAAAATCCACAGTCTACTCGAGACGCTCCTTCAGACAGCTCCTTCAGAGATGGTAGCGGGTTGGTCGAGGAATTCTACAGCCAGATTTTGTTTGCGCTGCGAGGCGGAGAACAAGAAATACTTTTGTGACTTCAGCGGAATATGTACTCGCTCTAAATATTTAGTAGCTTCGATGTATATCTTCAGATTTCTTGCAAACTCTATCGATATAGATTCCAAAGTTTCAGCATAGTGATACATCAATATGATATTGGCTTTTTCGATGGCAATCGTGTGGCGCTGTTGCACTTTCACTTTACGCCAACGTTTCGTAGACATTGCAGTCTATTTCTCCGGGGCAAAGCTGAAACTGAGGGTTTCAGGGCCCATTGTCTCCATCTGTACCGAACGATGTTCCGGCTGGCTGATCAAACTGATGACTCGACTCGGAAGTTCTAGCCGGATGCTCAACCAGGAAGATTTAGCCGGAAGTCGTTTAATTTGATTGACCAAGCGAATTTATCGACATAACCATGATAGTAGTCGACTCTCGTTACGATGTTAATGAAACTTCAAAATGCCTCGTGTGGTACAACACGTGATACATGTACTTCCAAAGCTCTCTGTAAGTGTTTGCAAATATTTTCAAGCTGCAGTATCTACGTACAAGAGGGATAAAATAATCGGGAAATCTGATAAAACGACGATAAAGGAATAAAAATATCCTGATCGATTCATGCAAGCCCTCGATTCTTTTTTACACCTAATATTAAAGCAAGTGGACTATGATATTCCACGAAATTGCCTCTTCCGAAACATTGCATGACATCTGATCTCGGCGAGTGGCGAACATCAAGGACATTCGGCACAGATGATAAAAGTATGCTTGTCAGTAATGGATAAAAAAGGAAACTGGACGGTGGAAAAAAATTCTATAGACTGTCTGGGCAAAGCATTTCGTTCGGTGATCTTGTCAGCAGAATAAAAATATTACATCGATCGCCTGTTTTTAAATAGATCGCTGTGCCCCATGTTTCTCGTTCGGTCGATGGATATACGATGGATGTACGATGGATATACGATGGATAGAGTTCTCAATGCGGATAAAATCGTCAACATTTAACGACCAACGATCTCATTCTAATTTCGAGAAGATAAACCTGGCACCGTGTGGAAGAATAACATGGATTAAAATCTGATAAATCTTGCAGACGACTGGCGCTATACCCGGACCAACGTATATATCCGCAGAAGCGTAGCTTCTCATTGCCGACGAGCGTATAATTTTATAATCTCGGATAATTTTCCGCTAGCTATCTGTCTTCGCGAAGAAATACTTCCCGCGGGACGCAATTTATTCGTGATAATTATTTCACGAGTAGATCGCCTAGAGTTGTACAAATTTATATTTTTAGAGACGCTAGCCGAAGAAAATCAAAAGTTGAACCAACGAACATTATACATTTCGAAGCTTTGCTTTCCATATTTCCTATATTTCTCAATTTCTGTACATCTTGCTACGTTTTTGCACGTTTATCGTAAATGCATAAATACGCAGAGTTTGCACATCGGTGTTTACACAAACTACACACCCGTAAAGTGACACAACGATATGCAGATTTCTTCACATCTAATCAACATTTCTGTACGTATAATTATACCATTTCCTATCTAAATTTTCCACTCGTCGAATTTTCTAAATTTCCTAGTCGCTTCATTGGAACCTATAAACAAATTAGCAAGGAGAGCGATATTATAACGACACTATAAAAAATCATACAGAATATAAAACTAATTTGTAGTAAAACAAAATTATATAAATTCTTCCGCTGTTAAAATATTCGACGCTAATTTTCGAAAAATATCCGATATGCACACACGCTTCTATCGTCCCTCCTCGCTACGTCGTTTATTTTCTATTCATTATCATTTTATCGATTACTGATAGCGTGCATCAGCATTGTCGGTGGTTATTCTAGTTCGTTCGATAGGCGGCACTTTTCATTATAAGAATAGAGCCAATACTGCGCGTTTAATTCAAGACAATGGTGTCTATGAATTAGCTACGATTTTTTTTGCATGTGTTGCGTACGAAGGAAAATCACTAGGTATTTTCAGAAGAGGTTCGGTCTCCGGTGGAAAAATTTCTTGCAAGCCACAACACGTATCCGACCTGGTTCGCGTTACAAAAGAAGTAAGATACTGACGACGCGTTCGAGGTCATCGTTTCTAAAAATTCCTTACGGTTCTTCTGCTGCCAATGTGGCTATTTTGAGCAGAGAAAATATCGGTATAATTATTATTGGACAAACGATATTTATAATTATTTTTACATATATCTATTTATTTCTTCCTTTGAATTCCTATTGGTATTTTATCTATCTTTAGATTTGGGAAACAGACTACTATGTTCTAATAGCGTACTTCTTATGTCTATAGTGATTTTTAATTTGTTATATTTTCTATAGCAGCACTCTGATCTAAGATGACAGCTGCGTTTTGTCATTTTGCGAAACAAATAAACCAAGAGAGAGGGAAAGAGAGATGAAAGGTACACCTTGAGTATTTGTAATTATTCAACTAAAAATATTCGATCATCGAGTCGAGATACGTGTACAAATTTTAAATCCACAATATACCAATTAAAAAAAAATTCTATGGCGGAGTTCCAGATATTGACAAAATTAGAAACACAGCGAGAATCGCATCCGAGTAAATCCTATAAATACACACTGTAAAACTAATTTAAATTGGCTGACACAATATTTCAAAAAGTAATTAACTAATTGACCAATTTTCCCTCTCATATTTCTATCCATACTTTTTATCGCTTTTATCACTTTCATCGAAATTATCAGATTCGTCGTAACTACTAGAAAACCGAAGTTTGCACATTTTTCCCGCAATCTTCAATCTGTATTCTTACAGATTTTCCAATTGAACTATTTATTTGTCACGGTAAAAAAGCGAGGTTTGAACCTTTTTCTCCTGCAAACTTCAATCTGTATTCTTCCCGCAGATTTTTCAATTGACTTATTCGTTTGTTATACCGAAAGGTTAAAGTTTGGCATTTTTTCTCCTACGATCTTCAATCTGTATTCTTCTCGTAGAATCGCCAATTGAGTTATTCGTTTGTTGCACTAAAAAATTGAAGTTTGGACATTTCTTGCCTGAAATCTTCAATCTGTATTCTCCCTGTAACTTCTCCAATTCGATTGTTTCGCCTTTATTAAATCACATTACACGCTGATATTTTCCTGATCAACGATGTTTATGCCTTGCCTTTTTCCAGTTACACAGTACGGAGGATTCTCATGGGACAGGCAGCGGTGTTCGAATCAATAATCTGACACGGGGTACTTTTCTATCCATGAAAAACAACCTGAAGAAGTATCCAAAAATGTGCGCACTCGCGTTTCCTCGTTATAAATCATTCTTCCCAAATTTTTCGCTTGTTAACACGAAGTACACGTGATTCTTGGACTACACGTCACCTGATATGCTAAAGATGTAAGTGACGTTTTAGTTTGTTCTATAGTATACCGACAAGATTTCGGATAAAATTTCGTATTCAAGGGTTACATCTTTTCGATGCACTTGTAACTCTATTATTCACATTCGCGACATTTCTATCCAAACTTTCTTTCGCAAATTCATCCGATGGAAATAAAACTACTTACGCAACAAGCGTTGACTTGTATATTTCGTGAAATTGGATAAGAATAGTAAGATATATATACTATATATATGGAATAGATTTCATTAAACGTCCCGATCGAAAACACCAAATAGTTCGCGCGAATCTTCTTCTTGCTCGACGGTTCTTGTTGCTTAAAAGAGATAAAAAGAAAGAAAGGAAGAAAGTTCGAAAAGAGAGGAAAAATGAAAACCGAATACGACATATGCAACAGCGGAAACACACGGGTTCTAGGCTTTCGTTTTGAATGAGATGGAGTCTGAACGTGTCTAACTAAAAACTGGCCTAGTATGCGCGTATAATAAGCTGTGGGATTTATTTTTCTCAGAAACAAAGAGTTTTTCTCGTGGAAAAATGTTCTTCTACATTTTCCACCTATTTTCCACACGTACGATAACGTCCTGTCGATTATTTATTTCTGTCCAGTCTGGGATTAATCATGTTCAAGCGTACTTAATAAATTTCCAAACTCCATTTTCTCGGGAACGAAGCGTCACGTGGAAAAACGTTACTCTACCCTTTCTTCTTATTCTTTCATAATGAATCACTTCACGTCTGCTTGTGCATGTTGTTCCGTGTATCAGCCTCGTCCGCAAATTCATGTGGTTGGAAACTGCCGTGCAGTTGCTTCTTCTCATCCAGTGATAATCACCGAGCAATTCTGCGGTTTCGTAGCCAGAGGCGCACGTCCATCACGACTCTTTCACGATGCTCGTCTAATTGCAACTTTGCAACAGGCTTTTCCGCGACGATGGATCAACCGATCCAGTTGGATTTTGCATCGACGGATGACGCAATTTCCAACTGAATCTCCTTTGAGATGAAAGAATCGTCGGCCAAAGGGAAGAACCAAAGGCTGACTTCCGGATGAACGATGTCGCATCGAAGGTAACGAAGCGTATTCCCCGACGAACGCCTGCAACGAGTCCTTAATTTCCAACAGTTATCAAACTCTAGTGATCCAGCCTGCGTTCTGCTTTGTGAATACGATCGCGTCGTTGAATGCGATCGGTGTATCTTCGCTGAATGTTGCTTGTTCTGACGAGAGTTCGATGAGAAGAGAAAGTCGATAAGATTAGACGTTGCAGTAAAGGACAATTTTCAAGCAACTACGAAACAAGCAACAAAATTGTTGTTACGTTGCTTTTATCGCAGAAAACGACGATAAGAGAGAAGAATAGGAGCGTTGGATCGTCTTGGGCCGTTCAACCGACATGGACGATAGAACTTAGCAACCCACGCAAGTTGCAAATCACCGAGCAAACAGCTCGTCTTCCTGCGTAATTGGTACGAGCCTGATAAGAAAGCAACGATTGACAACAAAACGTGTAGATTGTATCGCAAAGGATTATCTCAAAAAAAAAAAAAAAAAAAACAGATACGCCACGAGCAAACAAGATGACGAACTCGATATTTGTCTTATAAACAGTGGTCGACGATCTGCCGTAATTGCACGCGAGATACGAAACATAATCTGTCGATACGATCCCCTTTGATATCGTCGGAAAATAACATTAGCGGTGGACCTGGCATATTTAAGACAAACACGCCGACCACCGCACGCATAAATAAATCCTTGAAATGCCAAAGACACCGGCAAGCTAGGCGAGGTTCAAAAGGGATCGAAACGAAGGAGACGCGAGTAGAGAGGTGGAAAGGTGATGAAAATGGAGGGAAACATAGGAGAAGACGTGACAAAGAGGAACGAGTGGTGGAAAGGACGAGGAAATTGCTGACAAAAATAGGAGATGGAGGGTAGAATAAAAGGAAGGACGACGTAGGTGGCCACCCAGCCACTTTACCATGACAAACCAAACCCGGAGTGACTACCCTCTTCTTGCGCGCTGATAAAACTGTCACGGCATTCCAGACGATCGATCTCTGACAGCCACGTTATCAATGGATATTCAAACACGACCGGACCACGCGGTTCTCTTGCGAGAGCGTTGATTGAAATTCCTTTTGTTGTTGATCGCTATTTGTGCGTCCCGACGAATATCGCGAAATTATCAAAATCTCTTATCTACGCCAGCGTGCGATAGTATTTGCACGCTCTCAAACGAAACAGTCGACGTATCAGCCTGTCCGAGAAGTTTCTTTCGTTTCAGAAGGAAATAATTGACGCGTCACATTTTTTTGTTTTATACTGTTTCATTGAATTACTTATGGTTCATTTTGTTCTATCAAGACAAAGATCACAACGTCTGACAGATTAGGTTTCATGTTTGTATAAGGATGCACTGTTGTAAAAGACGCGTTTCTCATAAAACAAATGAAACTTTTATCGACTCGATACATACGTGCGAAAAATGTTGTCAGTCCTCTAAATTCAAAGCCACACATCGAATCGCATAAAAATTTGTTGGTCGCCTTCCCAGAGAAGAGAAAACACAACTCTAAGATCGGAAGAGATTGTACTCCGTTTACGGTTTACTTGCAACCTTACTACCAGTCGTAGCTGCGCGGATATCGAGAAAATTTGAGCCACAGGTCGTTTATCACGCGGCGAGATGGAAGATTCTAATAAAAATTATGAAAATTAATCTTGTCTAAAGCGACCTCGTTGCTGTCAACGTCACCGTGCGTCATCGTTGCTTTTTAATTTACCGATTGTCTTCGTTGCTTAATTTCCAGTTATCGGATAGCACTTCGTTACAAGGAAATGCATATTGCAACGTGTCAATTAACCCGAGTGTTAGCGATGAATGAGTTGAAACGGTGTTAACAGGTTATAGGAGGGCGAATATGATTTTTTAAATTACGTATATGATTCTGTTAATTTTTAATTCTCGAATTCAACATTTTTATCATTACAAATATACATGTACACGCGTGTATACATGACCTCCTCTCGTTCGTGTAAGAAGGTTTGCTCTTTATTTTTACGTATATCGATAACTAAAAAACAAAGGCGAAAACGCAATTTTTTTATTCTTGATTTTCGTCTTATTTCGGCGACAACGATCACCTCCTTAAACTACATTCAAATGATATGCTATACATATTTGATAACTCTCTGGTTTAAAGATATTTAATTCGCGACTACTGTTTTTAACTTGAACTGTTTCATTTAAAAATGTAGGTAACCGTGGCTAATTGTCTACGCGTTGGTTGAAGACGGAGGAAGAGTTCTGTCATTCTATTAATAATTTTGAAACGCTAGAGTAAAGTTTTCTTACCTCCAGGTAGCACATTCTAAGTTTTTCAATTTATTCGGGAACAATTCCGGTAAGTACAAAGTTTCATCTTGACCTTTTCTCGATACAGAACAATAATAGAGAAAAGAGTTGGGACAGTTTCCTATTCTAAGACGTTCTTTTCAGTCTACATGGTAATTTACATAAATTACTTGCTTTAATAGGCTAATCGATACACATCCAAAATTACAATAAAAATTCACGGTAGAGAGCGTAGAAAATTAATAAATTAGGCAACTTTTTCCGTTTAGGCTTCTAATTAACAGCTATTTTTTTCTGTTTAAGTATCTTGCCTATTCAAAGTACAATGATATTTATTAATATCAAAACACTTAGACATAAAATATGCCAAATAATAATCGCATAATTTCTCCTTTTATCGCATTTCGTATCACCTGCTAATGAAAATGTTTATTAATGAAAAGATACGAATAGACGATTCGTAGAATTCTTTAAATACTGCCCAGGTATTTAAAAAATGATTTCACTAAAAAATACACTATATTATTTTCATCCTCTCTGTATCAAATTTAAGCAAAAACATTAAACAAACTACCAAGTAGAGAAAAAGCTTCCCTGCTCTTTTCGTTTTATACATTTTGTATCCCTTCTTTCTATCCTTTATCTCGTTTTTGTTCGTCATTTTTGTTATTTCCTACTGGAATCGCGGATGGTGTAACGTTTAGCCAGCGAAACCAATTGAAAGGCACTGGAAAAGATCTCGCAAGTTACAGGATTACGTTCTTCGAGGAACTGTTCTCTGTAATTTTTAGAACGTCAAATGGAGTAACTTAAATTTCAGAGCTTCAACTTTGAAAGTTTCCATCCTCCTCCGTTTGATACCTTTATCATGGGTCACGTCCGCAGCCATGGGGTTTCCATGGCTGCTCGATTAAAGGTGAAGTACTGTTAAAGACAAACTGCTGCACAAGTCATGCTTCGTCGTGGAGAGCTTCGTCGTAGAAACTTTGCTGTAAAGAATCGTCTGGATTTATCGTCGACTATAATATTCATTGTAACGTTTAAATACGAAAATTACTTTTGTACAGGCAGTAGTCAAAATCATGCTGTGAATATCTAACGATAATTTGTTTCCTCCATTTTCTGTCAAATTTCTGAGTCGCGATTGCATGTAAATGTAGAAATCCAATATCTGCCGATGATAGCGTCATGCGTATGTTTAAGAAAGACAGAAAGACTGAAGAACAACAGAAGAAATTTCTGCTACAATTTCCTTGTTAAGAAACGGGTTGCAAAATAAAAATCTGCGCATAACTGAGCCACAAAATGACCACTATACCACACATGTGCCAGGCATAAGAACATAAAAAATATGGGAGATCATCGTTGAGCAGAGCTAACGTGTGTCTTTCGTGGAGCACGAGGTATTATCTTTGATAGAGTAGCAGGTTAGATAAGCTTTTGAACAAACAAAAGCATGGACTGAAGGATTGTTACATATAGAACTGAAGTCACGTACCACTTCTAATACCAACAGATGGACAGCTCTAGAAGATTACCGAGAGTCTTTTGATACGAAATTGTACAGATCGAACGACTATTCTTTCCCTTAATATATTTTAATACGAATATGGAAGAAGTAATACAGAGAAATAAACGGTTTAAGGCGTTGCTTGGCTACTTTCGCTGTGTTAAGCAACAAAATTGAAGAATCGCTGTAGAAATCCGCAGTCTAATGCTCTTCGATCTAATCACTCTTGGTCACGCAAAATGAATTCTCCGATCTTATTGAAACAATAAATCTAAAGCAAGTTGCTCGTGGCAGATGTTCTAACATTGCGAATGCTATTGTGGATCTATCGATATTATGGCCAAATGTCAAAGAGGAAAAAGTTAAAAATTTGCAAGAGACGAGCCACCTCGTTCCAGCAGATTGTTTGCATTTTTACGATAATACCAATTCGCAGAAAGTAATATTTAAGATAATATTAATTACGCGATAGAAAGAAAGCTCAACTTCTTTCAACAGCTATTCATATTTATCAAAATTATATTTACATTTACGTTTATCTCAAGGTATTTTAATTACATTTTCTCGCTGTCAGATCGTTATGGGTTGCTAGTGGATTCAGCATAATTAGGATGCAATTATCGCGTCTCAACCTACGTACTGCGAGCTATTTTTCCGTTTTCATAAAGTACATCAGACAGCAGTAAGAGTCACGTAATGTTTGAAATCGTCGACGGAATTTTTCCAAGCGTATATAAAGCGCTGAGAAGAACAGCAATATTAAAAAATATTCTAGTTTTAAGGAGCTTGAGAGTTTCTAGAGCCACCTGCGACAATCATCCACGAAGGATCACGTACACGCGAGTTTTTCCCAGAACAACGATGTTTACGCTGCTTTCCTTGCTTCCCTCGACGTAATGGTCCTAAGTACTAGGTGCACTATTATACGATATTGTGTATAGTGTTGTGCCAACTCATGCCGAATAAGGGTCTTGAAGTAGCTACCTAATCCCAGGAACTTTGTCGACTATCGTGGGCCAGCCGCATTTACTCTAACTTGTCGATTAGTATAACCTGTGGATTAGTCTAACTTGTCGATTAGTATAAAGTCGAATGTCGCGTGCAGCGTCGCACTTTGCTCCGTTGATTCTTAGCTCGTCTACTGACTTTCTTTAAACCTAACAAAACCGCGACATATAAAATATACAAACGTTAACTTTCCTTTCTCATTTCGCTGGCACGTATACACCGTCGCACGAACTTATTTCGAGACGTGCTTCTTCTCTACAACAGAACGTAATTCAATCGTATCTATACGGCCAACGAGATATCCAATTATTCGATTCTTTCATTCTTCCATTATTTGTTACAGTTACGTGCACCACATGAGCGTACACGTGTAACGGTGTAAAATATTCCGACGCGATGGAATTCTTGGAACCTAATGTATGCAATAAGGAAACTGAAATTAGGAAAAAATACATTTTTCCTAATTGTGTCACCCTTCCAGCAAATCGACCATATAACCAACTACTCTAATTTTCAAATGTTTCGACGCGCAAGTATATGGAAACCTTTGCTACTTATGCTTCTCTTTGCTCTCTCGATGCAGCGTAATCTAACGCAGAAATAAATGTTTCAACTGATAATCAGATAAACATTCCTCCGACAGTTTGCCGATATCGCGGCGACTAGCTGGAAAACGCGGATAAAGACATTCGGAAATCTCACTTTCACCCGCGGTAATCTGCTGTCAGATCCATTTCCCTCGGTCCAGTTACTGCTCGCTCTTTTACCAAGCCAGAGATCTTTTATCCGGGAAAGATTGAACTGCGATATCGAATGCGCAAATAGGGTCTACCCTCCAACTTCTACCTCGCCCCTTCTTCCTCCAACGCGTCTTTACCTGTGTTCTAACTTCTCCTTCGCTGGTCCACGTTGCAAGAGAGAAAAAAAGTTCACGCCAACGACGACTTTTCACTTTTGTGAATGGAACGAGTTTATAGTATGGCATAACCCAACCTAACCTGGACTTGGACCAAAAGCACAAAAATCCATATCTTTACGTCTGAGCTAAAGTCTCTTTTTATATTCATATACGTAGGTTCAACGAAACGTATCGCCTTTTCCAAACTGTGAATTAATTCTTAAAAACTGAAATATCTCGAATCGTTGAAACACGAGTGTGTCATCGTAAACGAACAAGTAATAAGTAATTTACTACGGAAGATAAAAAGAGTCAAATTTGAGGGCACAACAGGGTGCACAATGCAAAGATCTTATTGTTGTTTCGAAACGCGGAAATTATGCCCCTTTCGAGAAAATGATAGAGCAAAAGCCCATTTTAGAGTAATTATTTTCTAACGAGAAATGGAAAGGTCGACTTCACGCTCCAGTTTTTCAAGAGAAAGGTGCTTTGTTGAAAATTCTGGCTTACGAATTTACGGTTTTTTTTCTCTTATAAATAAACACGTTATGTGATTTTACTGCAGTCATCTTCAACTTTATGGAGAAAAGCTTTATTATTCCACGATATACGGTTCAGTTCTTTGAAAATTCTGTAAACCGATAATCTCCTGCTTCCTTCGGCGCAAAACTTTCTCGGACCAAGCTTATCTTTAATGAATTACGTTTCCCACGCTTCTTATTATCGTATAATCGAGCTACGGAACGTCAGAAGATACCTAACAAAATATAAATTTTCTACCGTCTTTCTACTATACGCGCGCGTGTGTGTATGCGTGTATGTGTGGTTGGATCCGTTCCGCTATATTTAGACTTCATCGGATGATAAATACGATTTTTCGCATGAAAACGATAAGCAATGGACAACAAGAAATAAACGAGGAGACGAATTTTATGATTCCACGATGCAGTTTATTCTCTGTTTAATGACGAGCGTGTGACGAAATGTTCGTTCCATTCGTTTAACCCAGTAATGAACGTTCCATTAGTAAAATTGCACCACGTATAACATATGCACCTAATATACATAAATATAATATACATAAATATAATACGCACCAGTTACATCGAATGTACATTGTAAACACCTAAGCGGATAATTAAAGTGCAGTTTGCACTTCTATCCGCAGAAATGACTTTTGTTTAAAATCGTGTAACAACTACGACACTTACAATAGAGCTCGCTATACTAATAAAAATAGAATGCAGATGATACATAGCTGCGCGTTTAATTAATATCGAATAACATCGACGTCAAAGAAGTAAATTACAAATTATCATAACCAGGCAATTGTGATCTACGAATATTTCAATTTTAATCAGATATCAAATGATAAACTACATTTTTTCACTGTTCTTCAACGTCTGTCTGAGAAACGTAAGAATTTCAGGCTATTCTAATATGATCTTTATGCCACCTTCTGTTACTTCTACGAGCCACTATATCACTTTGTTCCGAGTTGTTAACTTTCCGCGATTCGAATGTGTTTCCCGACTGTACACCATGTCAGGTACCAAAGTTCAAGTACATTCGCGTATCGTGTGAAAGTTTAAGACAATATTAATAATAGGTTCTGCTCTACTTGACTCACTTCAGTTATTTCAGTTACTTGGACGGATAAAGGGAAGCGTAGTATTCGTATTTGCGTATAAAAATATTTTGCAAACTTTAGCATATAATCACGATATTAGTAACAATGTATCAGACAATTTTCTTTACTCTGAGATACAGTGTATTATATCTATTAACGGGAAAATAATTATTTTCGTATTTCACCTACTAATTGCGAACGAGTATAGGATAAGACGTATTGCATCGGAACAAGTGTAATCCGAAGAAGCGATGCCTAGTGAATAAACTGGCTGCTGCAAGACGTATTATGACGTCTTTTGTGATAGAAGCAGTATATGGCCTAGTGTTGTCAGGCGGCAATTTCACGGAACGTTCTCCTTTGTCAGTGTCCTGACGCCTGGATCTTGTCTAAAGACACATTCTTCCATGGTGGAATTCATCTCACTTGCCTGATAGATGGCTCAAAGTCATAAAACGCAAAGACAAATACATTGATTCAACAACTTGTGGCATTCTCTTCTTTAAATAGATTTTGAATTTCGCTGGAAAAATTGAATTATTCATTCGTAAAGCTAATATCAAATGAATGACGAAATTGGGAAATTTAAAAAGCTCTGAATCGATCGATTCGGCCTCTCACAGTCTTATGTATACAACAGCATAGAATAACTAAAATGACGTTAATGTAAATCACGTGTGATTATAAAAACGTATTAATCAGAGTAAAAGATATTAACCAACAAATCTCATGTACCTCTTCCTCGTTAAATGAAAGTTTCATCACAGTGCAGTGGTGCGGGATTTAGAATGAAAAATGTCTGTTGCGATACATCGTCAAATGAAATCCACTGTCGAGCAATCTTGGAAAATCTCAGGAACCGATGCCGTGAATAGAATGTCCAGGGGCTTTTTCAACTACCACATAGAAACTCTCGTATTACATTGGTCGTACGAGAAGAAGTCCAGCTTAAGGGAGGAATCGTAAAGATTTGAATACAGTACACGAAGGTAGAGGAATTCGGAACGAACAAACTCGACAAATACAAGTTCAGGATATTAAATAACACCTAACTTTAACATATGTCGACGTTATACGGTAAAATAAATTTTATCCCAGTTCCCATGCAATTTTCAGAAATATATCAAATCAAACGAAGTGAAAAATGTCGATTCACAACTTCCGTGCTCAACGCTTACAAATTTAAAAACGTCGGTTCATATCTCCCGTCAGGTTTCTACCTTTTTAATTGTATCCTCGAAGATTTCTATGAATTTCCATGAAAATCCCCAGTCTATTTGTAACATTTATCTAATAATTCGCTTTTCGAAATGAGGCGACTTCTTCTTCATTTAAGAGTCTTTAATAATGATGTTGTATCAATTTATAATATTTCAATTCCACTAAGATACAATTTTTTAATGTTTCTCGTAACGTATACATCGAAGATACCTCCTGTAAGTGTTCCAATATTTTCGTCAACCGATGTATATACTTGTATGTATATAACATCCTACTTTAACAAAAGCCAACGTTAATTTTGCTAAAAGCACATTGCATGTTTTTACGAACCGCTGAGACGAAACACCCGACACCCGTCATTTTGACAAGTTTCATCATTCTGGTAGCGATCGTGCGTCTAGCTGTTTTCAACGTGAACGCAGTATAAAAGTTGTTTTATAGAATAAAATAGCCTCAGACTAGATAAATGTGGTGTACGGGTAGCTGAGTGCTCGACAGCGTTTAAAACTCCATCTCGTAGCGTTTCACCCTAGATTCGATTAAGCTCGAGACTAAGCCCATCTAGAGGCCGTCGTTCACTGAACAATAGAGCAAACGAACAGTAACAGCTCGGTATCGACACCTTCGCGTTCTTGCATATACTTGAAATACAAATGTATTCGCTTTTAACAGCCTATTATCGACACTCCTCCGCATCGTTGCAGCAACAATGGGGAGCATTTAAAAAATGTTTCGCTGGTCAAACGATAGTCGCGTGTCGATTACCGAACGACTGTATTCTGTCCGTGTATTGTTCGATCGCCTATCGAAACTCAACAGCGGATAATGACGAAATAATCTGTAATGGCTCGACACCGTATAAATACTCGCAAAGAAAAGTAAATCAGTTGTTTCGTTAGCAATCGAGTATCATACGTAGATTACCACTGTATGCGCGTGTGATACCGTATTATAATTTCTTACAGAAATGTATGTGTTACGAGAAATCTAAATTATAATATACATAGTATATAAGAATAGGCTTAACCATCCTCCTGCTACAAAATATATCTGTTCCTACAACATAGATGTAATACAGGATAGTGACCATCGCCTCGTAGCAATATCTGGAATCACTTTAGCCCTTACAAGCCCTTACAGCCCCTTACAGTCCTTGCAGTCCTTACAACCCAAGTGGAACGTATGTGTAATAATGTATATGTCCTGGTGAATGTTCCTGTTCCTGATTCCCCATGGAACAATATATATATGTGTTGTGTGTGTGTTTCATAAGTGGTTTAGCTAATCATGGCAAAAACACATTTCTACGAAATAATGAAAAATGATGAAAAAATCTATCCAGACACATTAGATGTCAAACTGTCGAAGCAAAACGCAACGTGCTAATAAAATTACGATTGAAAACCGAATGGAAGAATCGCAAATATACCATACGTATCTAGACTACATTAGACTACAGCGACGAAAGTAATCCAACAACTCTGGAAACTTTTATTTTTGGATATATTATACACAAGGATGAGGAGATACGCGAGCTTGGGATGGGAGTGTGAGAAGATGAGAGAACGAGCGAAAGTTAGATATGTATGCGTAAGCCAAGTCCTCTGTTCCAATTTATTTAAACGATGCGACCGATTCGTTTCACTTTCGGCCTATTTATCGTCGTTTCATGGAGTTCGTGATTAACGTTCAGCGAGTTGCCTCGGTCTTATTATCATGCTGAAAGGGTACAGAGGGGGCCCGAAACGCGGTGCATCGATTTTATGCGGTAATACCGCGCTGATGGAATCACCTGTTCGACCGGCGGGAAATCATTTGAATTTCAAATGCATGTTCGATAATAGAATAAATGTTATTTGGCCGAAAGCCCGATTAATCTGCAAGTTCGCAAGTGCTGCGTGGCCTGGCTTCATTGTGCGCCGGAAAACTCGTTTCCACTTTGTTAATAGCGCCACGGGGAATGCCAGTTAGGACTCTGGCCCCTCGACAACACTGCCTTTGCTAATTCGAACGGAAAGTTTCGACGTTACTTTTTTTCGCGGCCAGATGAAAACTGGCTGTGTAATTCAACATGGTTTGGCGTATACGTTCTTATATTATACATAGGGTGTCCCAGTATTCGCGACACAATCGGCAAGTTCTCGTGTTCTACATACATATCACATATCTAGTTCCATATTCCTTTTATACTTCTTCAAGTATTTATTACATATTGACTTCCTCTTCGAATTTCCAAAGAAGCACGCCAACGAAAGCCATATTGTTCGTCTTGAATTTCAATAAAGTAATAATCCGAGTCTACGTTTCAACAAAATATCGGACGCAGAATTTGGAAATACGTGTAGAATGCCGCGGGACGCAAACAACCGTGCTACTTGACAAGAGTGGAAAACGTTGAAACGAGTTTCTTCTTCGACGAAAGGAAATCGATGTTTCACAAATGTACTTGCACGAAGATTCGAGAAGAGAAGGAACGCTGCATGTGCACACACAACATCAAATATAGCTTCGAAATTATTTAGCAGCTTTTTGTGCGTTCGCCGATACACCCGTCGCGCCTAACTAAACAACGATGATAAATTATGCAAGATTTTATCGATACGCAGACCGAGTTAAACGCTGCACCCGTCGAGGAACATCGAGAAACGTTTTCGCGAGGGAAACTCACGAGTAGTACACTCGACGTCATTAAAAGTTCGAAACATTTCTTGTCATATAGCCGCGAGTGGCGGAAAAAATATAGTGGCACAGCCTGAATATATTATTTATATTTCCCACCTCTAATTTCTATCTCACAAAATGTCCACGTCCTCTTCTTCCTCTTCTAATTATTCTATGCATGCAATTTAGCACTCGGATCGATTGCGGGCGAACGTACACTGGCCAAATACCTGCTGAATTATCACAGACCGGTGGATACAGGGAAGTTAATATCAAAGTTAATAACCAGCCGCCAAGTTGTAAAAGGATGGCCGTAATTCATTTGTAGACGTAACGCTAACCCGTTGTCCAAAAGGTGCTTTCTGTTCGAAATGAATAGCCAGCGCAAACTATGTAACTGTGCTCTCGCCGCTCGCTGTCTGACCCACACACGACTTTTCTCCTGGCTAACGCTACTGCTACGACTACGCGTGGTCTGACCATCGATGTACTCTTCCACTGCCTGCCGGTATAATTTATAGTAGTCATTTAAAGTCCCGCTTGCCGCTAAAGCCGGTAATTCTTTGGCAGCAGCGGCTCGCATAACTTTTACGCGCTTCGACTCTGTTCTTGCCACACGTTGGTAACGTGTTTATCAGAGTGCGACTCTCATTCTTTCATCAGCCATCTCATACTTCTCGTATCGTCCGGCTAATGACAACGGCGAATTCGTCAAAGTTTTAAATTAATATTTTTTTCCATCATCCCGTGGATAGCTGCTACGTAGAAAGTTGGTTAATCAACTTCGCTAATAGCTTAATTTAAAAATTACAGCCGGTTCCAAAGTAATTAAGATCCGAAGTAACGATCGAATTAATGATCTTATGAAAGCATTAAAACTTCCCACCATTTTTCTTAACATAATTGAACCTACAAGCATAATACTTTTAGATCGTTGGCAATTATTTTTCAAGCTAGAAATAACTTTATTCTATTCCTATGAAATGGTTCTACATGAGTTAACCGAGACGAAAAATGTTTAACTTTGCTCATTTTTACCATTCTTATCATTTTCCGTGGTTTACTGGAACTTTTCCTGCAAATCTTTCTTAAGCCAGTTAACAATTTATAATTTACACGACATCAAGTGTGAAAAGGCTACAATTTTTGACACTGTTTTACCACAACAAAGTCTATTCAACGAAATCGTGTTAACAAAATGTTTGCGCTTTTAATACGCGCAACTAGAAAACTAATAAATTTATAACAAAAAAGTTTGCCGTTCAACGATTTCTCTGTAGCGTGAATCGATCTTCCGCAAATAAAAGCGAGAAAATGGAACAGAGTAAACTTCATTTTCCGTGAGGTTTTGTCGGCAAATTTTCATGCCGATTCGATTTAATGAATATTCATCAGTTACGTACTCGCGTTATTAGGTAGTCATGCAAGCTGATAAACCATCGACAACGTTCACGGGTGTAACTAATGATGGTTTTACAATCGCAAACCATAAAGAAGATTAATATCGGTAATTGTTTGAGTCCGCGCTATATCCGATATAGAAAGAATTCGCGTTATATTCTGATGCACTGATTTAAATCGTCATAAAGCAGACAATATTTGTTCGTCGTTTATCGCACGAATACTTGTCGTTACTATCGCTGAACGTTTCACGAACATCCATCGTCGGCTGACTAGAGCAATTTCTCGTCCACTACGCCATAATAAATTTGCTAACGTTATACGATTACAGTTTCTTCGATTTACAAAACATCTCGAAAGATACTTAAAAGTTGACGAAATAACATTTCCGTAAGCAACTTTAACTCTGCCTCTTTAATTAAATTACCGACCCATTTAGCCTAAAGCTTTCGCACAATGCTACGGCATATTCTGAGTTTTCTCATACGCGTGACTACACGTTGCCAAAGATCAGCAACGTGGATCATCCATTAATCGTGGATGGAGCAACGAACGAATTAAAATGTGCGAATCAAACAACGTGGAAACGAAAGAACGTTGCGTAGATGAATGAAAAAATTGCTCGGGCAGAAGCACTAAATTTCATGGACCGATACAGGATTAAACAGAGGCTAGCCTGCAGGAAATATGTGGTCGAGCTTCAGGCCACGATCCTTTGCCCGTAAATGCCTTGGCAAACTTCGTTAAAGTCCATCGGCTTTGTTCGGACGACGCGTACGTCGCAACATGGATTCGTATTGAAAATGCACTGTTGAATATCAATCGATAAAGGCAGCCGCGAAGCCACCGTTTAAAGGGACTGGTCTATAATCATTTGAAAGTGCTCTATCAGAATGATAACGTTACTACGATAATGCCATCGGCGATTATAGGATTAATTCTGTTAAACGGAGGTCACTTGGATGCGAACGTTGGACGAAAGACAATTTGCGCCGTGTATTAACGCGGTAATGGATATTGGTTCCAAGGCGAAGCACATGCTGCTTCTGCGTCTCGGTTAAACAAAATTACGGCGTCGACGCGTTACGACGTGTTTGAAAACGGCTATCTAATCGAGCAAAGGTTATAACTTTCGATCGTTTCGTATCAATTAGCCCTGCTGTCCTCTTCGCTTCTACAGCGTGTCCGATTTACCTCGAACCGCTCGACGATCTCGCAAAGTACACTTAATACGTGAATATACTTGAAAAGAAATTTACCCCTCAGTTTATAAAAAAAAATAATAAAAAGATACAAAAAAATGCTTGAATTAAATAAATAAAAATATTCTTTGTGAGAGGTGGTATCGATCAAACAGGAAGTAGAGCCGTACGATTAATTGGACGGTACATACACGCAGAGAAAATAATGGAAAATACGAAGACTGCTTATGCTTTTATTAATCTCGACAGAGCACTTGCGTCCACCTAAAGAAGCGTTCGAAACTATCGTCGATATTTAAGATGCTCAACATTCTATTGACAATATATACTGATCGTCCAGAGCGTGGTAGAGTGTAGAGGGTGTCTTTTACGTGCGATAATGTTGAGAACGTTAGATATTAACAATAATATCGATCGTCTCGACGTTCCTTTATATCTACACGAAAAATCATAAAACGAAGGAGAAATAAATTCTTCGCGAACAAAAGGAAGACCATCGAGAAGCAATTTCGTGTCGTGTCTTGGCTATATTAAGAGAACAGAGCTTAGCGGCCGACTGATACTACCCCGGTATTATCTCTATCGATGGAACCCGACGTGTTGTCATTAAAAAATACCAATCTCTCTTCGTCATTTCATTTCCTTGACAATAAGAGAGATCAGCGTGGAAGAAAGGATGGGAAGATTGAACGAGATTTCGCGTTGACACGCCTCAGCGTCCATGGAAGCGAGGAAGAATCGCAGGAAAACACGTTGGATACGAGGACGTAAAGGATCGAAACGAGTGAACGAGAGGGAATTGAAGGCCGTAGCTTTCATTCCATCCGTGGCCTTCAAAAAGTCACAACCCCCCGTAAAAATCAATGTTAGCCACTGCGGTTTCGCTACTAACCATTCCGATAACGTTTTTCCTTCCCTTTTACCTTTTTCCCCTTTTTCTTGGTTCCTTTCCTCGCCGGTCGTGTCACCGTACAGCGTCTCGTAACCTGTGCAAAGGTTCAGATTTACGTCGAACCGTAGGAATCGTAGGTGCATTACCTGCTATCCAAACAAGTTGTAACACGTACTGTTTGAACGGTACAATTTTTCGAACGGTTAAATAATTTTGTTCACCTACGTGCAATAGCTTCGATAGTATTTCAACGCTTATAACATCTTTTTACGAATATATTATATGTGCGTTGGAAGAAAATATTAGGTTGTAGCCTACTGTACCTTTACAAAACGAATTCGTATGAAATAATATTAGATTCGTTGAACTATTCGCGCGAAATAACATTGAGCTTCGTGTCCCCTGCTAACAAAACGTGTATTCGTGGATTCAAGATAAATCTATTAATTGTTCAAAAGCGTTTCTATATTCCGTCATTAGCGAGATATCAGTAAAGTATCGGAAATCATGTTTGCTAAACGCAACGTGCGATAAAACTTCACGGTGAAATGTCAGCTCGTTTTAACTTCATTCGGTTAACTCGATTTCCGAAACACGCGCGAACATATCGAAAGTCGTACAATTTCAACGAGGAAACGCGATTCTGCAAATTATAACAGCTCCGCTGCTTTCAATCATGTTCCGTTGGCATTTGTTTGTTAAATTTCTGCGTGATTTACGAATGAAATCCAGTTAGCTGATGACACCACAAAATATTGGTAGGTACTCTCTCTCGCTAACAAGAATTACCCATCATCTGCTTCAGTCTGCTTTGAAAATAAAATAGATACATTGTAAAATGTTTGTCGTTAAATTATCCCTCTGAAGCTCCGAATTGATCGTTTCAAATTATCCGCAACTTGAAATCCGAACGCTTTCTACGATCCAACGATTTGAACCGTGCGGATTTAAAAACTAAAATATGCCGCGCGTACGTACTGTACGAAGAAAATTATCCACTCGTTCCTCCGAATGAGCAAGAACGAAAAACCACACTTTCGAAATAATCGAGTAACATAAAATGTTCGTACAACAGACAATCAGACAACAGAATTAATAAACGAATTAAGTCCACCTCTGCGTTTATCGCTTTTACGCTATTAATTTTTGTCCATTCTGATGCAGCGCAATGCTGCGCTCTTCCTCTCATCAAAAAAAAAAAAAAAAAAGGGGGGTATTAATCAGACTATCAAACAAAAGAAATAAATAACAATTTTCACTGAAATTCGCTGAAAATTCATTCCCAGAAATGACAGACGTTTTCACCGTGTTTCCCGCCGATTTTAATTAAGAATTCAATTTGAAACGCGTCTTCCGCATTCTCATTCGCACGATTACATGTTCACGATTGTGTTTCTATTGCCTACGTGCTGCCTGCCATTTTCTTCTTCCGTGTTCGTTGCACTTGTTATTAACGATCAGCACAAGTATGTTGCAAGCAGCTTCCAACATTGATCGACTACATTATAGATATATGTGTTGTCGGTTTATATATTATACAGAGTGGTCCGTAATCCATGGTACAAATGGGGTCAAGGCGGATTTTATGGACGGAAATAAACTGAAAATCAAAAATAACAAATTTGCGTTGGAGGATCCGTTTTCGAGAGAATCGAGTTCTACAATTTCTGAAGCGTACGTGAATTTCAGCGATTACCAGCGAGATAGAGATGCGAATAATTGACAGAAAGTTGTTCTACATAGATTGAAACTGAAGAATAAAATTTTGGTCTGCAGGGCCTCGTTTTGGAAAAAATTAAATCGAAGGAAAATCGACATTTCATGTGAACCGAAACCTAGTGTACTTTTACAAATCCTACGCCGCAACCTTCTTCCACGATCTACTATTTTCGCAACTTTAGTTGCAAACTTGCACCTATTGTACGAACGTTTCTTATCGAAGAAACACACGCAATGCCATAACAATTTACCGAATGTGCCTTCTGTACGAATTGCAAAGATCCTCCAAATTGAAAAGAAGAAAAGATCGATGCTTTGGAAAATAATAAAACAATAGGTGAGTCTGCGTTAAAAAATCCTACGCGTGCTGCTATTATTTTCGTCAATTTCCACCTGACACGGCATTTAGAGGCACGCAAACGGGGAATGTTAACGTATGCTGAAACGGAACGGGCTGTAAGTAGAAGAATTAAGTGCAACGACGTCTCCTGGTGTGGGGATATTACGTTTTATGCTCGAGTCACGTCGCGTCGTGCCGCGTCGTACCGCGGCTGCCTCTATTGTGACAGGCAAAGTGCAGAAGTAGCGCAGCACTCCACGTTCGAGCGTTGCGGCTATTGAAAATTCATGTCAACTACGAGCCGTGTAAAAATTTTAACGTCTCCGCTGGCGGAAAAGCCGCACGCGTTTGCTATCGCGTACCGGGAACGCCGAAAATTTATCTCGGTTCTTTGAATCGCGATACTCGCGTCACTAAATGTACCCAAATTGGCCAATAAAGTAGTTTTTTTTTTAAAGTAACACGATTTCCCGTACGCTCTCATATATCATACTCTGTCTATATCTCTTTTCAGAAAAAAGGAAAAATGGAGACTTTACCAGAGAGTTATATCGCTGTTTATTATCATTTTGTTACTGTTATCATTACATTTTTATCATTTTGTCGCTAAATCTACTCTCTACTCTATTTCGAGCGTATAAAATCCTGTTCGCGAACCAACATTCCTCCACGGTATCGGCCGAAGAAAATAAAAGTAAGAAGGAAGAAAAAGAAAGAACGATGTAAACCTGTAAAAGAAAGAAGAAGCGCCAAGGTGATCGATATATGGAAATGAATAAAAGTGGATACGCGAACGCCGGAAATCAAGAGCCGTTGTCGTGAATCGAAACGGCGCAAAATACCGAGGTACCAACGCTACTAGCAGATCTATATCGAAGTGGAATATCCGGGCAGGAAACGTGGACAGCGCCAGTAACTGATTTAGTCAGCGGTAACGCGCGCGCTGTCGCGACGACGCCAAGAATGTCCGGCAGTCTCGTAACGAGGTTGATGCGTATTGCGGTTGACGAACAGTCGACGTTTCGTTGATGGCCCCAGCCCCGTTATTGCAATTGCATCGTCCGCATCGCGTCGCATTACCGCCACTTCATATTCCGCTTTTAAAGTCGAAATGTAATAAAACGCGCTCAAAAACCGAGCTCGAGTTTCAAAAACAAATATTGCACGCTCCGGGTGTTTCCAATCGAAAAAATCGACAGTAAAAATGATACTTGTGCGGTGTTTATGTTCTTAGAGAAAAGCAAAGCAATACTCTATGACGCGCTTAATCTTTGTTCCACACGTCTCGATTCCTTTTAACAAAATATTCGTCGTATTACGCGGATCCTGTGAGTGTATTTATGAGTATAGGTATAACAATGATTTTTAGAATATGAATCTGTTGCATCATTTCCTTATAATATTGCGAGTTAGGGATCGTTAAGCCGCGTTAGCGACAGAATTTACGACACGACCGCCACTTCGCTGCTATTTTCCTTTTATATTTTTATTTATTTCTTTTCTTCTTTTTTCGAGCCTCGTTTAAAAAACTCAACTAAGCCAGCTTCTTTATTTGCGTTACGCTTCTTCTACGTCTTCTTTCGTTCATAAGCACTTTAACTCGTCTCTTCGACTTGGCTAACGCTTTATCTAGGGGAGCGTCACCTTCTCAAACTTTTTACGCGATACCTATCATTTTTGTATTTCTTCAAAGAACTTCGAACAGTTTCAGCTTCGATTAACGGCACAAGGTTTTCACACTGACTGAGAATAATGCAACGTCTATCCTGTATACTCTTGCGTGATATGATCATTGACTATTTGGCAAATACATTGACCGTTAATCTGACATTACATTTCCACGTTCTGGAACATCGACTCCGGAAAAAATCAGTTCTTCTGCTCTTACGCTGTCTGCGATTCGCCAACGAGAACACAGGAGTAATGTATATTCAACTTCAATTTAATTTCGACTCAATCGAGAGCAATAAAGCCAGTAGCTATGAAAGAATCTTCGTTTGTTACACGTATAAACGCAGACGGGTATCTAATGAATTTTTTATGATTCATAAAAGAAGATTACGACGTCGGTTAGTTACGAATGGAATTAATATTAAATTTTCATTATGAGATTGCGAAGGGTATAATTGCAATACGAATACCTCTACAATAGTTGTTCACGCTGACAGAGAATTAAATGTAGAATTTAACATATCGTACACCGCACTTGATGAAATAGAATGATAACTTTCGAACACGATACTTTACTAAGAAACAACAGATGTCCATGATTATGCAGAAATCGATGAAACTATCCAACAAGTGTTCCAACTATACATGATACCTTACTTATGTATGTATGAAAGATGACCTTACTTATGTATTTTTCAAATAAATTATTAGTGCGATGGCGTACAAAAATATTCTTCCTTCTTTTTGACTACGTTGTTTTTACTTTTCCTAAGATACAATATGAAATTATGGAATGGAATTCCACTCTACCCAAAAAATATTTATTATTTACAAAGCAACATATCTTAGCAGTATTTTCAATCATAAACACTCTAGTGATATAACTTATAAAGGTAAAATAAAAATATAAATCGCGCAAGCTAATTCAAGTGCGCATGGACGACCAACGATCGTAGCGATCGCTGTCCGTTCGCATGTGCGTGCTCGAGCGATAAACGTTCGTTTCGCAACCTATGCCCCATTCGCGACCACGACCGCGATATTCGAAAAGTCGATAGGCAAAGCTCAAGACAAATGCAAGCTCCATTTGTGATGTCAGCTTCACCGTCGATTTTTCAAATGAAATTTCCTGAAACAGGTTGGTCACGCGAAAACGCGCCTACCCGACGAAAGACTGTGCCAACCTGCCCGGCCCTACCTACTTATAGTTAACATTCATACCAGAAAATATACTACCTATCCTACCCGGGAACCTATATTTAAAACCTGAAAAATGGCAAAACAAACACACCAACACATTCGCTCCACGGTTCTCACACATAACCCGGGCGCAAAAGGCCTACACTAGAGAGACGTCCCGGGACGCCTCCGACACCCGAGTTTCGTATACAACATTCACACTCTAATGTACGTACCATTTCCCTGAAATCGACTGACGATGGCTAGCGGCCATTGCGTAAAAGTATCATGTATATTTGTATTTCAATTTTAATCAAATATTCATAATCGCATATGTAATATAATCGTGTATATATCGTGCAAAGATATGATTTTAATAGATCATTGTATCTTAATCAATGTAATTATCATTGTAATTCAATACGTACGTTCATATTACTATTTATAATGTATTGTACGTATGTAGTAGCATTGTTACTATTAATCGTAATTGGATTCACGTATTTTGTGAAAATTGTAATGAATAGTAAAATCGACGCAATTCCACAGCCTAACCATACACACACACACAGTGGAAAATACGTCGTGCACGACACACTAACGCAACGTCAGTCGCTAAAAGGTCATTAAGCTTATCAACTAGTCATCATGCTCATTGCCTTTCTCCCACTCAAGTAGCACCTGGGCACGTAAGTGGGGTCCTGGCAATGAACATGGAAAGGGTTAAATCTGAAAATCCTATGCCAAAAGTATGATTAACAATTACATTTTGCATCTAAGCGGATAATGCTCTCAAATTTGATCTCAGTTTTAATAATTTAATTGAATTAAAAATTATTAGATAAATTTAATTAACAAATAAAAATTACTTTATTCTTCAATTACTTTATTAATTTGCAAACTTAATGTTAATGTTAAACAATAAAACAATTAGTTTAATTTTTTTGAAATAGAAAAAATAATTTAAGATACTCGAAATAAAAAAATGTGACTAATCTTGTCTATCTTTGTCTTTGTACTCTTAATGAATTATAAAATTATTTAATTCTATTAAATCACGCACTAATGACGTTAATATTACGATTTGTGTGTAAGAAACTATACCGATTAAATACTAAATAAATATTATCAATTATTCACTAAATACGTCCGCCTTCGTTATAATAAATTAAATGTTACCACATTTGCATAAAAAAAAAACTATCAGGTTGATCATCAAACACCGCGGCGTCCATCCGAATTTCGTGGCATTCTTTCGAATTTCGTAGCGTTTCTCTAATGGCTCTAAGTTCTCGTAATCAAACAATAATCAACACAAAAGAAGGCCAAAACATTAAAATAAATGTATAAAGAGAATAAATTATATTAAAATGAATCAACGATTAAATTGCTTCTAAAAGTTTATTGTACGAGATAGCGATAAATACGACAATTAAAAAGATGATCGAAGAAAAGAAAATAATCGAATAGTAGATTATAATTAGATTATAATAAATTATTATATAGAAACGTACGTTAATGAAACGAAGTTGTAGAAGGACCTCTGGCGCGCAGTAATACGCAACGCACGACCGGTCGCTCCGTTCTCCGTCGATACAATGACACCGCGCGCCTCGATCGACATAGCAGTGTTCGATAGAAGGGCGGGGAAGAGTGGGGAGGCCCGCCGACAAGTTCGAACCTGCACGAAAGAATGTTACAATCTCATATTACTTTATACATATTACGTATTACATTCAACATAGTAAACAAATAATACGACGCATTGGAATGGACAAATACGCGTGAAAAATATATAAACACGAGCTGATGTAATCTAGACGAACGAAATGAAAATAAAACATCATAATATTATTATTACCGTAAAATTTACTTTTTCCTACCAAACAATTATTGTCGAATTATATTTCATTAATGGGCATAGTTCGATGTATGGGGAAACAGAGAAAGGAAGAAAAAAAGGAAAAGAAAATAGAAAACATAAGAAAGGTATTATCAGAGTAAAAGAAAGGGAAGAAAAAATGCATTGGGGAGTAAAGAGGAAAAAAATTCTTTCAAATAATACGTGATTTGTATTCCTCGATACAAATGATTTTGATTGAAAACTAATAATCGTCTATTTACAACGAAAAACGACAAATCACTGTAAATTGTACTACATTATAAATATAAAACGAAATGAATTAAGATTCTCACCATTTTGAAGCAATGACTTGGTGTTTTATATTAAATTTTTCACATTCACGACAAACTCTTAGCAGTTGCTTCCTCTTTCGAATACGACACCGCGCGAAATGGTATAATTTCAAATTTTTATTAAAAAATTTACCACCAGAGTGCGCTTAGTTCAGGAACGTATCACGTACTATCAGTACCCGGATATTACTCGGATTTTCTAGAAATTTATTTCGATATCCGTCTATTTGCATGGAAATACGATAAACCTCTATAAATTGTGTTAACATATTGCGAACTAGTCGTTTTATTGCTGGCTATTTCCAGGATATAATTAAATAATTTATCCTTAAATGACAACGATCAAAATAACGAGAATTTTTATGATCGGCTTGAAGCATTAGAATAAACACAAGAATTCTCACTAACGTGATTCGTCCGTAATATGTTAATAGCTATGAATATAGAATAGTTTAAATTATGATTCTCACCATTTTGAAGCAGCGATTTGGTGTTTTATATTAAATTTTTCACATTTACGACAAACTCGTAGCAGTTGCTTCCTCTTTCGAATACGACACCGCGCGAAATGGTATAATTTCAAATTTTTATTAAAAAATCTACCACCAGAGTGCTCTTAGTTCAGGAACGTATCACGTACTATCAGTACCCGAATATTACTCGGATTTTCTAGAAATTTATTTCGATATCCGTCTATTTCCATGGAAATACGATAAACCTCTATAAATTGTGTTAACATATTGCGAACTAGTCGTTTTATTGCTAGCTATTTCCAGGATATAATTAAATAATTTATCCTTAAATGACAACGATCAAAATAACGAGAATTTTTATGATCGGCTTGAAGCATTAGAATAAACACAAGAATTCTCACTAACGTGATTCGTCCGTAATATGTTAATAGCTGTGAATATAGAATAGTTTAAATTATGATTCTCACCATTTTGAAGCAGCGATTTGGTGTTTTATATTAAATTTTTCACATTTACGACAAACTCGTAGCAGTCGCTTCCTCTTTCGAATACGACACCGCGCGAAATGATGAAATTTCAAATTTTAATTCGTATTTCTGCCATCAGGGCGCAGAAAGCTCAGGTACGTATTATATTCTATTAGTACCCTGATACTGCATTTTCGCGAATTATTTTCATACAAAATTCTATAAATCATGAAAAAATTTTACCTTTTTTCTAATAAATTATATATACTATATTACAATTAAATACAAGGTTTTGTAGTAGTATAGATATCTTATCGATGAATAGTACTAATTTATGACGTAATTGAAACTTAAAATAAAAAAATGGGGAAAGGAAGGAAAGCAAACGCTTTAATTTTCGATTTACATAATAAAGAGTAAATTTATACAATCAATTACAGTATCATATAAATAGTGACGACTATACGCAACATTACAAGTATTACAATATTCTTACGCGTGTAGTAAAAAACATCATCTGCACTATACTACACTTACATGATACTTATCGTTAATATTTACAATGCTCCGAAGCGAGCGGAATTTCTCTCATTTTCATCGAGAAAAACGCTTAATAGCTCCAAAATGATTCGTGGAATCATTTGACAACCATAAAATGTCAAGATATTCAGAATATCAAGGCTTTTATCAGACATGCCGACAATTTATAAAAGATTAGAATGTCTAACACGGTCCATGGATAGTTATGACAATATTTACTAGTTATTAATAGTTATTATTTAAACTAATAAATTGATGTTAAAATCACGAAAAATGAGTCTTTATATCATTAAAAACTTTATATAATGTTCGCCAATGGAAAAGACTGTCTAATCTTCCTTCTACAAAATTTTCCATAATTACCTTTACATAGCAGTACATTATTTTAATTAATTTCATATTTTTTCTTCTATTTATCCATGTACTATGTTATGAGAAGCAATAGATGACACTGAAATCCTAAGAATATAATATAAATTAAGAATCGAAGTACGAAGTGCTACCAGAGCATCCATTATTATTCAGGTGAACGTACTCACGAATGCAACACCATCAAATACAAAAATATCATCAATGAATTTTTCCTCGCTTGACACCGAGAGATCTGTATTTAACGATCATTTCTACGCAAAGGCACGTTATTCGAGTAGACATTATGCGCAAGAATTAATATGGCAAGAAGTTTATTAAACAAGTCCTTGTAAAGAACTAACAGACTTTTTTCTACTTTCCTTGCAATTTATCACTTTTAATTTAGTAGATTTCGTTGATTAATTTATTCTTTGATCGTTGATAAATTATTCCCTTTTTCGCCAGAGCATTGAAGACAATAAGGAAATACTGCTGATGATAGTAAGAAAAATTGCAGGGAATACAATTCGTTGTTATATTGGTTAAGGCACTAGATACAATTGACGCTCATACTTCATTACAATATCGATTTTCGATTCCGTAGTAAGTGATACAAACATATTTTTATGTTCGTAATTATGATATTGTTACATTATATTTATTTATTGACAATAATTTTTGTGCAAAAATAGTTTTGTATCTCATCTATGTTTATTTTCGTATATCAAAAATAATCATTTTTATAAGCTTTTCATTACCAAAATTTCAATCTAAATTCCATTACAAAGTGATAAACACATTGTATAAACGGAAAGAAACTTTATCCACAACCTTTATTTGTAACTGAATAACTAATCAAACGAAAAGAACCTTTGTAACCTTCCGTAATTGAAGAAATATCTACTTGAGACAAGATTAATTTGTTCTTTCTTCACCTACTAAAGTAAATGTCTTCCAAATCTTACGATATTCATTTCATAAACTACTCGCACAGTTGGAATATTTATAAATATTTTTTGTATAATACGAATAGATCACATTCCTAAGTATAATATTACAATATGTTTCTTAAAAACAACCATTGTACACTTAAAAGATTGCAACATAAAAGATCGTGATTTTCATGTTTGAACCAGTACTCTGTCTTTATATGATGTCTATGATATTTGAAAACGAAATTTTTTTTAAAAGCTTTATGATACAGATCACAATAGAAAGTTGTTATACTTGAAAATATGTATAATCGATTATACAAATACTTCACATCTACGATCAATTAACGTAATACTTTATATTTGATAAGAATATAAATATTTATATAGTTCAAACAATAGCATATTTTGCAACCTAAGTAACCAACTATACATCGTAATATAAATCTGATAAAGTCAGTAACTACAATAAGCGTAAATTGATAAAAAAAAAGTAATAGTAATGCAGACCTGCCCGCGGTCCGATACATGTATCAAAACACTTTTCCTATTCCATAATTTCATTATAAAACTACGATGATGGCCGTAGCTTTATATTAAGAAACGCTGGTATGTGAAAAGCATGTGACCAATATCAATGCTTTTAACGAATTTTAAATTTTACATCATTCCCTTCACTTCAAAGCTAGTAAACAATCTTCAACTTTACTACGAATGAGGGAAACTCATAGCATTAAGCGTCTTATCGGTGGACAGGTCTGTAATAATTTAATCCTAATAAACTATGGCTTTTTATAAACATATGTATAATCTAAAGTCTGTTGTTTAAAAAAAAAATATATCAATATATATATATATATATATATATATATATATATATATATATATATATATATATATATATATATATATATATATATTTATATATTGATATACGTTTCTTACTTTTCTTTTACCACATCTTTTGAGTTTATTATAATACAATTATATTCTTAGAAAGAAAAAGATAAAAACATTATACTGTACTGTTATTCTAAATTCGAGCTTCTACATTTCCAGTGATATTATATCATGTACAGTTTTATTCAATTTCGACATTATGAATCGTTTAAAGAAACTGCAATCAGAAAGATTTAAATTGGATAAGAGCAAACACAATAAACTAAAGACAGTATAGCCGT
Source organism: Bombus bifarius (assembly GCF_011952205.1). NCBI lineage: Eukaryota > Metazoa > Arthropoda > Insecta > Hymenoptera > Apidae > Bombus > Bombus bifarius. The sequence continues at coordinate 316,205 of NW_022884538.1, forward strand.
AGTTATACAATTCATATTCATAGTTTAAAACTGCAATGATACAAGACATGGCAGTTGAACAAAAAAAATGTATCGTTAATATTAATTTAATAGATTAGCATTACATTTCTTTAATTTTAAAAATGACGAATTATCTTCAATTTTAAAAACGACATATCTTCAGGCACTGCAATAAGGTCTGAGTACATTTTACAGAACAAGATTAAATGGCACAAAATTGATATTCGTACTTTCAATTCTAATAAAATGTATATAATAATAAAATTTGTGTTATATACCACTGAAAATATAAATGTTTTTCCCTTACTTTATCTTAATTTCGTTTGTCCTTCTAAGACAAGAGTTTTAATTATGCAAGTATGATAGATTAAAGTTAACGATTAATATGGTATTAGGTAACGTATATCGTTAATATATGGTTATAAAATTGCTTAAAGAATAATTGGCAATGTACAATTCCTTTTTTGTAAAATTCCTTATGGTTTTTCTATTGGCACATGACAAATTTTGTATTCATTTGCTGAAGTTTATAAATGTGCTCCTCCGCATTTACCCTTTGTACGAACATTTTACTATTTTCTGAATTTTGAAGATTAATACTTAAATCATATTGCAAAGATATATCTTTGCAACGATATTCATATACTTTATATTTTCACATAAACATTTTACTGATCCCAAAGAAAAAAGTATGGTATTGTTGCACACTACTCATGCCCTTCAAAGATCGGATTTGTCCTGCATGACTTCCTCTGAACAATTTCTGGAGGATAAATAAAGTAAGGTCAAAAAGACTATAGTATGGAAACATATATATAAAGCTTAGACAAATACACTAACTCTTTCTTACAAATAAAAGTCAAGTATGCTTCTAATTTTGTATTTCATATTGTATCTAACATCGAATAAATTTGCTAAGATTTCGAAATATTATTAACCGAGTTGGTGGAAAAGTATGATGAAAAAAATTATTGATGACAAATAATGGATAAAAGTATTCTAAATCGGAAAATGTAGCAAGCGAAGTTGCCCTGCAGCAAATCAGCATAAAAATGTAAAGAATAAAAATCTACTATTGTTAAATAAATATGCATTAGTTAAGCTAAATATTAAATCATTATAAATGTTAACCATCTAATTAATGCTACAGGCACTAAATAGGCACAATTATTAGTATCATTTTGACAATACTTTAAAGTAAAACTAGGTACTTATGAATGATCTTAGCCTTAAAGAACGGAACAGTGGCGAACATTTGGTACAGCATGGACTGCAACGAACGATATAAATGAATTCTTTTCACAAAAACGTATATATACATTACAAGCACGGATACTAGCGAAGAACATAGAATCAAAGTGATTGTAAATGCAGCACTGTTTTTGCAAAATATGCAAATTGTGCTATACATTATGGTCGCCTTAAAACTCGCCTTAACCAATATGAGTATTTCAATCCATTACGTAAATTATAACAAGTATCCATAAATTTCCGTTTGAATATTTCTGAAACGACGAAATTTCCACGACACATTTACATGCATTGTATTTAGTAATGGTAATTTTTGCATTGCGCTAAACATATATATATATAACACTAGAAATTTCAATCCAGTCTTTACATTCATGAATGAACATACCAATGTATGACATATTATTTACGTATAAGGATCTCGCATATATGTATATGTAAATGTTTTCCAACACTAAACATAAAGTGAAGAGAGTTTAAGGCACATAAACAGTAGGCAAGTTGATCAAACATAGTTATGCAATGATAGCAAAAAAGAAAAATTGCATCATTTCTGATATACTAATTACAACCTTCTTAACGAAGCCATACTGAGGGAACTGCATTTGGCCTTTCGTGTCGGCTGAACCGACATAGGTGCTACTAGAACATCATCTCTAGATGGCGAGCCTGAACCACCATTACCCAGCTCCTGGAAAGACACACGAATATCCATTTATCCTATTTATATATACAATTTTTCTGTACATATATACAATACCAGGAGGGATTAAAACAATACTGATTTTACATTAATCACATTGGATAAACAAAACAATTTAAACACTTAAACATTTAATTCACACTGGAAGCAAAACTAATAGAGAATAAGAAAGATACTTTAATATGAAAAATAACATCATGCAAGTTTGTAGGTATCATGAAGAAAAAATACTTCATACTTTTTTCTCATTGCAAATATATTTTACAAAAAATCCAAACAAAGAAAAAAGAAAGGATTCCAGCCTTGTTGATCTGTATAGCACGTGATAGATATATGTAAGCAGTAACAAAAAAGAAAAAAAGAAAACGAAAATCTCAGTTAATACAAAATGCCTCTAATAGGGCAAAGTTAACTTAATAAAAATATAAATTTTTAGCTTTTCTAGAATCCATTTTAAGAGAATCATCTTAATCATGAATAGCATAAAATTAAGTTTCTCTATTTAATTTGTGACACGAAGTATTTTGATCCAGTCGAAACACTGTGTGGCGTCACATTCCTAAAAGGAATTTTATCTGTTGAAAGTAAAATTCTAGTAACCCTCCTCTCTACTCCCTTTCACGAGAGGAGACGTTAAATTGTATTAATATTTCCTATATATTCTAGAGCGAATATTAGTAAGCACTTCAATATTATAATATTTAGCTAATATTTAATAAAATAAACGCAATACGGTATACTTACGTGATAGAGTATACAAATTTATCCACTAACGTTATTTCCGCATAAGTAAAAAACAAATATCGTGAAAAGGACATAATTCGCACACATTATGGATGAATTAACGTATCTCATAAAATAAGAAACCAAATAGAACAACAAATTAAGATGAATATAAGAAAATGATGTATTATGTTGTATATACAATAAATTAATCTTCTCCAATATCTGCATAAATGTCTTAAAATAATGAAAATAAGAGATGAAATAAATTGTTTCAATGTTATAATATCAGATATTTACATAATATTTTTATAGAGATATACACAAGAAGAAAATATTGTAAACGGCAAAATGATCTTACAATTATGCATTCAAGCAAACTTCTATAAAAGCGATAGAAATAGGACGTGCAATTCGAAATTGAACGCGTTAATATTATATATATATATAAAAAAAATTTGATTAATATACTGAACTCATTTCAATATGAACAGATCAATCTGAAAGAGACAACAATCTCCTGTCGTGAAATGAAAGTAAATAAGGAGAAAAGAAAAAAGAAATAGCATAAGCATATAATAAAGAAAGATGCATGCGATAATAAACTGTCAACTAACGTTAATATTGTTGCAACTAGCAAGCCGCATCTGTGCAAGTTGTTGACTCGCCGGAGTAAGGCTGTTAGTGGATCCGAATGGCGACATCATTGTTGACATTGCTCTCTTTAATTTGCTTGGAGTTTTATTAAAACTAAACGCCCTGCCAACTTTCATCCGAGTACGAGATGCGAACCTGAAGAAAAACAGTTGTTACAAACTCATTTAAATTTAAACATTTGGACAAAAAACAAAAGCGATATTGAAATTTTATTTTCCTTTAATAATTTACTGAAGTGCATAAACTAAAACGACTTCTTTCAATAATATAGTAATATTTAATATATAATTAAATGGAGGAAAATAAATTTTCAAGCAAACAAAGGAATTAGCGAACTTAAATAAAATCCCAAACCGTAATAAACCAGTTCAAGTAAATATTACACCATAATAGTTACTAATGAGCATGCAAAAATTGAATTATAGTAAGTAATTTTTTATTCTGTTCATGCTAAAGTATTACATCACAACTATAAATCTATATTACAAATGTAAGAGTAATAAATATAGGGCTTAATTGCGAGGTTACAGAGTCTTTCCACATTATTAAAATCTTTTATGGCTTATAAAATAAAAAAAGTAATTATAATTCATTAATGATACATAATTAATACTAAAACTTGTACCACTAAGTAGGTGGTGCTGAAAATTTAACCCCTTAACGACTAAGAAAAATGGAAACTTAACTATATAAATAGCAACTATTTAGATTCATTACTCACTAAAAAATATATCTTTCTTGGTCCAATATTATAATTAATAAAACATAATTTAATATGCAGCAATTTACGTATATCAAAACTTAGGAAACTAAGAAACTGTAAACTTAGTAAAGTCATATAAAATATATCTTTACTTTGGTTCAATGTCTATTGAAAAACGTAAATACTGCATACGATCGTAGATATCGCTATATCACAGTCAGTAGTGCTACCAATTGTCGTAATTTAGGATTTTGTTGTACCATAAAAGCTATTACAAATCCTAAGGAGATTACATACAAATAAATAGCAAACAATTTAAAGCTAAAATGCCATTCAGTGTAATCACTAATATGTATTATTCTTTTATTAATCAACATGTAGAAAGTCTGATGTTCGTATAAAATATGAAATCATCGAGGGGTCAAATAAATAGATATTAAATATTTTAATCGCATATTAATGATTTTAAACAGGCTGATATTATTCAATATTATGCTTGAACTGGTGAAATTTTTTGTGAAGTTATTTAATTTTCTATATTTTTGCACTAAAGAATGCGATTGATTTATTTAAATAAGCGGGGAACAAAGGACCAAAGCGAGTAAAAAAAAAGATAATCAGCCTGGTGCGAAAACTGACGGTAGTGGGACATGTAACGTGGTTTCACACATGCTATTGAGTAGGAACACATACGGGTCCATATACTCCAGGTAAAAATTATGAAATAGGCTCCTGCAACCAAACGAGTCGTCGCCCCATTATTTTTTGTTAACATGCAATACAGGAGAAAAACAGTTTAGAACGACTGATAAATCTTCCCCTTTACAAATATGCATATTTTTTCTATAAAAATGTCTACTTTATCGAATAGATTCATACCAATTTTTGTATAACATATAATACAGATATAGAACACGCAAAGATCTTATTTTTAGCATATCCTAAATATGAATATAATAAGAAGATTCTATATGAATATGTGGACTATAGTTCAGCAAAACTTAATAGCAATGCAAAAAAGTATATTATAAGCTAAGCTATTCTAGGAGCATAATACTAATTAATTATATATTTATCATTCTTATATCTAATAAATTTCTTTAATCTATTTATATGAGAAGATCATCTTTTAGAAGTGCTTCTCTACAAAAAACTGTAAGTACTATTTTTATCATATCTACAAACACCGTTTTTATCTTAAATAATGTTTCATTTACAATATAATTTCTCTCAATTTTTTTTACAATAAAAAACGGACTTACAGTTATAAGAGAGATACTATCGTATGCGATGTTAACGATATACGACAGGTACCAATTAAGTTTCAACTACTTACTTAAATGCTTTACTTAATGTTCCTAATGCTACATCGCTTGTATCAATTTCAAGTTGATGCGAATCAAGACTTATCAGGAACGTATCCTGCAAATATAGAAATAAAAATACTATTAGTAATAAGCTGCAAACAGTAATAATATATAAGCAAGATGAATACTAAAACTTACCGCATCAGCTTTACACACTGTATTAGCCATTTGTCTACACAAGGTTCGTAAATAATTTGTCTTATTTACTTCCTCATCAGTAATTGTAAATGAAAATAATTTTTCCTTCAACTCTTGATTACTTCTCACCATTAAAGCAAACACTTTATGACATTCTAAAAATAATATACATAAAACAAAAAGTATATTTTTCATATTTGCTCTATTTTACTTTATTCGACATATACATTTTAAACTCTTCACAAACATTTCATAAATCTTTACATGTACGAAATATTTGATAGTGTTATAAATTTTGTAATCATGTTTTTCTTATAAAATAAAAAAAAATTACAATAAAAATAAAAATAAGAAATTTATATCTATTACATATTTAAACACAATTTAGTTCATTATTAGTTTATAATATTGTTTGTTATAAACTTACCATCCGTTTCTCGAATATCAACAACCTTTTTTATCGTACTAAGTGATAACATCTTAATATGTTTATAGGGTTTTCCTTGACTTAGTTTAGTTGTATGCAATCCATTTGCTGTATTAGGACTTTTTAACGAATTAAAAGCCTTTGACCTTTTCTTGCATATTTCGAGAGTATCGGTAAACAAAAACAAAACTAAATGATCCCCACGTCCACTTAGACCCTCACCAAGTTCCATCACATCACATTTGCCAATAAATGATCGGTGTGAAGAAACTAAATGCGGTGGACAGTTGTCAATTTCGTTAAAAATATCAAACATAACCAATTGACCTTCAGTTTTTCTTTTATCCTCGTTTATATAGGTCATAACTTCTTTAATACTGCTAATTGATAGCTCCAAAGCGCTATGATCTGGATTATTTTTATTTGTATGTTTAAGGATATCTGCAAAACATTAATATGTAAAGATATTAATTACTATGCAAAATTTATTACTATCTGAATTATTTAACTCGTTCGGTATAAGCATCAATTACAGTCGGTAATTGCTAAATCTACAATCGAGTGTCGACTTCGATTCACTCGCATGAAATGCATATGCATGGCAGAGTGTTGACTACAATGGACAACCGTAAATATATGATGACTAATAGTGATCAAATATTAGATAAAAGTATCAACCATGAGATAACACTATGCCACAAACGATCAGAAGAGATAATAACTTTAATAAGTACGTATACTTGCCGTTTAATAACAAACTAATACTGGGTAACCTTTGTACTGGTTTAATTAACAGTTCCTTTAAACTTTGTCTGCCACATTCAGGTTTCGTCTGACAAACCTTCAGAAAAGCATGAAATCGTGGTTTGTTTTGATCACATTGATCGAGCATTTCCTTTGTATTTTCGAAGAAGTTGACATACGGTGGATACGCCTTGACTAGGTCGGGAGCGAACTTCAGAAATATATTACCTATACTATTGTCCTCCATCCAATGAGTAGTGCTGTATCTCAGTTCTTCCAACATTTTTTTATGAACTTCATAAATAGGTGGAAAATTGCCAAATATAATTTTAGCTTCTGTGCAATTTAATAACTCGCCAGTTGTATCTATAAGATCTTCTAGTGGAGATTTAAACAGCTAGAAGCATAAATAATGTTACAAATATGTAATATTATATGTATAATGTTAATTTATTGTTTGTTTCAGCGTAATATATAATGAGACAGATCTTACCGTCATAATTGTACTGAGAATACCAACATAATTAGATTCTGTTTGTACTAATTCTAAGAAAACTTGATGACGCGGAGATAAATTTTTCCTAGAGGTGTCTGTATTAACAGCTTCCACTTCTGGAATATCTGGCAGTTATTAACAATTCAAATTTATATTATCTTCCCCTTCATATGGTTCATATTAGGTATTATCAATATTTAAATTATGTATATTGTTAGTATAATCGTGTTAAATGAAATATAAAAATACAATACTTTATTTAACAAAAGAAATGAACCACAAAGGAAGGGAAGATGTACTTAGTAGGACTGTTAAAAAAAATATTAAAATAATTGTAATTGTTAGTTGTAGGATATTTTTAAACTACATCTATCAAATCTATAATTATGTTTTATAAACAACTAACCATCAAGTAATGGTTTGTCTGGACTCGTTGTACAATCAAGAAAGCTTCCACTAACACTTAAATGTCCTGCATCACTGATGCTGGATCGTCTCTTATGCAATGCTGGAGAATCTGCACCATTTTGAACCAGACTAGATAAAGTTTCTGCTAAGCGTTTACGTTTTCGTCTTGTAGATGCTGTACTTGGAGTAGCAGCTTGTTGACTATCACGTCTAACTGATACAGTTGGTGATAGAACGGATTCCAAATACTAAATGTAAAATAAATAATTGAGAATGAGAAATATATAAAATATTTTAATGAACTTACATCTTCAAATAAATATTCCTTTTCGTCAGCTGCACCCTCATTCTGTACAGACGTCCAAAACCACTCTGCTTTTACGATATGTGCTCTCACAGAAGCTAAATCTGGTAATGCATTTACGTTTGATTCATCTACAACCTAAGATAATAGTAACTTATTATAATTCTAATCTGTTTATATTTACCATGCCTAATTAATACAAACAAATAACGTATATATATATTGAAACATATAATACACAAATTTTATTTATTTCTTTTATAATATAACAAGGACATATGCTATATAAATTGTTAAACATTTATAAAGGACGAAATACCAATTATGCAATTCGTTATTACTACAGATTAAAGGAACACACTCTAATACATCACAAAAACAACACAAAAATAACAATTCTCTATACTTAAATTACTACATCCTAGTACTATATATAACAAAACATTCATAAATAATTTCTCTAAAATTAACAATTTCTATTCTTGCTAATTATAAGTTTTTATTTAGTGTTAAAATACCCTAATAACCTCATCCCTACATGTCTACAACTTGTCATTTAGTGGAGCAAGTTATTCCATAATTTAACATAATACCCATTAAAAAAATAAAAGTACCAAAGATAATGGTTTGTCCTTCTGTTTGTCCAATTTTATATGATCATCTTTCAGAATGTGACTTTTAGAAGACATATTTAAATAACTTTCATCTGATGCAAAAGAACTTCTTGAGCCATATTCAGAAGTTGATAATTTTGCTACCTTAGCAGGGATGGGCAGGGGACTAGGTAAAGGAGTATATTTTTGCTGTTGATGAATTTCTGGAATTTGCTTGCATGGATTAATAACCACATACTGTTTAAGCATTGGAGAAAAATTTAAATGACTAAGTTTTGACAAAATGGAAGAGTTCAGTTTACATGTACTCAAAAAACCTTTGTTTTTTGTCATTGGCATAGATGAATCATACAAAAGAGAATCATTAAGTTCTAAATCATGTTGTCTTAATAAATTAGGATGAGAATGCATTCTTTTTAATTTAAATTTTTCCAGAGAACAAATTTTATGAATTGTAATACAAGATTTAGCTTTTCGCCACTTGATATACCGTTTAGGAGATATAATCTTTTTGTTAAAAAAGAAGGAATTTCGTGCACACTGTGTATTCTTACAAAACTGTAACAAATTAGTTTTTCTAGTAGAATACTGCTTGTTTACATGTTGAGTAACCTTCTTTTTACATAATGTAGAAGAGTTAAAATTATATAACCCTTGTTGAGTGCACACATTTTTATTACCAGTGTTATAATTAGAAAAAGCATTAAACATATTGTTCTTAATTCTTTTATCATTACATAGAAATGAAGATGATGAAGATAAAGACATAGAATGCATATCCAACATAGTAGATGTAACAGGGAAATTGCTTTCTTGTAATGCATTAACGTCATTTGTTTGTATTACATTAGACATACTAACACCAGAATCAGCTCGTCCTATAGAAAACTCAGACATAAAAGATTCATCTGACAAACTTGGGTAATCATATAAATTATCATCCATACAAATTGCTGAATCCTGACTAATATCATTTAATATAGAATAAGCACACTTATTTTCTTTAAGTTCAAAATGTTGAGGAACATAAGAACAGAAACAATGTGAAAAGTGTCTCGTACTCAGTTTTTTGGTTAAATTTGTATTATTAACATGGAAAGAATTTATCAGTTTTGTGTTAGGAATGGTATCAGTGTATGGATTATAAAAAGTGAAGGAAAATGGTTTTGTTTTTAAATAAGGATATGGAATACAATTAGGATTTTTAGTATATGGCAGCGTGTCAAAAGTATTGTTTGATTTCTTGTACTGATGACTTCCTAAATCTGTTACCTAAAGGATGTATTACATATGTTTGTTTTACATATTTTATACTTTATGAAATATGTAAAATATTGTATTGTATAAACTTACCACATGTGTGCAATTTGGATCATCAATTTCTGTAGATTCACCTCCTTGTTGTTGTAAAACCTCACACATATGACGTTTCTCTTCATCAGGAAAACCAAAGAAACATACTTTTGCACCGAAAAATGGTTTTAGCTTATAAGTTGTAATCTGCACAAAAATAATTATATCGTATATTAAATGTTATATATATTAAATGTACCAACGTCATTGGCAAAAATAGATAGTAAGAAATGGACAGTAAAATATTTGAATATAGTTATTAATATAATTATTACCAGTTCTTCATTATTTCCATAACTGGAAATATCGTCTTTGGCATTCCATAATGCTGTCACCCACTCCATAGACATAATAGGGACCCGAAATGTAACGGCATATCTATACTTATCTCCACCACAACAATTAGCAATGAGATGCGTCACCTTTGCACCCATTTCTTTCCTAATACTTCCACCCATATTGTGAATCATATTAATCAACTTGGTCTATGATATTAAAAATTAACATCATAATATTTCTATTATCGTAATATGTAGATCATAACCTACATTATATCAATTAATAAGATGAAACTAACCAATTCATCCTTTTTCCTAAATCCAGTAAACACTACTACTGTGCCTACCATGGCTTGTGTATACATTGGTCTAGTAATACTAGGTAATGAGTCCTTTTTTTCTGCCAACTGCAGAAGTGCTGTTGGTCCCAATATTCTACAACGTGTTAAATTAAACCAACCAAAAGTCAGATTCTTTTGATTATGTTTCAACATGTTACAAATTATATGAAATTAAATATGACAAACCTATGTGCACTTTTATGAAGAGCATCATATTCAGGTCCCTCGAACTTCTTTAATATAAAGTAAGTACAATATGATGTATCTTCTACATGTTCTAAACCAGTTTCAGATTTGAGAACAGGTACGCTAAACTGCTGAGCAGCAGCACCAAGTGCAGGATCATCACCAGCTGCACCAATCAAGCATATCCTTTTCTTACGTGGTATAATCAGAGCTGAAATTTAAACAAATTTCCAGCTATCATTAGTAAAATTTAATGAAACAATGCTACCAATAACATTTTGGGTCAAGGTTTAATATTTTACAAATATTTCATCATTTACATAACAAAATCAATAATTTAAATTTAAAAAATTTATTTTTAAATTTAAAAAATTTATTTTCAGTTACAAAATGTATTATGAATAAAATAATTCAAATTAAGAAAACTAGGAAAACTAAGAAAGAAGTAATTATTTTTATGAAATTTAAATTATTAATATGATATTATTGATTATTATTTATTTGTTTATAATTCGACAATAATTTCACTGTTTAAAATATTTTAAAGACCTAAAGTCAAAACACACAGTGATTATAGCTACAAATACCTAAATTTATGTGTGTATGAATCCTAAATGCAATAAATACACAGAAAGGGCAATAAATATTAATGGCTTCTGTACCCATAGGTAAGAGGTGCAATAAACCCCTATTGTCTCATGCCTAATCTCATTTCATATAATGCCAACCCCTATTATCCTATATTATATTACAATAGAACCACAAATAATTGTATGTAAATAATGGCTAATCCTATACAAGAAATATGACTAGAAAATGCAAAGCGTAAATATTTTTCCTATATCTATAAACTACTGGTACAGAAGAAATACTTGGAAAAGATGTACTGAAATACTTTTGATGATTTCATTTTGAAAAATGTCTCAAATAATTCTGTTATTAAATAATAATAAAGAGAATTTTATTTAGTTATTTATTATTTATCCATATAATTAATAATAAAAAATATTAAAAATGAAGTGAATATAACTAAAGTTTCGTAGAATAAGTAAAATATAAATAATTGTACTAGTAAACAATGAAAATGGTATTTAATATGTAAAAATTAAATTCTTCATTTATTTAACAAACAATCACTGACTGATAACATAAGTTTAATCAAAATATTTTTAAACGATATTGCTTTCAAATATGTGTCTATATATTCTATTAGTAAATAATGAAAATAATTCGTAAGATGTAATGTATAATAAATAATGTATCTTAGATGACAGCAGATGATTTTAACCTTAAAATGACACGAAGATAAATATTAAAGATAATTAAATTCAAAACAAGTATATAACGAACTGTAGGGAAGCTCATAAAGACATTTCGGACTACCAAATTTCTGACGTAATTTTGGAGAATAAGTCAAGGCCAATTTTATAAGAAACCGTTGACATTCATCCCGCGTAAAATTCAAAACACAATGTAAAAGTGTATAAGAGAAGTAGAGGATATGATACGTCGATTTATCTATGGATCAGAATGAGTGACAGATATAAGACACAAGCATTGTCGCGTGAGTTTTGATAAAGAGTGAGGTAGGGTTAGTCCATACAGGTGCCTATGGTATATGCAACGATTAACAATGTAGATCAATAGCTAAACATAATAGTAAAGATAAAAATATTAGCGAACTTACGCTCGCTTCTAACTGCCTCTTCACTATTTATATCACTGATACTGCTGTGAACACTTTGCTCTTCCATTTTGGCCGTTAGTTACAACATCGTTCTTCTCGTACGCTCTTCTTCGTACTGATCATTGAGAGCGCCTCCTACGGGCTACGAGCGAATCCAGTGAGAAAAAGGACCCGGAAAAATAAAGAAGAGCAGAGCTTGATGGCACAGCATATAGCGCCCTTGAATCTTATAGACAAAACACAAGTTCAAATCCTGAACAGGGTTCCCTCAGGTGTATTATTTTCACGGACCCTACAGTACATAAGATTCCTCAGATCTATATATGTATACGTATACATGTATAAGCATATGTATATATATTTGGATATTGGCACCAAACGACACTTTTTACCATCAGCATTTATTTAAAATCCATTATGAATATAACAGTCGAATAATCCACGGTTCTTCTGCTAAATTCGCAAGTGTCATGAAGTGGCACAGAAACGTAATTATCAGTAGTGCCGTGATTTTGCTACTTATCACCGTTTCTCGCTCGACATTCTTCTCGCATCTATTACTCACTGATTGCCGAGATTCTGTTTCTCTTTTCCTTCCTGTAACGAGGACGCACAATAAATTTCACTCACTTCAGATTGCTATGCAAAATTCGCCTTATCTCTTACAAAGGGATTGATAAGTTCAAATTGAAATGAAATTTCAGTGCGGTATTAAACTATGATTTATAAGGTTCAGAAAGGATTACGTATATAAAAGAACCTAAGATGGGAAGCAGTGGTGTAAGAACATTTCGCAATTTTAAATATTGAAAACTAACAATAACTATCAGCTAAAGACAACACGCGCTGTTAACACTGCTGATATTAGTATGAAGTTGATGATTATACTAGATCTCTATATATCACTGCGTATCGCGTAATACCAATTATTTTTTTACTACCGCATTCTTAAATTGCACAAATAATAGCAAATTGTAAATTATATAATGTTTAATTTGACAAGGGCGCAATATAAATTCCAATTTAACAAAGAAAATGTTGCAAAATTAAAAGTAATTTAGATTATGGCATTATTAGATTTCTTTCCAAATGGATGGTAGCATTGACAAATTTACGCTACCATTTTTCAAGCGTTTAAACTTCTGAAACAGTAAAACTATAACGATTAACTGTAATTATAGCGACTCAAAAGCAATATTCAAAGAAATAACATACAAAAAATGATCGACACAATACAAAATAGTCAATACAATTAATGACCTATTATCATTTTATCATTTATGATATATATGTACGTGTAAGTAAGATGACAGAGATCATGTGCCTTTTTTCGTAAAATACGTAAAAGTTTTGTGTAATAGTAAAATAGTGTTACCACGCAATTTTCATATGTTTTGCGCTAGTATACGCAATAGATTAAAATATACTGCACCATAACATATAATTTATGCAAAATGTTATATTGTATTTGCACACTTTTCTCTGACAATGTTATCTAAATCATTCACATTGTTGATAATCTTTCAGTTCTTTGATTTTATCTTATGAAATCATTCTAAGAAATGTATTAAAACGTGCGCCCTCAATGTTCGCCGAAGTAGTTAACATGTTAATAAAATAGAATAAAATAAAATAAATAAAAGTATAATGATATCCGTCGCTAGATTCAGTTTCCTCTTCCTACCATTAACTACCTTCATTCACACATTTATGCAATACCAAATCTTTATGTGGCCTCGTGCATATCAATCTACACGTGCATTCTAAGAATCAGATAATCAATCCTACTATCGATAACTTCCGTTTAATTCACTGTCACCTGACACGGATCTCTCATGGAAATTCTTCGCTCTTCCACATTCATACGTTGTATCATCGTATCTATGTGCATGTCATCATGTAGATAAAAAATATTATCTTTTATTTATCTCTTTTACTATTCTAGATATAAATACATTATATTGTAATATACATTTATACATATATAATTAACATGTATATTACCTTTTCCATGAATTAGAGTATTGCGACGTATTTATATTAAAGGATAAAAGAAAAATACAAGTGCTGGAATCAGACAAATCTTTAAACAATATAGCAATCTATATATATACTAATATACAAAACTTACAATTATATATTATATAGTTAATTAGTATTATTCGATTTAACTTACAACTTGTAATGTTTCATTGAACAACTTTTACTTTTTCTGTTATAGAAATAATATGGAACATTACTACATCTTGCATCTTCATTTAAGTAAATATAATTTCTGTCAATGTGGATACTAGATTTTCGTTTCAAAAAATTAAAATGAACCGTCGAAATTACATAAATTCATTTTATCGATCGTAAAACTGTGCGTGTCGAATCATTCTTGAATGTATTCGTTAAAAAAAGATATCGAAAGTATGCTACATCTTATCACATATCATTACATGTTACTAATTTATGCATCAGTTACATTGGGAAGCAAACATTTAACATACTTAAAAATCTTCTGTGACATACTTGTGATGTACTATTTTATATGCATTTAAATAAAAGGTGTCAAACTCAGGCACGATTGGTACTTCTTTAAGAAACAGAAGCGCTTCAATGTATACGAATTTATATACATCTCTTGTTTTTTAAATCTTTCATACATTTCATGTTAAATTCCAAATTTATATCTAAAATCCATCTAATACATATTTTACCCCTGGAACTATATGCTATTAACAAACTTCCTAATTTGCATGTTAAAAATTACTTTATTGTGGATGCTACATACCGAAAATAAGAATAAATATCTTTATCATATATTTCATTTATATATTAAAAAAATATTTTATTCAAATATTTCATAAATATAAGAATATTATAAAACTACGTTATGGTTTAAAAATATAAAAGTGGTTGTACCATTCCAGGGTTATTATATCTGGATATATCCAAATAAAAGCACCATCTTCAAAATGATTTCTATGTGGTATATTCTTATTCAAATTAAAATCCTATATTCATTTTGATTAGTTTTTATTCATTGATTTTTATCGAAATCTTACTACATATTTACTATTAAAAATAAATTGCAGATTTGCATCTTTCTTTATAAATATTCTTTGATTAAACAAGAACAATTATTTATAAAATTAATATATTTGAATTTGTATAATCCTATTCAAATTCTTTAATACCCTTAATACAACAAATTAAGTTCATATTCAAGTTCTTCATTTTCTTCATATTTTCTTACTGGCATTCTACTAATAATATAAGGTTTATGATATAAATAAATATTAATTTCATATAGACTAACTTTTTATAAACAACACTAAGTATGTTCAATAAAAATATGATTTAATACTAATTACAGCGAAGGTACTCACTGCAAATGTATAGTACATAAGTAATTAATTATGAGGTAACATGTATAAAAAATGTTATATAAAATTAGTAACAAAAGAATTGAAAATTATTAAAAATTGTTGACAGAATATTTGAACCACATATTTTTTTGCACGAGGTGAAAATATGTCTTTTGACTGTTAGTAGTTCTTATATAGCATGAAACTCAAAATGAATGATGAAGTATCGTTCAGAATATAGGAACTTACTAATAATACAACAATAACGAAACTCTCAAGAATAGTTGCAACGAATGTTTTAAGTTATCTGTATGATTTCTCAATATTCGTGCATATATATAATTTAATTAATATATAATAATCCATAGCTGGATTGAATGAAAACATTATAACAGATAATTTTATATCGTATATAGTATGAAATCATACCATAAAAATACTATTAAGCATAATATTATAATCCATATTTTCAAATCACATAGACGCAATAAAATATCCTTAAACATTTTTGGGGAGATTGCACGATATTTTTGGTCAAAATAAAGAATGTGTTTTTGAAAAAAAGGATTATCATTTGGATTGCAAATTTTCTTCTTCATCATCGCTGTAATCATCGCTTAAATAATAGTTACTCTGTGAATATTCAAAACGGCCAGTCTTTTTTGGTGGTGGACTGCAACATAAATCATATAAATTAATTACATTAGTTTGGATTAATCATTAAGTAAATAACATTTCCATATTTAATATTTACCACGTACTCAAAAAAAATATTTGTGATAATACCAGACAAGTTATGATCTATAGATATATTATGTACACAGAGAAAAGGAAGAAAGTAAAACACATTTTTTTACAACAAGCATTGGTTAAATTGTGTGTTATTGCTTAAAATTTATCTAATGTATTTAACAGTGAAATTATATACTAACATAACATGCTGCAAATGGATGGTGTGAAGTATTGAAGGTTTTCATATAGAAGCAGTACAGAATGAAGTGGTGTTGCATGTTAGTCAATTGACTCGAATGCTGTGATGTACCTTGTCTGATCTTCATCATTATTGCTGCTATTACTGCCATTCGGACTACCATCTCTTTTTGGGCTTGCAGGAGGAGATAATGCTTGCATCAAACGTCCTTTGCTTTCATTCCAAATCGTTGACTGCAAAAAAAAAGAAATTAGAAATTCATTAAAATTTGTACGATTCGTAGTTTCTTATTCTAAGAATAAACAAAAAACATTAGATTAAATACATATATATGACACCATTGTATATAAACTACAGATGTACAAAGAAGATATTTTCCTCTATACTTATGCACATACTGCATTGAAAAAAGCCTTATGAACAATTTAGGTTAAAAAGAGTAATTATATATCAGTTAATTTAAATATTATTTATTCTTTTATAATGGATATAACTCTATAATGCATATCTCACAGTATATCATTAATACTGAGTACAAAGTAATTATCAAAATAATTAATCCATAAATACTACCCACCAATCTACCTTCTCTTCCAAACAAGAGTAGAAAAGCATCAATAAAGTCTCGAGACTTTTCTTCCCATTTGCTAATCATATCCATACGTTTTTCGCCAATATTCTCCATCACCCGTTTACCTTTATCTTTTAAATCATCAAACTTATTTTGTAAGCGGAATTTCTTTTCCTGTAAATATATAACTTATTCGATGAAATATCATTGCTTAAAAAAGATATTGCGTTTAAAAAATATATACTTGCATTGAGAAAAGAAACATTAAGTTCTTTGGCACTGTAGCCTCGCGCAAGATTTCTTCTTACATAAATGTCATAATCTTTAACTATTCTTGCAACAATATCTGACGTTGATACTCCTTCTGTTCTTTGCGTAGCCACAAACATACCTTTAGCTTTCAGGCCTGCATAAACATCTGTACTATCATCTGTCATATAAGGTATATCATCATGAGCAACAAAGTCAATCTGAAAAATGTTAAATGTTGAACTATTTTAACATTCGACAAACATGTTTTTAAAAAAATAATTTACAGTTAATTTTACTTTATGTTTTGTAAGAAATTCATCATCCAGTTCCCAAGGTGCATCCCTAACCACCTCATCTACATAACGACAATGTCTTACTGCATCATATCTCTCAACATCTGTCATAACTGTCCTTCCCTTTTTACTATGTGTTAACTGATCATTACAAACTAAAATAATAAAAATTGTTTTTATTAATGTTATGCAAAGTTCATGTTACATCTCAAAATTTTGAAATTTATTTCTTTACCTCCCACAATAAGATACACATTAGGGAAAATATTTTTTGCTTGTAAAAGTTGTCGTGCATGCCCTTGATGAAATAGGTCATAAATACCATCTGCATAGACTCTGATTTTCCTAGGGGCTATATTATTACAGATTATTAGCATTATATGTATTATTCAAAAATTCCTATTACCTAATTTCACAAATATCTAATTCATTTCTACTAACCTTTACTACTTCTTGCCATTTTCAATGTAATACGAATATTATAATCACATGCATTTCTTTCGGCAAGTGCTTCTGGATCATCACTAAAGGGAGCCTCCTTACAAATTGACTGCAATAAATTCAATACAATGTAAATTATACAATAAAAATGAAAGTGAGGTATGAAACAACAAAAAAAGGGATATAGATATATATATAATCAAGAAAAATTCATAGAAATTTATTAAAAACATTATTTCAATTACGTTTTTGAAAAGTTGAATATAATAAGTAACAAAAGCCTACTTAATCATAGATCTTTAATTTGTTTGATTTTAATAATAATGAAGACAAAATACTTGTATTTATTTTTAGAAACAAAATAAAAAATAAAAATTTAATTGTATTACATATATTAACATAAAAATTATTAAAAAAAAAAAAAATGTTTGACTCACTGGAAGTTCTTTGTGGGAAACAGAAATTTCGCTATTATACTTTTTCAGCGAAAATTGACCTGACTCATTATTTGAATTCCTGTTGGTCCCCCAAGTCATTGTCACTAGCTGTTAATATTATGAAAAATAAATTTTCCATAAAAGAACAATACGAGTGAATTTATTTGTCAGATATGTATATATATGTATAATCTACCTGTTAAATTTCTTTAAATACAGATTATTTTAAAGATCTTGATGTTTCTATTAGGAGATTAAAATACTTTTTAAAATATATATAAAACTTTTTCATATATTAAAAAAATAGATTTGCATTGAATTTAATGTTGACATACTGTCTGCTAAATATTTCAGTACAGAGAATATGTTTCAGAACCTATGTTCACATACTTGTTCATGAAGTATTTCGATAAGACTATTTAAAGAATCAAGTATTCATGGTATTATATTAAGATAGATATGCTTATGATCTTGCATAATGTCATACCATTATCATAAATAATTTTTGCTTCTATATTATCTCTTCATGATTAAAGATAATCCCATAGCCCCAGCAGAATTTGTATGTAAACTTTATTCGCATGTACATGTGTAACTAGCACATAGGTATATGAGATATGTATTTCATATATATATATATATATATTAATATAAAATCTTGAATATAATAAACATTATATTAAATCGGTAAAATATCAATTAAATGATAACGTAGTACAAACAGATTGTATCTTCCTTATTGAACAAGTACACTTTCAACAAATTTTGATTATAAGTAATTATAAGAATTAAGTAGTACTTACAGGATAAACAGGCGAATCTTTCTTGGAGCAAGATGCATCCTCTCCATTTTGAATATTTAAATAAGTTGTAGAATTCAACATAGTTTCTTCTCTAGCACGCTTTCTAGACATTTTTTATTCTTTCAGTGTTAGGTCCATACAAAACCTATTGAACAGAAATATGCCAATTTTTATTGATCCTATTGTTAATAAATAGATCACGTGTACATCTTATTATTGCCATTAGTGATGTAAAATGTTACATAAATGATATATGTTATATTTTACATCTGTGTGTAACAAAAGATAAGTATGAATTTTAACAAAAGTCACAGAATCGTATGTACATTAATATTCTATCTGAACTAAATAAAAATATATTTGCACATACTTCTGATAATACTTTGTAAAACTGTAATATCAAAATTAAAAATAGCACTATTCGAATTCACTTTCATAAGCACTACTGTATTTTTAATAATATTAATTTATAGATATGAGTTAATAATCTACACAGAAATTGACAAAAGTTTACCTGGTTTTCATTAGTTACATTAAAATTATTGGTCAATACCATTACTATAACTTTAGATTACAAATCACTATGTTTATAAAATATTCATGAATACTCGTATAATCTCCAAGGAATAATTAGAGGTGTGCCGAATAATTTCTGAGCTAGTCATGTTTGATGTTATTTCATATTATTATTTAAGAAAATTTTAGAAGTATAGATTTAATGCCTGTAAAGCACTAGCATGTTGCTAAACTGTGTTCGAAGGTTAAAAAAGGAGAATACAGAAAACAAAATATAACCAGAAACAACGAATCAAAAATACAATATTTATAGCGTAATTAACAATTTAATCATATGATAATCGTGTAGAAATAAGTAACTTATTCATTGGACTTTCTAGAATTCATCGTTATGTATACTGTCTATCTTATCATGTATTCTCTTTTTAAACTTTTGTAAATTCCAATTGAACGGAACGAACCTCTTCACGCCCTAATTTCTGTACACACGATGGTAGACTAATACAATAAGGAATAGGATATGACGAAAAATCGAAGAGTTCCGCCAAAAATTTAATAAACTCGTAAGGTCTGTTAGGTTTCTCCGTGTAACTTTTACAGCAAAATTTAAGAAACAAATTTGTAAAAATATTTAGAGAAATTTCACATTCTATGCTAGTGCCATGTACTACTAAATGGCTAACGTAGCAAACGCTGGCCACGATACTTGTGGATACTCTGCGCATTGCATGCGTTTCAGTATGCAATCAGGGGCGGTATAACAGTACTATGAACCCTAAGTATAAACGAGATGGTATTTGTGCGTGCGTGAGTTCTATATAGAGAATAGAGAGTACGGGAATTACGAACGAGGACAAGAAGCCGTACCAATATCTTTATTTAAATCTAGTTTCCACGATTACCGAAAATAAAACCATGAAAATTTATGCTCTAGATTATTTTCAACCGGAATTCTTTTTTATTTTTATCTTTGTCGCGAACGTAAAAGTTGTACATCAAATTTCTAAAAGTCAAATATTCTTAAATCTAATTATTAAGATTGATTAGGTTTCATTAATACTAAGTAGTATTATTGGAAAAATTAATTCTCGACTAAAACAATTTAGTTTGTTAAATATTATATAATGTCGATATTAATATTGTATTGTAATATATTATTATGATTGATTAATTTTGATTACTTGATTGGGATTATCGACATTCCGTGTATATAATCATCACGTTATGAAGAAGTTTTATCGATACAAAAATAGAATAAATATTTAACAAAATATTTTTTTTTAAATGCGCGCAAAATATGGTCTAGAAATAGAAGACATAATTCGCATTTTATTTTATAAACATACGTTTTCAAAATGATACTATACACTTCTCGACTGCCAGAGGAAGTAATTGATAATTATAAATTTTTAGAACACGATCAATTAGAATTCAGTTTCACACAATAAATATATCACTTGTAATGCATAAATGTGCACCGAACGTGTTTGACGATAGAATGAACGCCGGTATGAAAATGAAAGGAGAATAACGGTGACGTAATATCGGATGATCACAACGTCATACAATCATACTCTTATTATCACATGAGTACAAATACATTTCCAATTCTATACAATTATTTCCGACAAATTTAATTGTTTTAATACATATCTATGAACATAATATTAAATTAGTATATTATTACGATACGAGATAATTAGTTATTACGAATTAAGTTATATGTATTTTGTAGGATAATTTAAAAAGTTATAATTTTGAATTGATATCTTATAATTGAAATGCTTATTTATATTATACATACGTAAATATATAGTTCATGAACACATATGTAAATGATACAAATTAAAATAACGAAAATTTCCACGTATCGAATAATGAATAAATTTGTTGTAAATTCATTGTATTCATCGTTTATTTTTTGATAAAATCAAATATTTAAAAATAATATTCTGTTCCCTTCGTTTTATTTCATAGTCTAATGTTTCTTTATATAGTAATGATTGATTCATATACGTATATAGTATATACATATATAATGATAATTGTTTTACATACGTATATACAAAACTTTTGCGTAATGTAATCAAAAAATTAAAGATTTAATTGTATTTATCATTATCGCATGTATTTTATAAACTCCTAATTTTTTAGTTATTGAATTTAATAAAATTTTCTGTCATGCAATGTTTATAACATGTCCAATATATAACATCAGTCGAAATATATCAGCCCTGAAAAATTTTGTCACTCAAATACTATTTATGAGTGATTTATTACATAAGCGGAACATTGTAGATGAAATATTTGGAAGAGATTGAAGTAATAGACGTAGTATCTAAATTCTGATAAAATCGTAAGGGAAAATTACTCAGTAATTAGATCATGTATATATATATATATGTATTACTTACATTTGATTATTTTACGTCCGAAGTAATTTCCAAAGACATATTTGAAGTTTTCGTTTAGCTTTATATATGTATCATAATAATTATTAAATACCATATAATAAAATGTTTCATATAAAAAAACATGGAATATATTTTGTTTATTTACTTTTAGTACATTTATATATAAACAGAAAGGTATTTAATTAAATAGATATTTTTTAATGAAAATAAATTAACGTTATCACCGTTTTCATTTCTATGTATGATATTATATAATACGTATCTAGATTTAAATTTGATTTTTTATATTGCTAATAATAATCTTATACTTTAGAGTATAAATTATATATGTATAAAATTTAGGCAATGATTTGATTATGTTTTTTTCTGTTAACATAAATCAAATGTAATGTAATGTAATGATGATTATCATTTACGATTTATTTTCACACAATATTATTTTTCACATTGTAAAAATTTCATTTCTATTTCTTATAAAATACATGATTTGAAAGGTAAAGCAAAACAATCAATTAAAAAGCTGAGATTTATTTTAATGAATAATAACTTTAAAATAATCTCTATATAATTATAAGAATTATAATTTTACTTTTTTCATACCGATTTTGCTTCCACATTTTTTTTGTCACAATATGTCGCATAAACAGTCCTTCAATAATTCTTAATGAAATGTTTACAATCGCACATTGCTTGTATCTATTTCACAAGGTCTTTACGTTGGTCTTCATGAAATAATTAATAAGGCAGTGCCTACCAATCATCAATAATTACATTTACGTAATTCAACTTTACGTACTTAGTTTTAATATTCATATACTTTGATTTGTATATATATATATATATATATATATATACAAATAAATGTCCGACCATTCTATTCTCTTATATACCGTAATAAAAGAAATTTTGGAGGAATTTTGTTGAAACTAGTCGCAGATTTTACTTGGAATATATTTTCCATTGCAAATCTGCATGCAATAGTAAATACCATGACAATTATTGTGTACAAATAAATAGCAACGAGAACAGGAAATTGTAACATTACTCCACTCAATCATTTTTTTTCTTTTTTTTTTACACCACTGTTCTTAATTCACATTGTCATTACACAATAACTGAAAGAAACGTAATGCCCAGCATTCATTCCTTTGAACTTGCTTTAGTAATATGTCTTGATTTCATCGTCATCTTTTATTTCTAAATGATGCGATAATAAACTGTAAAATTACAGCTAAATAAGCGTAACAAATCGATGTAAATTAGCTGTAAAGTTACAAGATCAAATATGTTTTATGTTAAACTAAAACTTATTTAAATTTATTAAAATTTATCATTCTAATACAATCCATTGAATTAGAATTTAGCAAATAATTATACTAAAACATAAAACATCTTAGAGCAGTTCATTACGTTTCATTTAAAGGCATTCGTATACAGTTCCGTATAACTTCAACGCTGTAATATTATCGATATCATTATTAAATAACATTTACTGTACCTAAATTTAATAATAAAAATACCTAAATCACAATATATTACGCCATCATTTGATGGCAATGAGTTGGTGTTTTTCCAGTCTATTTTTCGCATTTTTATTATTCTGCCAAAAAAGTAGTTTCAGAACGAGAATAATTGGGACGAAGAGATCGCAATGACAAAAGTGTTAATTTTTCGATACTCGTAGAATAAAAATGGAGTTAATGATTACAGATACTATGCAATTTACAAAGCATTAAGAAAAAGAATAAAAGCAAAAAAACAGAGAAAAAGATTATAGCATCGCTCGGCTCGCAATGGCGGGAAATGTAATTTTGTTCTAATCTTTTTATATTAAAAATAAATTCATATCCGTTTGTTACTTAATTGTGTTATTTTTATGAAGTAAACAAAGATAATTAATATAAAAAGTTTCGTCAGTGCGAACTCACTTGTGTGATTTAATGAATTTTATATTGTTAGATTTATATGTAACGCATCACACTTTATCAAGTAATAACAAGTACAAGTTTTCTTGTATGTAATTTGCAATAATTCCAAATAGTACGAAATTATTGTAGTAGAAACTATTGTATTTACTAGTGAAATACAGTCAACAAATATATGAGTGATATCAAATAGTTACATACAATTGTTTTTCTTCATAATTAGGCTGGCGAAATTGTTCCATAGGTATAATGTAGCTACCTAAAATCTGTGATTTCTCCACAAACTTTATTAAAGCAAATGTCTGTGTGTTTTTTGTTTTGTTTTGTTTTGTTTTATATTAAAGTGTTATGGTTGGAGAATAAAAGCAAATGGCTAATTAGTAGGCTGTGCACGAAGTGCCTCATGCAATGCTTGTTGTTGATCTGCAGTTAATGCATTTATGCATGCCTGGAACATAGACTCGTTGTTCTGAAACAAAAAATAGATTTTTTAGAATGTAAATATGTTACATTAAAAAATGTATCTTGTATAATATTCTTCATGTTGCATTTGCTTATACCTGTATTTGCCTAACAATACTAAGAATTCTACCCATAACAGGATTATCTGTCGATACAACATTTTGGCAAAATGCTTCTGCAAAGAAACTTATTAACCGAGGTAAGTTTGCATTATTTGGTCCTAAAACTATTACATGGTTTGCTTCGATTAAATCACATAAATATCCATAAACATGGGGTGCTTCATCTCTGTCTTCTACCACTGGTAGCCAAGAGACCCTGTAGTGATACATAAGAGATTTAGAAATATTTGATTAATTACGCGTAATATTTATAAATTATCATATGAAAATCAAAACCTTACCAATAAGGTAGTATTTCGTCAACATTGATTGCTTTATTATTATATTTAAGAATTTTTGTAACTGCAGATATAGCATTTTCAGTAGGATTGACATTTTCAGGTGATCTTGATTCTGGATCGTTTATAACATCCATTAACCTAGGCAAAGCCTCTGCGCATGCTTGAGCGAACGCTTCTCCTCCGTACTGCCCTAAAATGCCACAACCATAAGCTGCTGCTTGTCTTACTTCTGCTGATTTATCGGATACGTATTGTATCATTGGTCGTAAGAAGTATTCTTGATATTTTGCACATTCGGGTCCGGCAAATTCTATTATATCGTCAAATACACATAAAGCCCATTGATGATCTGACCAAGGTCTTTCGGGGCTTAACAATTTAACAAAATGTCCACAAATTTGATCAAAGTAAGGGAAGAATGATGACGTATGAGTAGTAAACAATGCGTGTAAAATGTCTGCTATTTTGCTTAGAGTATATACATCTTCACTGTCTTCATCAGCAAGCTGTTCTTCAACAACCTATAATGTGAATATAAACTTCAAGCTATTGACATCAACAGTTAAATTTTATATTAAATCTTTATACAAAGCCTTACTTCATCGTAATCTTCATCTTTACGTTTCTCCAATCTAGCTACTGCTCTTTCAAAATGTTTATTAAGTAATTTATCTAATATACGTAACAATTCAGCCATGGGTTGTGCTCCTAAACAACCGGCACCGAGGGTTTCGATACATTTAGCCAACGAATATAATATTTCTAGCAGAACTTCAGGTTCAGGTTCTGTATCAATTGCTTTCAAGAGGTCGGGACAGATATACGCCCACATCCCTTCAAGATATTGTGGACCTGTAATTCAGTTATTACTCGTAGTTATAATACAAAGAATGAATTATAATGTGAGCAATTAATTATTTTGGACAATTATTAATTAACCTTTTATTTTTGCACAATCTAGAAGATATGGTAAACTTGCAGCAGCTGCTGTTCGAACACCATCATGAAAATAAAATTTCAACAGAGGAACCATTAGCCGTACTACTTCCTCTGCATAATCTGCAAAACCTTCCTTTAATTCACGTGCATAGCAAACTAACATTTCGCAGGCGGAAGCTTTGTCTTCTAAGCCAGCAGTTTTAATTCCGAAGTTTTGTTGTTCACCAAGAGAGATGAATTCCCAATCAACATCTTCTAGACCTTCCATATCTTCGTTATCTAGTACAGCTACTTCAGGTTTCATAGCTGCTGTACGTAAAACTGGACCCATTACCAATGGTAAATATTGCTCAAATTGTTTACCTAAAGAAATTAATTTTTACTATTTAAATATATCTTAACATACTAAGATCAACATTTTACCAGTTCAGATAGAAGTTTAATAAAATATAAAAGCTTAAACTTCATACCAAGAATTTTGCAAATTCGAGCCCACGCAGATATTAAATAACTAGTTTGTGGATCATCATCTGGAAGATCTCCTTCTGAATGTGTTTTTAATAACATATCCATAACTTCACTAGCGTCTGCAATAAACTATAAAACCATAAAAGGTTTAGTTATATAACAATTTTATAAAAAAGTAACATTAAAATATTTTATTATAATTTGTCAATAGATTTAATATTATATCATATTTATTATACCTTTTCAGGTCCTACTGCAAGTCCTATAAGACTCACACATTCAATGGTTTTACCACGTAACATTTTATGTTCTTGTTGATTAGCATTTTGAATAATGTATTTTAGACATGGCATTAATCTATCATAATATGTTACAAACTGTTCTTCACATGTATCAGCAACAGATGCTATAGTTGTAACTACCTATAAGGAAAATAATAATAGTTTACATTTATACATGCACTATTCTAATTTGACTATATATAATCAATATGCTTACTTGTTCAAGGACAAGTTTAGTGCCTTTCTCAACTAACTCTTGAAATTTAGCAGTAAGAATCGACTCCAATTTAGCCATAATAGCATCTAAATATGGTGTTAATATATTTTTTGGGCAATCTTCACTGAAGTTTACGAGGGCTGCACCGGCATGAGCCTGAACTCTTGGATTCGCATTATCATCCAACACCATTAATAATCCAGGAATGACTTTGTCATGAAATTTTTTTTCGAATACAGGTGCAAAATCAGTTGACATTTGACCTACTGCATTACAAGCTGCGTATCTTACACGAGGATGCTAGAAAAAGTATGTAATCAATAAACAAGAAAGGGTGATCTCGTGCAATAGATAAACATGATGTATACGTATTACATATGGAGTGTGTGTTGCATGACTATGGTTATTTAATAATAAATAACCAACTCTCTCCCGAGAACTTCGAAGGAAGTATATTAATAAACATACTGTCAGAACGACAATGTATAAATACCAAATCCTTCGTTGTACTCTACCATGAACGTAACGCTATTATATTTATGTCCTAAATATAACTGCTGACTCGATTCATGGCGTTTAAAAAGGATTTCATTATGACCAAACTTACAGGATCTTGTAAATATTGTATAACTCCATCCATGATTTGAGGTAATATTACTTCCATTTGTTTATGACAACCTTCACCAACAGCTGATATTGCCATAAGAGCAGCATGCCTACGAAATAAATTTTTGGTAACATTTATTACTATAATTTCATAAGCTATACTTAGTAGATTTTTGAAAATATAAATGTTTGTTCCATGCCTATGACAGTAATATTGAAACATTACTATCAACTCTCTTATTTAAGAACACCCATCGAGAATCTCGAACTTCATATATCAAAACGATAGACAAAATTGAGAATAATCCCGATGATTGCTCTATCACAGATGTAACGCAATTATATGCACGAAATACACAATTGCTGACTATTCTGTGATAATTACAAGTATTGAAATTAAATCAAAATATTTTTAAAATATTTACCTATACTTCCAGTCACTGTTATTTAACATCGACGGAATATTCTGTACAATTTGTGGCAACATAGTTTTACCACCTAAACCACATGCTAATCTGTCTAAAGCACTTTCAGCAACGACATTATTACTGTCATTGTCATCTTCAACAATTTCATCCGAAAAACTCCATTTTTCATCTTCTTGTATATCTGTCATCATTTTTAGCACCAATGGTACTAGAGACGCAATATATTTTCCACCAACTTTACGTACCATTGCAGGAGCAGTTTCTGCAAGTGTAACTAATACTTCCAATGCTAATTGTCTCCATGAATCAATCATATCATCATTTGAAAATATCTTCATACACATTTCCATTATAGTCTCTAATTGTAATCTCAAAAATTTGGGTGTTGATTCCGCTAAATCGATCAAAACTTTTAAAAGAGCATCATCTGTTTGTTTTTCTACCGATTGAGCAATTACTTGTACAATTGCTGGTAGTAATTCTGAGAAATGATTCTGTATATTGTCTTCTTTATCATGAAGAACGATAAAGGCTCCAATTGCTCTTACTGCTTGAAATCTGACCTATAGTAAATATCATCGATTATTATACCATTGAAATAAAATTTATGAAATAAAAGATATTGTGATTCTATGTAATAACATATGAATTAATAAAAAATGATACAGATAATATAGAGTAAACAAAATTTCAGTTAATTTTTGTATGCCCCGTATCTGTCTGTAAATTAAAACTTAACAAGTTACAGTCATCAGAAGGCAATCTTCTTATAGGAAGAAATTATGACGAGGAACTTAGCTATTTGTATCCTGTGTATCATTCTTCCATATGAAATGTTGAAAATATAAAATGAATTTACATCTACATGCAGAAAAAAATATGTTTTACATTACCTCATAATTTGCAGAGTCCATGATAGATTGCTGCAACATTTGTTTAATAAGATCAAGGTAATTAGCTTGTTGATTTCCAAATACACCAGGGACGGATCTATATATTTGAAATATGTATGATTTATATTATACAAATTATAATCTAAAATGGCATTATTTTTACGGTACAAATACGATAAACTTACGTGAACATTCGAAGAGCATTTTCTTTCAATGCTGGTATAGGACTATTTGCACATTGGAATAAGAACTGCAGAAATTCTGGCCACTGATTATTACCATCTTCATCAATTAAATTTCGTGCAACTTCAGCTGCAACTTCGCAAACTTTACGTCGAATAGTCTCAGTCTGTTCACTTTGAACAGATAATAAAATTTGCTCTCTTAATTGAGCTTGTGCTTCTGGTGGAATCTAGGCAAAAATATATTTATATAACAACTGTATTTCCACAAGTACACAAAGACGCTGATGTTATATACATTATGAAAAGTAAATTGTATACTATATGACACGTGTGTAACTAATTATTGGAATACTTCATGCAAAATATTTCTGATGTTTATTATAATAATAAGTTTAAAGCTAATATTATAAATTGTCCGTTATTTGATGTTTTAAATTTAATCTATGTCCTAGCAATGGACATATTTTATGCAAATCAATGTATATTTTGTAATGAAATTAGCTGCAATTTTGATAAGTTGTTGGGACATTTATTCAAACAAACATAGATTAAATCTGAAAGACATACATAGAAACTTCAATATCTTTCGTTAGGAGAACTAGAACTTAAAAGTTATAAGATATTTTAAGGCTGTATTGTTTTATTTAAACTATATTTTTCAAGTTTTATACACATGTAGTAAACATCTAAAAATTATTTTATTAGGTACTTTTAACACATTCTGTTTAGTACTTGTTAAATGCTCCATTATATATATAATATATATATATGTATATATATATTATATTTTATACAAATAATATCGATTTAATAAGTGAAGTAGGTTTATAGTTCATGACGTACAATAGGTCACTTTATTATTGGCAGTAGTTGCTGGCATAAACTACAGAAAGTATTATATGATTAGAAATTATTTTAGTCAACAATTTGCTATATGTGACAGTAGTAAGAGTAGAACAATATCTCATACATTCATATAAAAATGTAAAAAATGTATTTATTCCAAATAAAAAAATTTTGTTTTAAATGTAACAAGCCTTCTTCCATTTTCATAAAAGATAAATATTCTATTTAAAATAAATACAAGAAAGGCATAATTACTTTAGGATAAAAATCCATAAATTCAGAAGCAAATAGTCGACGTAGCAAGACGGCAGCCATAGCACGCATTTCTTCTGTAAGGGTGGCATTGCACAAGGAGCTTAAAAGAAATGTCACCTTACTATCCACTGGGAGGTTGTTGTATGCCTCCTATAATATGAAATATATATACATATAGGTATGTATACACATTTATTACATAATCTAATTTGTCACAAATAGACTTTTCGGCTTTAAAAAGGAAAAGATAACTTATTATATTAATAAAATATTCATTCATGTTTAATAATTACTGCTGCATTTATAACTTAATGTTAATGAGAAATTACGGTAGTTATTTAGTGACCTATGCTATATACGTTAATAGTTAATAATTACCAAGAAAAAAACTTTAAAGAAAAAGAAGCACATGGTGCCTGATAATGACACGTTTTTTTAATGTTCTACTATATACACGTGTGCTAAATACACAATAAGAAAATTGGAAATATTATAATTTACTTTTAGTAACTATCTTAATATAGCTATAAATGCATGAAAGATTAAGAACGTTCGTCTGAAAGAAGGTATTTCTTCATGATTCAAACAGGTCCAGAAATGCCGGAATTCCAGTAGAAAATGAACGCGTGTAGGCGGGAAAGCGAAATATAGAAATTATGAATCCTTCTAGGTAATTGAGCTATATATTACATGTTATTTAGTTTCAAATTAGACTGTTTTGTTTCCTAGTATTATAACAAAATTATATAAACATTGTGAAAAATCGTAAAAAACTTTGGTTAAAACGTGCATTCGTATCACGTTGAAAGTGACACGGACCTACGTAAAAGGTTCGAGGGGTGCATGCTACCGCGCGACACCATTTTGGATTTTATTAGGTTGTTCTAAACACTTGTCAGTATTCACTACAGTTACTAATCGTATCTACCACGCAACTGTTTGTATTAATGCTACATAAAAGTATTTTATAATAAAATCCAAAATAAAACAGTGATTTAACAGCAATGACCATCGAACTGCATCCACATGCAGATTCTGACAACACGTTGGCAACGTGCTCGAGAAACGAAGTATCCCGTTTTCTAGTATTTACGTTTTTCGGCAAATTGATATACGTAAAATACGCGTATGAAAATTAGGAAGTATATACGCACCTCTGCTTGTTTTCTGGTATCATTATCCGTGCTAAGAAGTGTGTTTAAAAGCTGTTGAAGCTGATCAAGGTCTGCCGCCATTGTCGCCGAACGAATGAAGTTACAGCGCACACTCGTAAGAGTTGATCGTCAATTAATGTTACCAAACTAAATTACTAAAATATTCCCAAATGTTTGCTGCCAACTTCACCATTTTTTTTCTAATTGAAGATACTGTGGCTAACTAGATTTTATGTTACTAGAATCAGTTCTTTTAGAAAAGAACGAATTTTGATTGTTTGAAAATATTACTAAATTGAATCTAAAATCATGATTTCAGAATATTTACAAAATTTCTATGTAAAACATTAAATAATATTTTACATTGTACATTATTTACATTGGATATCCTAACGATAGAAATGTGATGTACAAATTAAGATATTGTACAATTAAGTTATTTTGTTCAATAGATGTTTTCGTGTCAAGTAAGTCAAGAAAAGAAATATACTATTATAACAAAATAGAAAAAAATAAATACGGAACCAAAATGTTGCAATACGTATAAAGTTCATTAGGATGAATTTATTTTTATTTCTTTATTCTAATAACTAATGTGATAAAACCTTTTTTTTTAGAAAACAGGTCATACAATTTTTGATACGAGATAATTGCCTACTCGTATCTGCTTTCGTGTAATAACGAAACTGTTTGCAAATTTTGCAAACATTTATGCAATTAGGTCGATTTAAGAGGAGAGAAAAATAACGTGAAGGTAAGAACAAGTTTAATATTTTGTATAATGTGTAACAGATCAGATTTCGTGAAAGATTGCAGGACATTCAACAAGAAATGTATTTTTTAACAAATTATTGGCATCTATCGTGTTATATGTCTTTTATATACGTTTTTAGAGGAAGTACATCGTTCATAAAATTATCTCGGTATTCTCGCTTTAATTATGATCCGTCTTTATTTCTAAACATTTCAAGTAGTAATTTAAGCTATGAAGAAAAATAAGAAAAATGTGTGCGAGCCAATATTTTTTGCAACTAAAATATATATTTAATCGAGTTATTGTTAGTCAATGCGAACTTTGGTTTCTGCAAAGTTGATTAAAATCAGATTAAATCAGTTTGATGACTATGTACAGCTAACACTTATTATTCAGTTGTTATAGTTCAATAGTTCATGGTTGCAGAAACATAATGCCATCAGAAAAATTGTGGAAGAGAAGAAATAACGGAAGAACAACGAGAAATAAACAGAGCACCAAGCCAGATATGAAAATTAACATTTATTTCATAAATATTAAGGACGGGAAACATGAATCGACGTTTTTATTTTATAAACATTATGTTTGAAAAAACTAATCGGGGATTATGGTGAAATATATTTCACGGCGTACCGTTCGTAATGTGTTAATATAACGATAAGTATAATCATCTGAAATAACTTTTAAACAACTTAAATATTCTGTATGATATCGTACTATATATTAATATAGTATAAATTTTAGCTACTACAGTAGGAATCACAACTACTACAAATAGGAAATGTTTTCATTCTAAATATAATCACGAGATATGTTAACTATGATATTTTAACTTATATATACTATATATATATATATATATATAGTATATACTAGTAATATATATATATAGTATATATAGTATATATATATATATATATATATATATATATATATATATATATATATATATATATATATATATATATATATATATGGTTATATATAACAGTAGATCAGATCACATAATCACGCTACTGCAAGTTTTTTGGAAATGTTTCTTTCAAATCCTTCATTTGAAATGTCGGTATAATGTACGCACGTAATCGAGATACTTAATTTATGATATGCACATCGCAACACTACACATAGCTGTAATTGTTCGGTTTCTGGAAATATATGATTTATTATCATTTTATGGTATTAGAATTGTAAATCACAGTCTATAAAAGATTTGCGAAATTGCTTTATCACTGCATAATCTTTCCACACGTCGGATCCTCGTATATCGTGACCGAACGTAGCTCAATTATTACATCTATTTATTAGTAATTGCTGTTATACAATTCAACTGTATTAGAAGCTGAATAAGTAAATTTAGCATCATTCAGTCAGTGTGACTATATCATCTTTAAAGAAGCCGAAGTGATAAAATTGGTAAGAAAAGAGGAAAAAATGATTAAACGAGAAGGAAATCGACAACTAAGCGAAGAAAAGAAAAATTGCGGAAGTCAGATACGGAGATTTTATGCTGGCAAACAGATACTGCTTACCGGATGCACTGGTTACCTTGGCACCATCATTTTGGAAAAAATCCTGCGCACATGTACTGAAATCAGTAAGATTTACGTTATGATTCGAGAGAAAAAGAACATGGAAGTTAAAGAGCGATTGGAAAAATGCTTTGCAAATAATGTAAGTAGAGTAACTGAGATACAATATCAAAGAACTACAAAGAACTACATGACACTAGACGGTGATAATAATATTGAAGAAAATCATTTAACATTTGTAAAAAAAAAAGTAGCATTCGTTAAAACTACCTGCTTTTCAAGCTGAAGTCCAAAAAGTAACAACTGTTACAATGAAATTATTTAGTGCTAAATTAAAATAGACGAAACACAGGATCTAGTCTGTGGTATAACTTCTACGCGCATGACATTATTAAAAACAATTATAAATAAATCAGCTATATAATTGCAATTACAAAATAATTCATATATCCTCGTACTATTTACAGATATTTGATACATTACGTGAATCAAATTCGAATTTTATGGAAAAGGTCGAGCTGATCTACGGTGATCTACAGGAAAGCGACTTAGGTTTATCGCCAGAAGATCGTCGGCGTTTGCTGGAGAACGTGAATATAATAATTCACAACGCATCGAACGTGCGTTTTGACGCAAAACCGTCCTATATTTTCCGAACAAACGTAATTGGCACGCAAAAGCTATTGGAACTAGCGACGGAGTGCTCTCGCTTGGAGGTATTCGCTTACGTTTCGACCGCATATTCTAATCCTTATAATACAACAACGGAAGAAAAATTTTACCCTCCTCCGGCTGATATGAAGCTGATCAAAGACGTGATAAAAGTCGACGAAGAAACCAAGACTGGACTTTCAGAGGCATCGATACGCGATATCGCAGGAAGCTGGATAAATTTATATCCCTTTAGCAAAGCCACCGCCGAAGATCTGGTCAGGACTTTTGGCATAAGAAAGTCGCTTCCTTGTATAGTGTACAGACCTAGCATCAGTATGTCAATCGCTTTATAGTATTTACACTCCTGCTTAAAAGTATCCCAGAGATTGAGAATATTTAGATTACTTACTAGTATTATTTATATCTTCAATAGTCATAGGTGCGCACAATGAACCAATCGTAGGGTGGATCGGAAATAGGAATGGTCCAATACTTGCGGCAAGGGCAGTACGAGCGGGTTTCCTTAATGTGTTTGAGGTTGATGTGAATGGTTCTAGTCTGGATCTAATTCCGGTTGATATGACGGCTAATGGCCTTTTAGCAGCGATATGGGACTACGTCTTAAATAGGTATTTTATACTATTAAAATGACGCAAAAGATCGATAAGTAAACAGTATTTTTCATTTCTACATAATGAAACATTTAAGATGAAAATGAATATTTCTATTAACCTCTCCTTCTTCTAAAGGGAATCGTCCGAACCACGAGTGTATAATTTTGCAAGTAGCGATTGGAATCCTGTTAAGAACAGTCTGCTGACAAAAACTTTAGTGGCAGATGCACGCAAATATCCATCGTCCGAAATGATCCGCTATCCGTTCATGATATTTGTTAACAATGTCTATATTTTCGCTTTTCTCCTTACATTATTTAATGTTATTCCTGGTTTACTTGTTGACGCGTACTACGTATTTCGATGGAGGAAGCCAGTGTAAGTCCTAACTTCAAATTCCAGTTTCTAGTTTCAGATAAGGACATCTTCCATGTTCGATCATGGTATACTTAATTAGATTATTTGTACACTCGTCCTTTTAAGGCAATACTATTAGATCGTCCGAAAAGATTCTTCCGTTTTATAAGGAAATAATGGATGCACAACATTTTCCGTTTTATATTATTTTATCGAATTACGTATAATCGATTTTGTTCTATCAAAATAAGGATCACAACGTTCGACCGATTAGATTTCATGTTTGTATAAAGATGTATCGTTGTAAAAGACGTGTCTGTAAAAGAAAGACATATTTCGGACAACCTAATATCATCCTAAAATGATACTACTACTACTAATAATAATAATAAATGGTATTTGTTTGCACGTAGGTTTACAAGGCTGATGAAAAAGGCACTTTTAAATTACATAGACGGGAAAAAATTTCTAATACCTGATCGACATATAAAAACAGATAATACGAAGAAGATTTTAGCACGTATGGATGAGACCGATTTAAAAGAATTTCGTTTTGATTTATCAACGATAAACTGGTATAGTTATATAAATAAGAATTACATCATGTTACGAAAACTACTGAACGAACCACCACAGCCGACACCGGCGACAATGAAGAAATATCGATATTTGATGACATTACATTACGTCGTTGTTAGTTTAGCTGTACTTGTTTTCTTCTACTTTCTCTACTCGATAACATGTAACATCTTCTCATTCATAGGATAATAAACACAACACGAGACTTTTGTTAAACATGTCTTCTTATTTTTTTACTTTCGCACGTGCTAAAGTATCGCACACTTTTTCACTGTATTATCGCGAAATAATAATGTTAGACTGGCTAATGACCTTGCACAGTTGATACGATTATAAATAACAATAATGTTAGATATCTGATAAAGTTATAAAATGCATGTTGACGTTAAATATTGGTTAAATTACTCGTCTTTAAAATGGGCAGAAATGGTAATCTTTGAAAACTGCTGGATTAGTAGAGGATTTTAAGGATTGTAAAATATAACGCATAATTATATATAGAATAATACTCTTTATTGTTTTTGATAGTTTTTGTTGTTGTTGTCCATATCGTGCGTTATCCTCTTACTTCTCTTCAGGTTAATCGTTTTTTTGCGCCGCAATTTGTTGTTTGCATTCTTTTTCTGTTGCTGCTGATTCATTGCTGCTCGATATTTTGGTAAAACGGTACGCGATACAACGACACAACTTTTTAAAACAAAATACGAGAAACGAACGAAGAAAAAAGAAAAGATACACAACGTGTCCAACCACTCGAGAACCGTGCAATTCTTCGCATCGTGCACGCGCCGACCACTTAGGACTAGAGTAATTGCGATTCATGCTTCTTTTCTCTTTCCATCACATTATTCCGTTCCTTTTTTCCCTTTGTTCTCATGGTAATTGGCAAGCACGCGTGCAAACTAACGAATCGCGCACGCGGTTTGTATCAAGAATCCTGTTGTCCTTCGTCCTTGCGCTCCGTTTCCCACTAACCGCGTGAAACGCGCAACTATTGCCTCGCTTTCTCTGTTTTCTACTTTGCTTTTATTTTCCCTAAAGCGTGTATGTTTTCTTCTCGCGTTTCCGTTTGTTCGACGTTAGCTCAACTTTCCCTTTTTTTTTTCCTCCCCCTCTTTTTCCCCACGTGTGTTTTCCTTTTTTAATCTAAAATTAAAACGTCTAACGCAGTCTTGCGACACGATACGAAAGACGGTTCGAGTGATCGGCGCACGTCTCGCAGATACACGATCGTGCATCTTAAAATTTGTCCTAGCTCTATTAAAGTGGCCGCACACGCGGCTCGTATGGCGAACGTACACCCATCGGGATACATCGATTTCAGGCGATTAACGGCGCTAGTTAATTTCGAGCAATCCTATCATCGATACGACGACGAAGGAGCATTTTCGCCATGGAAAATCGCATCTGATACCGGAAAACGGCTTTATCGCATTTCCATCGATTCCTCGCTTTTTAAAATTTCCTACATTCTGTACTCGCCTTAGAATCGAACATCCCTCGGGAACGTGCATTCGCTTCACGCGCCCGGCGCCAATTCATCTTTTTCTTCATTTTTTCTCTCTCTCTCTCTCCCTCGCTCGCGCTCTCGCTCTCTCTCTCTCTCTCTCTCTCTCTCTCGTTCGCTCGCTCGTTCTCTCATCTCATCTTATCCTTCTTTTATCTTTTAATTAATTAACTCTGTCTTTCTCTGTAACCGTCTTCTCCGCGCTACTATTTACAATGTACAATGTTGTGTGTTCTTTCCTCGTGTCCTAGGTTTGCGGTCACGGCGGGACTCTCGTAAAGTCTCGGAGATCCGTTACGATCTAGCTCTGGCTTGCCGTCACCCGTCCTCGTTTCTGCTTCTTTTCCCTCTGTCGCCCTCTTTTTCCCTTTTTTTTTTTTTCATTTTCTCGTCGGCTATCTTTTTGCTTTTCACACGCTGACCGCGGCGTCGTACAGCCTCGTTCGTTCGCGTTTCGTCCGAAAGAAAGGAAGAGACCGTTCTCTTTTCGCGTTCGGTTAAGGCGTTCGGTAAAAACGATCGATCATTAATAGTATCAATAATATTAATAGTATTAACGCTAATGATAATAATAATAATAATAATAGTAGTAGTAGTAATAATAATAATAAGAA
This sequence comes from Bombus bifarius, assembly GCF_011952205.1. NCBI lineage: Eukaryota > Metazoa > Arthropoda > Insecta > Hymenoptera > Apidae > Bombus > Bombus bifarius. The sequence goes on from NW_022884538.1 coordinate 354,269, forward strand.
TAAGAATAAGAATAATAATAATAATAGTAATCGCACAAAAAGAAAAACAAGAAAAGAAATAGGAGGATTCGAGGACGTTGCGTTCGCAAGGCGGCCCACACGAGAACGCTGCTGTCGCTGCACTTCATATTTTACTCGTTCGCTCTGATCGTGTAGATTGCTCTTTTAATTGATTCTTCGTTAGATATCGTGGTAATAGGAACTTAAATCGTACATCTTCGCGACAGCCCAATTCCATTAACTCTTCGTAGGACAATATAAAATTTACATTTATTAATATTTAAAATAATAATAATAATAATAATAGTAATAATAATAATAATAATAATAATAATAATAATGATGACGATATAACAAAAACGTATGTATTTCTCTTTTTTTTTTTTCTTTTCCCTTTCATGCTAACAACGAACAGACGCACAGAAGAAAGCCGGATACTAAACGCTCTACAACCAACCCACCGTGTATACATAAATAAATTCGACGCAGAGAACGATGCAACTTGTCTGTCTCGTAAGGAGCGAAGAAACGCAACATTGTCGGCACTGTCGGCTCTGCATTCTTGTCCGTATCTAGCTGTCGTTATATACGTTACGCGCGGCTCATCACTCTTAAACGCGACGAGTGACGACAAATGGAAAGGGAAAGATCGACGGACAATGAGAGAAGAAAGAATTCGCGGCGATATGCGTACGACGATCGGACGCGATTATCTACATTGGATGCATACACACGTGAAAACAATCTGGAAGAGCATGTATCGTATGGGAAAATACGGATGACAAGAACGGAGTGGTGGTGTGTTTTTTCGTGTGTGTGTGTGTGCGTGCGTGTGTGTGTGGTTAGAAAAAGAGAACGAGATGTCTGGCGGGATATGCGTCTTACGAGCAGAAATGAATTTGAACAGGAAATCGTTGCGTGGGCCAGCCGCGAATCACAGCAACATCATCCGAACACGACAACGAGATTGCGCGAGTCCCCGTCACCGCTTTTGTATATCACTTACCACGGTAAATATACATAATAATCTTATATATATACTTCTTATTTATATATAATATATAATAATATCTTATATGCGTATATTTTTCTTCACATTATACCTATTATATCATCTTTTATTTCCGCTTAAACGTACTTCTGCGCGTGTACTATTTATACTATTTACAACTTTTCATCTTTCATGCTCCTTTTCTTCCACGTCTTCTCCTTCTCGGTCGCTCGTTTCTTTTTACTTGCACCTCCCATCGGAAGAAGGTGTTCGTCGCACACCCATTTTACGTCATCCATCTTTTTTTATCGCTTTTTTTTCTTAAAACGTTTTAACATTAACACGCACACCGGCGCACTCGTCGAAACGTACGTGTATTTAGAACTCGTATCGTCGTTCTCTCGCACGGTCACGCTTTTTCCTTTTTCCCTAAGCTGCGTCACGTGATCCACGAATTGAAACGAGAAAAAGAAAAAACGAAAAAAAAAGAAAAAGAAAAGAGAGAGAAGAGAAACGGAAAGGAAAAGAAAAATTCACGTCCTCTTTCGCTCTTCAACACGCTCGCCACTCTCGAACGCCGAACTCACAGTCACTCCTTCGGTATCGAGTCTTCGTTACGTGTACATGTACTGTGTGTGTAATCGCGTGTAACTTAATGTCGCGTTCGAACGCAGCGATGCTGCGTCTCCGTGTAAAAAATACGAAATTATTTTGTCGCCTTCCGAGTTCCTTTTCTTTTTTTTTTTTTTTCTTTTTTACTTCTTCAACTCTCGAGAAGCGAGTCTAGTGTCGCGTAACGCGGTGCTTGGCATTCCGTTAAACGATCAACTCGACCGAACGGGATACAAAATGTTGCGATCGAGGGGCATGAGTATTTTGTTCGCGTACGCGTAACCAGTGCGCGGTTTTCTTCTTCGTATTAACGAAATTCGATACGTCAGTCAACGGCCGTTTCTCACATCTACCCGGTAGATTGGCTGGAATTTTGTTTTATCGGCGAGTACAGCGTGTATCGAAAGTGAAATTGTAAGGCGTCCTCCTCGTCACGGAACACCAAGCCGATGAGGTAGCGCTTGCGATCGCAAAACACGGAAAGGCGCACTTGTATTTGGAAAGATGCATCAACGCGATGGACGAATTTTTCAACGATGTAGCATACGTTGATGTATCTCGTGTACGTACGTCGCGTGTACGTTCACGCCAGTTCCCATTGGTACACCATGCAAGAAAACAACACCGACCATCTCCCTGAAAACGCTCCGCCGCACATACGCATCGAGCGCAATCTCGCGCAACGTGCGCTTTATCTGTGTGTGCATCTGTGTTGTGTATGCCTGTGTGTCCACGTATCATGTACATATGTGTTACTCGCGTTTTAACATCTTACGCGCGGTCGTAGATAGGATGGTAGAACTCGAGCGATTCGTAATCCTAAGAGACGCAACAAGCTAATGAGAACACATCTCCTCTTCTTCCTTCTTTACATCTACTCACCGACGACGTTTGATCGCAAAATGTTACTTTCTACTATCGCCCTTCGTAGTAAATTAAACGACGCAGTCTTTATTCAACTTTTTGGTTCCAACGACTTTCCTTTCATTCGTGTACAATTTTTCTTTTTTTTTTTCTCTCTTCTATTACGTACGATATTCGTTTTTTCGATAATATTTACAATGCGATCACAGTATAAACAGTTGTGAATGTACAAAACGTTTGATCAAACACCGACGTGTATGAGGATCGGGAAGAACGATGTTCTCATTGGCCGTTTTGAAGGAAGCTTGCGAACAGCTCGAGATCGATGCACGCGTACACGTTCTTCTCCTAGATCCTTCGCGCCGTTCAAGTAATATTGCTCGTTGTTTTCTTCGTAGGAAATAAGCGAGGAACGAATGAACGAATCGGATAGAGGCGAGGCGATTGGCGTAGCGGAAAGCAACGCGGGATAACGGCGTCGAATCGAGTACAAAAAGGCGTCGATGAAACGCGCGGGGGCCAGAAAAAGATTCGAAATTGGTAATACGACGATGGAGAATGATGGAAAACGAAAGAAAGAAACGATCGTCGGAACAGGAACGAAAAACTGAAAACTGCCGAGGGTTGACGGTTCGTGCTAATCATTATTACACTTAGCACGTAGTGTTGTATCTCTATATACATTCAAGTACGTAGCGTATCTCGTGTATAAAAGTGTCCATTCGTGTGGTGGAAGTGTCGCGCGTGTACGTACGAGTTTGCTGTAACGGTATGTGTAAGTGTCATACATCATCGTCGGCTTAACACTCGATTAATTACGGTATAAATGAATTCGTGTGGCGAAACGTTGCCGGCTAGAGCTTCCCTTTCTTCGTTACTTGAATCGTCTTCCGTCTTCTTCCTTTCTTTGTCCGCTATCTCGCAAGGTAAATCAGTCGATTTATAAATTACTTTTTCTTATATTCGCTTTGTCGCTTGTTCATAGATTTGCTTTACACGACGCTTATCTTCGATTTAAGTATAGCTGCTCCGTTGGATTTCAGTTAGTGGACGTTGAGGACGAGATCGCGCGCGGATCGCCGTTCCTCTTCGCGAAGTGCGTATCGTCGAGTTTTACTTTACTTTATTTTACTCTTTTCTTTCGTTTTCTTTCTATCTTTTTTCTTCTCCTCGCTTAATAATCCCACCGTTCCACATCGTTCCAAATGAATCATTGGTCGCCTTCGTTCACTGCTCGTCGGCCACACTCTATTTTACAATAGTATTATAGTACATAATTATTAACGAGAGATCAGTGGCGCGCAGTGGCCTCCGCGCGACGACACGAAGGGACCGAACATTTATCCCGATTTCTAAAATGCAGGTACATTTGTTAGCATCGTGCGCCAGAACACAGTTACGCGTCTCCATCCAACGTATTTTCATCCAATGCTCGCACGTCCTCTGCAAGGTACCCGAACCGACAAGCCATATAGCTCGTACGAAGAATCCTGATGGAAATACGTTGGATCACGGTGTGTCCTGTTCACGACGTCAGGACGTATCTAGACTTCTTAACGAAGACTGCAGGCGATCCGTGCGAACTTACGCACATGTGTCTCTGTGTGTACAGAATTAAGCACCAGGGTGTGATCGTCCTAGCACCATATCGACTTTTCCGTGTACGAACCTGTATCTCTCTCTCTCTCTCTCTCTCTCTCTCTCGCTCGCTCGCTCGCTCGCTCTCGCTCTCTCTCTCTCTCTCTCTCTCTCTCTCTCTCTCTCCTGATGTACACATATAGTATCTATGTACGTGTATAAGAGCGTATACGGCGTGTACATGTGGTGCGTGTACGTGTATTAGTGTACGATATAGGCCACGGCGGTTATGTCTTACGCGTGTAAGTGTATCGTTAGTGTGTCAGAGTGTATGACATTAATTTAATCGTCGGCTGGATAGTCTTTCTAATCCAAAGAGAAAACATCGATCGATGATGATGGACACTCCCCGTTTCGATCGGCTGTCGCGAACGACGCCGGACGTCGCCGAAGAGTTCTCAACGTCAGCCGGCTAGGCGAGCGATATACGCATATCACGCTGTGCCGATGTTACCAAAAACAAGAGAAACAAAAATAGCGAGAGTTAATACGGTAGAAAGAAGAGAAGGACACTTTTCTATCGAATGTAACAATTAGATTATATTCTGTGTGCATACGTAGGTCTCTGTCGGGGTTTCGTGCCGCTTTATCGTCGTTGTTTTAAGGAGCCGAAGAGAAGGTTACCACCGATCCTCTGTACTTGTCCTATCGCCCGGCCCGGTGGCGTGAACATTGAAAGCTCTGAGACTTTTCCAACCCTTTCTCTCTACCTCTCTTTTTCCCTGTCGCTCTCTCACTCGCTTTCTCTCGCTCTCTCACTATTCTCTTTCTTTCTTTCTTTCTTTTTTTTTTCTGTTTTACTCTCTCACGCTATTCTCGCTCTTTCGTGTCTGACGTGCCGCCGGTGACGACATTTCGAGCGACTCGGGAACTGATATGCGCCGCTGAATTCGCAGGTGCAGCTGCAAAAACACATCGTTTCGATATAGTATAGCCATGCTCGTTTTCGAGGTGGTTGTTGATGACCGAAGGAGAGCACCCGACCTCGCGTTGTTCCATCGTATGAAAACTCGAATTTTTCTAATATAATTCGTACGTTCAAACCCGCGAATGTATATATATATACATATATATATATGTATATGTATAAACATATATATATATACATATATATATAATATATATGTTTATATATATATATATTATATATATATATATGTATATATGTTATATATATATGTATATATGTTATATATATATATATATGTTATATATATATATATATATATATATATATATATATATATATATATGTATATACATATATATATATATACATATATATATATAAAGTGTAAAACTTTTGAAGGAAACAGTTTCATAAAACAGTCTCGATTAATTCGAACGATTTCGAATGAAAATCATCCCGAGCAACGTGATACAAGGTATAAAACGTCGAATCGTAGTGGATAATTGGAACAACGCGAGATCAAGTTTACTCGTCGGCTTATAAATTGTAATCACCTCTGGTTGCTTCGCATTTGAAGCACTCCCGATGGGCCATGAATTCCGTGGCGGCTGCACCTGCGAACACAGGGTAACGCGACGCGTACCCTTTCTCTCTTTATTTATCTCTATCTCTCTCTCTTTCTCTCTTCCCTACAATCAGTAGACCACCCATGCTGGTTATCGGTATGCTACAAGTAGAATGTAACCGAGATAATCGATCGGTGCGTAATTGACACGAACGGTAATAAATAAGAAAAAGAAGACCTCCTGGAGAATCGCCGACCAGGCGTCGCACATATCGGAGAGGCGGGCGAGTACCTCGTTTCTGCGATTTGTGGTTCATTGCGAGTTTGTTGCCGCGCTTGTTTTTTTTTTCTCTTTTTGTTTTTATTTACTCTGCGGCATCAGCGGGTAAAAATCGATGAGATGACTCATCGATGTCAAAATCGGGGGCTATGATCCAACGCACATTAACGATTCGTGCGTACTACTGCTACTGCCAGTGCTGACGCAGGCGTTTCCGACGTTGCTACTAGCGCAGCTGCCGCTAGTTGGAGCCAGATGTTGCTGCTGCTGCTGCTGCTGCTGCTGCTGCTGTTGTTGATGATGATGATGCTGTTGGTGCTGGTGATGCTGCTGTTCCTGTGCCGTCGTACTTCTAAGGATATCGTCCGCGGACAGGGGCGTCAGCTTCCATCCAGGCATAAAGTCTAAATCTAGGTCTGGGCCGATATCGACATCCAGTAACTCGTTGTTGTTCAATGGATCCAGCGGCGACTGACTCGAGAGAGACAGCACGCTGCCCCAATTGATGGAACGGCTGTCGTCGCTATCACCGATGCCGGAATCGACGTCTGTCTCGTTCGAAGACGTTGGTGGCATCGGGAACGGTGTTAACCTGCCCTGCTCAGGAGGTTGAAGTTGAGCAATCGGTGCCGGTATAACCGGCTCCATGGGCGGCGGACTTCTGTCCCTCTCCATCTCGCGTTCTAGATGCCTCAGTGTATTGCAGATGAGAACCGATCGATGAAGGCTCGGATCCGGAAATTGGCGATACCTCGCCAGCTTGCACATCGAAATATTTAAAACGGCTAGTCGCCTTTGTCTGTAACACGCTCTACCACGTCGACACCAGCTTGACCTCGAACCTTCGCAGCACCTCTCGTTCGCTCGATAACTAGAACCAAGCTCCAAATAACTCTTTCCATTTTCTTCTCGCCGTATCGTTGGCGGCTCGTAATGATGAGGTGCGCCCCACTGCGGCTGAGGCCTCGACAGTTGACTGTAACCGTTGTTACCGACCGGGCTGCTAGGTCCGCGCTGATGATGATAGTAGTGCTGCGGATGATGGTGCAGATGCGCCACCGTAGACGGCGGTGGCGCTGACGTTGGCGTCGACGACTGCGGCTGTTGCTGCTGCTGTTGCTGTGCCGCCTGATGTTGTTGCTGTTGCTGCTGACTTGCCGATGTCGGCTGACAGGGATTTGTCTGCAGGCAGGGCGAACTCACTTCCATATCGTAATAAGAAGCCGGCGTTTGACTCAGCGGGGGCGTGTAACTATCCTCCATCGCCCACCAGCTACCCTCCACCCGGCCTAACTTCGATGGGCTCTCGCCCATATCCATGTCGAACTCCATGCAGCCCACACCTCCCTCCAGTTTACGTTTTCCTGCCGTGGCCTGCAGACCCATCATTGCACAACTCTAAAAATAGATAAATTACGTGACATTAGTCTCTCTGTACAGATTCGTTTTTATATACTTCAAAATAATATAATATATTTTCATACGTCTCCCTTTTCTAGCACAGTTCAATATTTGTTAGGACGTAAGCGTTGTAAAATTATACAGGTAACGACAAGAAACGATGATATTATTCGTTTATCGGAACAAATATGAAACTAGATAGAGATATTCAACGAGAATCGAATCTTGTTATATGGGAAACAAAAATAGGACTTTGAGGTTTTTACAAACGGGGAAAAGTTTGAATAGGCTAGGGATTTTCCCTTCATAACAATTTAGTGACATGATCGCGAAAGACCTTGCCCAGTCTCGATACTCGGTTACAAACAAGAGTGTAGGCAAAACGACATGACTGCATGACTCAGAGGGTCGGCTCGCTGACAGACGTTGGAGAATGACGTCAGGCATCTCCCTACCCTAGCCTGGAAGAAGTCATCGTTGGAATGGATGATCGAGTGGGTATGGAAGAGAAGGGGGCCACAAATGGCGAAGGGGACAGGGGACTGTTGTTACTCATGGGTTCAATCAGCAAGCATGCGGGCCCCTTGTGAAATACTCCTCTTCATTTTATCTTTCCCTCCGTCTTTGTTTTCCTTTTCCTTCGTTTCATATCCGTTCAAAGGTACATATATACTAACATATTAAATTTATCAAAGCGAAATTATTTTCAATTTCGAGGTTGATTAGTGATTTTCCTATATCTCTAATACTAAGTCTTACGCGTGATATTACTACTGTATTATAAAAACTAGATATTTTTCATTACTTTCTTTTATATGAAAATAAAATATGTATATACATAGAGCTTACACATATATAAATAAATATCTCTTGTGTGCGATCCACAGTGATACCAACTATGAGAAACTTGATCGACCCATGCGACGAAACCCCAAACAAAATGATAAAGCACGTAGCATCGATGATTTATATCCGCGCGCATCCGATTTAACGACTGTACGGGTGAAAGTAAGTATTTACTTACTTAATCGTCTCTCCCTCCCTCAACTTTTGCTTACTGAAGCAAGACTACCAAAGGGGCAAAGAGAGCGACGCGAAAAACTCGAGAGATAAAAATCACGTGGTTGTGGTTGAGAATCGCTGACAGTGCAGTTAGTTGAACGTATTGCCGTGGGATGTCACTAGCGACACGTTCGTCATTTTGTCGGATCCACGTGGTCTGCACATGACGTTTGATTTGAGAAAAAAAAAAGCAAAAACAGAAATGGAGGGAATGGAAGTCACGAAGAGCTGACCTATGGGTAGGGGATGCTCGGTGGCGTGAACGTCATTTAACAGATAATCGATGCGTTATGTTGTTCGGCCAATACGACGAGCCGCGTGTGCAACTGGCAAGAACAACGGTGACAAAAGGAGGGGAAAAAAAGTTCCGAGGAAACGAGCAATGCCATCAGAGACGATACCGCGAGCTCATGATATATATCCGTGGTTATGATAAAGTAAGTAATGCAATTCAACGTTTTCTTTAATGAAACTTTCGATTAATAGTATCAAAAGTATGGAAATTTGGAATAAAACGAAGAGTTTAAATATATATCTTTTTCGATTATGATGTTATCGGTACAAGAAATTAAATTACCTTTCATTAAAATAACTTCATCATCAAGAACCCTTGAGAAGAAGAAAGGCAGGCTTTCTTAGAAACGATTTATAGATTTCTAGAAGTAACTAGTTAGTACAGCGGCGGCAGCAACAGCAGCCAACGACTCAATCTCGACTCGACAGTGTACATCCGCCGCGGCGGCCTACTTGGAATACGACTCGCTCGCGAAGGTTCTCCTTCCAACAGGGTCGACCAGTCCCGGAGCTCTCCGAGAGACGATTCACGGAATCGCGGGGAAAACAATGACGGATTCGTATCCGCAAGCTTGATTTCGCCTTCCATCACGGTGAAAACGTGATTTTTCTCAGGAAAGTAATTCTCGCTTTGTCGATCAATGCTTTTTCCAATATCCTTATTTGTCACGCTAACAACCATATGTATTCTACGATATAATATTCGGAATACTTGCGCTATCTTATACTTTTTTTTTTTTTTGAAACACAGTAATTCATTTCATTGATATAGAAGAGCGCAGAAAAAAAGAAAGATGACGAATTTCCAATCTGAATGTTCTATTTGCGAAATTCTACTTTATCAGCCGTGTTATTCAGGTCGCCAGTAGATTTTGTATCTCCTTAAGTTACATTAGGCCGTATTAATTGAAACGTTCGAGATGAAGATTTCAGTGAACGCGCTCAAGAATTCGACCAACGTCCTTACAAACAATGTTTGCGAAACATGGTCCGGGCACTTGTTGAATCAAGACGGCCACCGGGTGGTTGCTGCGGGGAGTTACCGCGTAACGGATTAACTGTGTGTGGTAGAAATGCACGGCTCTTAACTGCCCATAAATCAAAGTCAAGAAGCATCCTCATCCCACTCTCTTTTCCTCTCACGAAATATTTAAGGGTTGCGGTTCGCGCGGCTCACTTTCGCAACTGAAGAATCTTTCGAGCCTCATCTGAGTTAGAGAATCGTGCCACTGATTTTCCGAGGGTAAGTGCCGGGAAGTTGCTTGCATTCGTTTTGTGTCTCTCCTTTGAAATTTTTACGATGCAACTATTTCGAATAATTCGATCGCGTCAATGAAAATTGCTTTGGATTGTAAAATATAACGAACGTGTTTGGAATGAAAATATTTTTGTACTAAAATTTTATAAAATTACAAACACACTTCCCCGTCTTTTATTCGTATTCGAAACAGCTTTTTTACTTTTATTAAATAACGTTGAATTTTTTCACACGAATGCCATCTACCAGTGAATGCCGTAATTAACTCGCAGAGAGAAGTTATTTCGAGGTTAATCAGATAGAAGTACGTTCAAAATAGCGTATATTTCCTAATATCATAATCCGTTATAATATTCTTATTATTAAGCGACTTATCGAGAAACGCGACGAATAAATTATCAAATTTGTTAAATTACGTTTAACTTGAGTAAATAAAGGAAATAATTTGTCGGATTTTATAACAGTATCCCTTCGACTAATTATCGTTAAATACGTGTCATTATATCGACAAATTACACAGAAAGTTTGATGACAGAGTTTCTATAAACAAATTTGCTCCAATTCCTGTTTTATCGTCAGGAATGTAGGTCAATGGAATAAACGTGAGAGAAGTACCAGAACTAGAAAAGATCCATGACGACTGTGCTCGCAATAAGATAATGTTCACTGCGTGAAGCCTATCTAGACTGGCTAAAGCATACGCATGAGAAGATTAATAAAGTCAGCTTTTGCGTCACTCTTTGTAAAATCAAGCGAAATTCCACTTGACATGTAAAAAAGATTGGAAAAATGAAAATATGAATAATGGATAACGTAAACAAAGGTAAAAATAATTGCTTTCAATAGCGGAAATAAAGAAATTTCTTTCGGCATACGTATATACAGTAATTGACACGTGTCTGTAATTTGAATAACAGATTGACAAATACGTTTACTTTGAATGAGTTCTACTCCATTTGATTTCCTACGACCAGCCCGAGCAAGCACAGAACCAGAGAAGAATCAAAAGTAGAGGAGGTTTGTTGTGGATCCGGCTATGCCTGACGATGAGGTAATGTTTGCTACACGAGTCAAAGCTATCTAGTCAGCCAAAGAACGAACACACACGAAGCCCCGCTCAAGCCACTCGGAGCCCCGTAGATAAAACCAGTCAGTGTGTGGCGTCGTACATTCCTAAGGTTATATGTGTGCGTGCTAGACATATACAAATACATGGGAACGATGATACTGTAAGATCGAATACTTGAATGCATTTTTGAATTCAAATGCTCCAGAATTTTCGGTACGATATTAGCTTTGCATATTTAGCGGCGGAAAATAGTCGATTGCTCTGCTTCTTTGGAGGTTAGGTCAATAACTCGATCGTACCAACAAGAAATGCAATAGACTCGGTAATCGTTTCGAAGGAGCGCGCGGAAAGAACGAAATACGATCGAATACATTAAAAGTTCAAATGTGGAAGGAGGAAGAAAAAAGGGAAGAGATAATGATACGAGCAAAGTCGAGGCGTAAAATAAGTTCGCAGTATATTATCTTTTATGTTTTGTCGAAGGAGTATCGGTTTAAAAAATGATCGTCACGCGATGCATCGCGGAAGCATTGTAATTTTGCTCCGCCTCGTATTCGAAATTGCATAGTGGATAAATGTGATGGAGCCGCGTTGCTGCGAAATTTCTGCGCTGCTCGGCCATCAGAAGAACGACACATCGAGGCGACGTTGGTGCCGGCGGTCGGCAGTCATGACAACATGACGTCAACCGGCCGTGTGTTATTTTCGAAAGGGGACTCGAGCGACGCGACGCCTGCCGGCGAGATCGCCAACTACGAAAAACAGCTCGACAACGACGTCGCGCACCACGGTATCGGGCCAAGAAATAACAACGCGTACGATATAGCTTGCCGTGTTATGATTATCGAACGCAATTCCGTCGGGAATATTTAAATAAATGAGAAACCAGCGAGCGTACCCTTGGATAAAAGATTTTCGTTTTTCGTATAGAATTGACGAGCAGCTTTCACATTTCTTTAACGAATAATATTATCGCCAGATATTGTCTACTCTTTATCCGTCCATTTATCAACGACGTGCTGTATTATTTATAGGTATGATATTCTGGATAATTTTCCACGATCAGTGCAGTCGAGCAAATTATTCAAATAATTTGAATTATATTAGAAATTACATTCTAACAATCTCAATCTGACACATTTACGGTACTCTACATTTATGAACAAATTTATTCACAGTTTGCACGATATAAAATTATCTAATAGCATTTCAGCGATAAAAAGAAAGGGAAAAATCGTAATATATCTTCCACGTGAGAATAAACTCTGCTCGGAATGACTTTGTTCGTTTCGGCCGAGTCATTCGTCGAATCTAGCTGTGGCAGAAAATTTTTCGAAATCGAGAATGTTCCTCGTTTCAGCCATGAATTATGCAATCGTCGAATTTCGTTTCGCGATATGGCGCAAGATCTTCTTTGCCGAGCGGCGACGTTTCTTCGAATTCGACTTCGAGTTTCGCGCGTACGATCCTGGAAGCTGTCTGAGCGCTAGCTAGCTTTAACGGTGTAAAGTCCGCGGCAGATTAGCGGTACGCTATCTCGTCGAACGGATAAGATTGTCGGGGAGCAAGCCAGTTAGACTTAGGTTTCAAGGACTCGTAAACCGCGCTCATCGTCGTGAACTTTGAAAAACCTGAGATTGTCGGGCCTGGCGTTTCCGAAATTAGAAAATTTTCTTCTTTTTTAATTTTTTAATTAAATAGAATTTAGAGACGGCGAAGATTTTACTTTTTCGTTTTATCGATATGTAAAAAAAAAAAAATTTAAGAAATCTGATAGCTTTGAAACGGATTTGAATTTCTAGCGCGTTTCACGTGTTGCATCCAGATTTGACTTTTATGTTTCGCTACGTGTATGCTGCATGCTAGTTTTATTTTTATATGCTCGTCTATGTACTTTGGATAGAATAGTATATTGAAACTGTCTTAAAGTAGTCGGATGTTTTCAGGAAATAATCAACCATGGGAGAATTTAAATTCGGACTGAAGAAACAAATGTTACAAAATCTTTACTTTTACCGTTAAATAATAGTAATAATTATAGAAAAAGACGACCTGATCGCTGCGTCATATATATCGATCGATGTAACAGAAATATAAAACGAAATGATCACGCAGAACAACAATGGCGTATCGTTACTTTCACTTTGAATTGCTAATTATTGTTGCGATATATTTTTACAATTATCATAATTGTAGAGAAATGCCATTGAAAAATTGTCACGTCGTGTTATCGACGGATATATAAAGAGAGTGTAAAAAGGGGCAATTATACAGAAACGAGAGCGTTATGAAAGCTGGAAAAAAATGTTGTAAAACGCGATGAATATATTTTTATTACGCTATCGTTACGATTCGTCAGAGGATTCGAAAACGACGACGCGTTTAAATAAGACGATCGAAAATCGATACCAGAGAACAGAAGACTGAAATTGTATATAGTGGTTCGCGTGCCGGCCAACGAAAAACCGAAAGCCAGCGTATATCGCGACTAGACTGGAGCGAAACAGGCCACGGCAGGGGGTCAGTTTACGACCTTTAAATGAGAGAAAGAAATACGAGAAGCAGCGATCTAGAATCTACACGACGTTTATTGTAGATGGCCGAAAAGTACGATGAATAAGCGTTATCCTTCGCGAACATGATCCTACGTACATTTTATGCTTGGGGCCACGTGCCCGATTCATTGATAATGGAGAGGGTCGCACAAAGGGGGACAAAGGGTGAAAACTACCTTTGATGCATGTCTGCGCCGATAGATGACGATCTACTCGCTCATCTGTCCATCACCCTCTAAATGCAAATTTTCCTACAATTACCATTGAGCGTTGTACTTGAAGTAGCGCTATACTGTGTACATTCAATGCTAGAGTACGTTCATATAATAAACGTGGTAAAGTACGATGCATAATTTTAAGCAACTTGCACAGAAGAATCTCAGACAAGGTACGTATATGCGCAGTTCTCTGTTCGAATCAACGGATCTGTATGTGAAATTTATAGAAAAATAGCAATTTGAACGAAGCATAAGACGTACAGGTATTTGCGCACGAATATATCTTCTGATTAAAAAATGCTTTGGCGTAGACTCAAAGGGATGTTAGTAGCTTCTAATTTTCATGCGAGAATTATTGTTACAGCGTGCTTGGAACGTGGCTAAATTTCCCCCGCCTCTCAACTGGAACAACGGTTCGAGCGCTTCATCAACGTCTACAAATTTTTTCAAAAAAAAAAAAAAAAAAAAAAAAGGAGGCAGAAAAGATCGGCATCGTAGCTACACGAAAAACGTCGCTCCCGAAGAATAGTCCCGCGATTGTTGACCCAGTTTCACGGCGCGCCGTGTAACATTTGCAACCGCGAAAATACGAGTGGTGGTGCGCGCCTATGGGTGTTTGCACGCCGCACGCACAAACACGCGATGCATTTATAGCGCGCGCCGACGTGCACACGTACACGGACGAGTCCTGCGAGTCTTGTAGCCCGCGTATCCTTTGTACGATATAAACGTATATACGCTGCATGTACAACTTTCACGATAAATACACTAGCCTATATACCGTGGTCGTGACAGCGAGAGGAGAACGTACGCGCGCGTTGGTCCTACATTAGGGGATGAATAAAGGAAGGTCTCCGAAAAGGGAGGGTTGCCGCTTTCCCTGCTTGCAAGCGGTTCTCACTACCCCTCGCTAATACCGCGTCGTATAACAGAAAAACACCATAGGCTATTCACCGTATCTTCCCTCCCTCTTAATTACGATGTCGTATCTACCAATTCGAAATTGAAACGATCGAAGCGTTTTATCATTCTCATTGGCCCCTATCTTCCTTCTCCTTCGTTCGATTCAACGTATCGTTCGCTCGTTGCGGACTAACTTTGTACCGCCTGTACTCCACGACTTGGGCAACTTCACCTACCAAGGTAAAGGGTAAAAAAGGGTTTTCTCATTCCCATCGGCCCACCTTCGTCTTCCCTCGTTCGATTTAAAACACTTGATCGTTATTCCACGGCGGCCTGTATTCCGTGAGTTCATCGTTACGGCTCTCCCAACATTTCCACGTATCTGGAGAAGCGAAAGAATATTGGGTAGAGTATGTTCGGTAAGGAGGAGGATTTCCTCTTTGGAAAGTAGACGATGGATGGAGGGTAACGCGGTATTGCTCGCGTAGTAAGACGTATCTTCGAGGCGCGCGACTGTTATCGAGGGAAGATCGTTCTAGGAATTGTCTGCCATCTGTGTTCAGTTTCTTCGTTTCCTAACTCCTGGATGTACCAAAGTACAGTAAACTGTAGCAAAGGAAAAATAGGATGTAAAATTACACGTATATTTGTAAAATTGTACGCGTGTAGAATTATACTTGGTGCGATTTAAATTCGCGAAGACGAATATGGCTAGAATAGCCAAAGTATCTGAAGTATCCAGTTAGCTCGCACTGTGGCATCGTTCAAACTTATTCAAATATCACCACGCCTGATATTCTCGGCGGAAGGGCCTCAGGAATATCGTTAAAATAACCTCGTGCCTGCGAATTTAAGGATTGCAAAAATCTCCAATTTCATACTCGCACGACTAGATCGCTGATCGAAGCTCCAAACAGAATTAAACAAACAGAACCTAAACGACGATCCGTTGGAACCGCTAAGTATTCCCAGACTATTCCGAGTATTTTATACATTTTCGCGAATTGTGCGTACGCTGTTCGTTCTGGTACTTTCGAATCTCAATAGCAATGACCAGACCGCGCACTTTCATGCAAATTCACGCGCGTCTAGAAAGGTAGAACCTTGGTGAAAGACCGCTTTGCCGAGTATTGCCGGGAAGCGCCATACTTTGCACGTTTTAGGTATTTTCGCACTAGGCGCGTTCGCTGCGATTTTTGATGACCTAACGACACGTTTGGTCATTGAAATACGGTGGTTTTCAGATCGGAGATGACTCGGACAATTCGATGGAAATAAAAGATGGAAGAATCGGCGAGGTTGCACCGCGCGGAGCGAATGTGTCGTCGGTTAGGTTTACGCTGCGCGCAGCAGAAGGTTGAGAACCGATGGCACGTAATCTAGCGGGGCGCGCGGCATCTGCGGTGCCCTAAACGAAGGGTCCGGCACCCCGAGCACTCGGAATCGTCGGGAGAAAAAGAGAGAATAGGAGGGGGCGGACGGGGGATGGAAAATTGGAAGAAGCACGGGGGAGCAGAGCGTAGAAAGGGAAATGTAGTTGGCTTCTTAACGTCGCCCCTACCAACGTCGAAATAAAGAGACGAAGAACGAAGAAACGATATTTCAGCACCCTTCATCTGGCCTTCGTCGAGGAATCTGGCTGCTAATTAAACGGAAGGAGAGATTCGAACGGAGCAGCTCCGGCTAGACGCTACAAACTGTCACCCTTTTCTCCTTTTTTACGTTTTCCGATTTTCATCTCGTCGAATGAATATACGTAGCCTCGTCTACCGGTCCGAGGAAGACGCTGGCGCTTTGAAAGATACGAAGCGTTAGAATCAAAGGTGCGCGGATTGACCGCAATTAGGGGCGGATGAGCGTGCGCGGAGAAGACGAAGAGCGGGAGGAAAACGTGAGAAACGAGGCGGGAGAATTTAAGATGAGAAACGTGGAAGAAAAGCGCGAGAAGTTTTCCATCGCGAACATATTCGAATCAGCGTGCAAAGTTCGATGCACCTGGTGGACGCATCGGTGCAATCATCTTTGAGCTGGCACCTTTCGTCTGTTTCCTTTGAGAGCGGAACATAAACATGATCTGTGTAGGCACTTAGCTTTTCGGGTAACGGTTATTACGGGACAAAACTCGGAAGCCTAACTTTAAGGTAATCAGGAACAGTAGGGAAGCTACGACGCTTCTATTGTATTTACGGAAAGGGAAAGGAAGATATGCGATTGTATGAAAGAGCGCAGTGGTTCGTTACTGCTAAGGATATTGACTATGAATTTGCATCACGTTCGAAAGGCATTCTGTTTCCAGTCGGTTGTTGCTAATCTTATTGGCTCGTTGGAAGGAAGCACCGACCTCTTCCTGTCTCGACGCGAAAGAACATCTGAAACGTTTCAGCGCCTTGCTAGCAAATTGGCCGTTCGAGGAGCGAGTCGGACAAACGCATCGTCGATAAGCGAGACGCTGGCTGGCGGCGTCGAGCTGTTGGTAATGTGTAAAATACGACTGACATTAATCGGGACTAATCGTGAAAATCATATCGCTTTTCCACCGTTACCAATATATATTTAAAGGCGGCGTATACTCGGTCGGAAGACAGACAGGATCGCTGGATTTCGATTGCACGGGGAAACGAGTTCCGATAAATCTGTTGGAAACCGAGCTGCAACTCGCGGAACTTCATTTAAATCGGTAAAACTATTCCATTGCATACCTATCCTGCTCTCCGTCGCCCCGCGGAAACCGCACAATCCCCTCGACCGGCAAAAATAGAAATCGAAGCGTTGAACCCGGTGTCTAAAAGCAGAAATTGCAATTTTCAACGAAACCCTCCGCTTGAAATTACTACGAACGTTAAACTATTCCTATCCCTTTCGCGCAAAGTATCCGGACAAAATCGTCTATCGCTGCGAGAAGACGATAGACAGACAGAGATACGATAGAGAGACGCGTGTACGGAGAGTGGATTCACCTGACGCGACGCTCTCCCGCTGGTTGCTCACTTTTGTTACTTACAACTTATAGCGCAAACAAAAGAGAAAATAAAAAAAAAAAAGAGAGAAGAAAAAGGAAGGGAAGAAAGAGGTTGTTCACTTTCGAGGAAGCCGGTAACTACGGGAGCCGCGCGTACAGCTGTAAACACACACGTGCACGCACACGCGGGTGGCTACCTTTGTCGTGTGGGAAGAAAGCCGTACAGGGATGGTTAAAAAAAGAGGGGCCATATGGCAGACAACGGCCAGCACCCTTGTGTGTGGGAGCTCTCTCCCTTTCTCATGCACTTTTTTCACCCCTCCGGCCTTTTTACGCGCAGCATCTTCCTGCTTACACGTGCACACAGTGCGACGCATCGTTCGATCCATTATCGTGGCGTTCTCGCGCGCGGATCTTCATTTCGATCGATGGAAATCGCCAGGCGAGGCGAACGACGTCGTCCTCGATGCGTCCTTTTCCTCTCTTCTCTTTCGACCAGTGTCTACTACGGTTTCGTGTAATTTCTGACGCGATAAATAAAAATAGATGGGCAAGTAATTAGGGTATTTGAGGGTTAACGCGTTATAAACGTAGGAGGATCAGACAACTAGAAGCGTTAGAATATTATAGCAATTCGTCAAGTACTTTGGCTTCGTCGGTTAGGGTTGAAAAATCGTCGACGATTTTGCTTCTTCCTAATGATACTGATCGGCTTCGATGACGCTTGATCGATTCTGTCGGCGAATTCGAACGAATGACACGCAAGTGCGTTTATGCGAGTTGGCAGGATCACGCGCGTTGAAAGTATCGAGTAGATTTTCGTTGTGAGCTGTGACGAATTTTTATGAATGGCCCTCGGGATACTCGACGGGTCGTTCGTAGTAACAGAGTAAACCCGAGATCCTGGCGCCTTGAAATATAAGACGATTAAGCAAACTTGTCCGGCGTTACGAGTTTTTCTTTCGCCTTCGACCCTAGCGATTTCCCACACGTAGAATTTCCTAACTCTGGACTTCTCGTCGTAAATAGTCCAATAAAAAAGCCGACTGGTATGCTCAATATTTTATCGAATATTCGCTAATTTATTCTATTTTTAAATTATGAATTCAGCGAAAGACACATAGGTCGGTGTTTCTTCGATTATTTCGTTACTTCCGTCTCTAGTTTGAAAATGATTAAACTTGCCTGAAAACACGACAGAAACCTATTTAATTTCACAGACGGAGAAGACGCAAGAAATGGCGAGCTAGTAAACGAGACAGGAGTACGCATCGTTCGTATCTTGGTTGCTACAAACCAAAGTTAACGTTCGCCTAAGTGAACATCGTACTCCGACTGGCCAAAGGACCTGCGGACGTAAACCTACATCTCCTATCGATCTGACAAACATCCACCTGGCTAGACCTTTCGACATTTCGGTCTCAACACTCGCGCCCAAAATAATCATTAGCCTCGGGCCCCTCAAGGATCAGAACTGCCACCGGCTGTATGTTTAGATGACGCCAAGTTTACCGGCCGTATGTTTGGATGACACCGAGTTTAGATAGGAACGCGCGAAGGCGTGAAAGGGGCGAAAGCGTGAGCGCATAGGACGCGCGAGACGCGAAATCACGTAACCGATTGGTACGCGGACTGAACGCGTTTCTCGAGCGCGAGGTGGAAACGAAGCGAGAGCACGTGCATAAGAATCGCATTGCTGCGAGCGCGGGCTCGTTCACACAGGTGTGAAGTACGCGATCGACCCGATGATGATAATTAGACGGAGCGAGAGATGGGCGAGGTCCGCGAGAGTGGCGAAAGAGGAAGCGCGGCGTACGGTTCGGAACCTGTTCGCGGTGACGAGTGGGCGCGTTGGCTCGAGTTTACGAGGTGGCCATCGTAGGACAGTGAAAGAAGAAGGGAACAGGATGGTTACGACGTGGCAGGTGCCTTCGCCGGCCACGCTAAATAATACACGTGCGTCTCTCTCGTGTGCTGAGTTCGCGAGTGGGACGGTCGCAAGGTGCGCTCGAGCCGAGTGGCGAACAGGTAGGTTTCGCGTGACGAATCCTCCGCGTACGGGCCACGCGTACAAGTTGCAACAGGGTGTTGTAAATATAAATCACGGGTGTTACGGTTAGAAGGGTCGCGGCAACTTGAAAGTTGCACGTCTTACGAGGGTTATCGTTCAACGCCCGCTTACGTTGAACGATACGATGGACGAGTCATCGACGAACGTTTACCCCTGGTTGTTCCTTGTTTTATGCAACGAGTATCGTACGAACTTTCCCCGAACACGTGGAAGACCGGAAGATGTTAGATGATTTTGGACGCGAGCGACCCACTTTTGTTTCCGCGGAGGGTCGACATCCAACTCGTTTCGTCCAACGAAACGAGATCTTTCGAAACTTCGAGGGTCGCGAGAGTGCCTCGTGTCCCATACGACGATTTCCCTGGTATTTTCGAACATGTTTCGCTCCTTATCGACCGATCCGTGGAATTAATCGTCGATCACGAGAAGAGACCTCGCGCGAACATCGCGTCCTGCCGATCTAAGAGTTCGGATTGTCCATCCAAGCGGTCTCTGCGACGAGAATATACCATTGTACGGAGCGCGTAACGATCCTCTGGCTCGAATTTCACCCGAAGCGTGTAATTTCCGGGGCTTGCTTGCGTCGTTGCGTAGAAGAACATTATCAGCCGCGATGCTGGCCGACACAGCCGAATAAAGATTACGCGTTAATCAGGGTTATTAGGATTTCACGGAACTGTGTTATCGCGGCGATTGGGAGCAGGTATCGTGGGGGAGCGTGCATGTTTCGCGCGAGGGAACACCGTGTACACCGGCGAGAAATGCATTTACGACGATCGAGAAGCACCTGATCCCCTCGATCGATTCACCTTGCTTCGCCAAGCGGCGGGAATACATCGATGATCGCGTGGCAACGCCATTGTTCCGAGTTCCGACCACCGCGAGCACGCGACAACAGCCCCTGCCAAGCTGCCAAGAGGAAACGGAATTGATCGGTGCAAAAGGCAAGTGACGAAAGTCAACGAATACCCGTCCGCCGATAAGATAGGCTTCTTGATTCAGTTTGAGTCATATCACTTATCTGTTCTACGTCGTACATCTTTGCTGACTAAACGAGCTCGATAAAGAGGCGTTATGCAATGTCCCGCCGCACGGAAATCTGGATCCAGCGAATGTACGTACCTACGTACCGTTTGCTTGGGTCTCTTGATCGGACCTGTTGCTTGACCAGCGACGTTTGATATTAATCGAGTACACGACTCTACACCATCCCCGTCTTCGGCCACTTCTTAAGCCCGGCCGCGATTCTCAGATTCATTAAGAATCCATCTCGTTTCAGTTGCAGCCGAGCAGAGGATCTTTAATGCCCTAACCTGTTGACCGGCTCGTTTCTTAGCCGTTTCTACGATTACGTGGCGCGAGCTGCTCGTCAGATAGCGTTCTACGTCCCCGTAGTAATCGTCGTGTTGTATGACATTAGGTTGTCCGGGAAATTCTTTTCCTTTCTTAAGGGCGCCATATATGCGCAACGTTTTTTCCTTTACATGGGATCTGCTTTTTTTCTTATCTCGCTTTCGAATTATACGAATGGAATTTCGTTCTATCGGAACGAAATGGATCGCACGTGATTCGATAAACCGCATAGAACAAGGAAACTGTTGTGCATGTAAAACGAAACGGACGACCTAATAAATCCTATTGAAGTTGTAGCTTAAGACTCCGTAAAACTAAGTAGGAGGGTTCGTCAAACTCCCCGGTTATATACAAATTCGTCGGCCTGGTCTATAATTACGACGAGTATGCGTAAGAAGGTTGTTAATGGAGGGCCGAGAAACTGTCGTTTCGCGCGTTAACCGCGTTAGAATGATTCGACTCGTCCCAGGAAGATCCCTTCGTTTCTCTATCCAGGCAAAATTCCTGAAGAAATGCGTCTGCCGATGAGGGTACGTCCTCCGTTCATCGGAGAGCTTCTTCGTACCTGAGACCAGGTAGAAATCCGTGCCCTGGCCAGGGGCTCCGCGTTGTCGAATGACGAGGGTCGGACATTGGGCCGCATCAGGGAAATCATTGTCTTTCCCTTTGAGAAATACCCTTCGGTTCCGGTACGCGGCCAGTGACTCTCAAACTGCACGGCGTTCGTCTGCCTGTTGCTGTATGCCGGTGCAAACGATCGATAATTTGAGCACGATGTTTTCGTTTTATTTTCGATGACCGGTGATCTTGGCGATCTCGCTAAGCCAATTCCTGCGAGGTCTTTAACCCTGCGTTATTTCCTCCACTTTCCACCTGATCCTATTGTTCTATCGTTGGCAAATTGCTCGCGTTTCGAGGAAGCTTTCGGGCAAGTTTTCGTTTCGATCTTTCGGCCAAATAAATTTAAAGAGGAATCCATCTGATTGGAATCGACATATCCCTATCGTATCTATGATATTTCTGAAGGAGCGTGGCACGCGCGGACGATCAAATGGACAAAATGATCCGAGGAACATGGTTGAGAAGATAACTCGATCGGCGTTGATAATATGCAGGATGAATCGTGCCGATTGCGAGAAGCGAGTACGAGGCCTGCCGCAGAAGCTCGTTTTTATCGTCTCGTACGAACGATCGATCGGTCGAAGAAAGGAAACGGGATTTTTTGGAAGAATGGCCTGATTGCTTTGGCTCCCGGAGAGGCCGGGGTTTACGAGATTGCCACCGTGTAGATAATACCGAGCGGTTTGCGGAAGGAAACGGTAGCGAGGTTTTCTGTGCCAGCGGTGTGTCGCGAATTTTGTAAGTCGATGTTTGTGCCGAATATCGTACGGAATTATTGCAGTTGCGGCAAACATAATGAGCCAGCAGAAACGACGAACAGCGACGTGGGCTCCAGGAATCAGGCACCATGACCAGTCACGTATTCGTCATAAAGTAACGAAGAACTGAATGTAACGGGACGCGTCATCGAGGTACAAACAATGACTATACCTTCGTGGAATCTGACGAAAGCGAAATTTCTCTAACATCAACAATCGACCTACGTTTCTTTCGTGATCCTCCGTTATTCGACTGGAATACTCGAGTCTGTCTACCCATTCTTCGTCTAACTCCTCCGCGAGCGAGGAAAAGGAAACGTTTCATAAGTTCTAGAAATCAAACGATTACCGATTAGTTCGCTCGATCGAACCTGATCGAGTTCAAATCATTTCCTATCGTCTTTAATAGCAAACAAGCAAATATACGAGTACCGAGTGTATTTTCCCCGATCGATCTATTACGAAATTTTTATTCATCGTGTAAATCATCCACATATGTATACACACGAAGCATAAATTGTACGTAATTACGATGAACGATATTAAAGAAGCAGAACTGAAATTTCCTATTTCCGTAATTATCTTAAAGCTGCTCGATTATATACTCGAATAAATACTCGAGCGAAAACTGGTATCTGGCAAACGCACAAACCAAAAAACAACAAATTTCATCTGCTCCGTCAGGGCCGAAAATCCAAGACGTTGCCGGTTAATCGTAAAAGAAGGAAAGTAGAAAACGAAACAAGATTAGCAATAGTTGTAGAATTTTATGGACAAACTACAAAATGGAAAGCAGCAAGACGGGGCCCAAACCTTGTTCCTTGGTCCCTTAGAGTCCCACAGGGACTATTTTTGGCCCGTATTGTTGGATTTGGGGTAAGCCCGTATATACCCTCGGCAGGCAAACGAGGGTTGGAACCTTTTATACGGCATAGGGTCGCCAGTCGACTATCGGTCCCGGTTTCTTTTGTCTGGCTCGTCGAAGCGACAACGGAGAAATTCCCCTCATTGAGCGAACCGACGACCGTGCCATACTTGTCTGCCTGCCTGCCTGCCTGCCTGCCTGCCTGCCTGCCTATCCTATGACTGATGACAGCAGGTCAACGCGTACAGGACGTCCTCGGCGAGCGGAAACCAACTTTTACCGACCTTGCCACTACTGTTAACAGGAAACGATTGATAACGACGAGCAGACAATGCGATAGCTCCGTTAGAAATCTCGCGATTGTACTAACTTCTTGCAGGCTGTTCGTTCGGCACATCTGGCGAGATCGGCAAGCTTATCGATCGGCAACTTTGGAAATAATGGCTGGTCGTAGGAAACGAGGCAAATTCTATGAGGAAGATCGATACGAGTATCGAGTTGGCTATCGCTCGTTGCTCATAGGAAAGCAGCGGAATCGCAGGAAAAAGATCGATACGAGTGTGGAAAAAAGCCTTGGGAGAGAAGCGACTAGCCGACAGCGAGGAATCCGTTGTTGTGCGAGTCAGGATCGCGATTACATAATAGCGGCGAGAGCGCGAAGAACGACACGCCGCGTGGCAGCATCGAAACAGGAAAAGATCCTAGAAAATGGCGGTGGAGAGCGCGAGGCGCGCCTGCGGCTCATCAACGCCGGCGCGTCCTCGTCGCGCGTCTCCTCTCTGGCCTCCTCCTCTCTGGAGAAGCCAAGTGGAAGAGTTTACTGTTAGCCGGCACACGCAGTATATATAAGCAGCGTGTCTAAGCGCAAAAGCTTCGTACGGGATATATATCGGCTGTGTGTAGCTGGTCGTGCGACCGGCCAACGAGCCAACCGAGCAACACACAACCAGCAGCCATCGCGCGCGTTCACCAGGCTAGAGAGCCTAGCTAGGCGGCTGGTTGGGTGTTGGTGAAAGGTGTGGCCGCGTTGGCTACACAAGAAAACGAGAATGCGATATTCCGGCTGCTGGTACACGATATTCACCGGCAAATACGCAGAGCCTGGAGAAACGCGGGGAACCGACTCTCCGGGCGTAATCGTTCTCATCCTGCAGCCTGATTGCTACTACCCCTCTTCTCCTTCTTCTTCTTCTTCTTCTTCTTCTTCTATCGATGTCGATGCTCGGACATGCATCGAATGGAAAAGAAGGAAAGGCGAGAGGGCAGAGATAGGTGGGACAAAAGGAGAAAACGGAGAGAGACATCGATCGAAAAGAACGACGTCTATTACACGGATGTACAGGTGGTCAAGAACGATCCAAGGAGTACCGCTTAATGGGATTCAACGACCTCTCGCGTCTCTGTTCAAACGCCAAGCGTCATCCTGTTGATCCTTGCAGGAGGATATGCTTGGTCGGTGTGTTTCGAACGTTCGCTGTATTCAGCGTCACGGCCACCACGTTCTAGTGACGCTAGATGTACGCCGATGGATGGCCTTGGTGGCTGTGATACGCAGTTTTTTGCTGCGTCGAGAGTTCCACCAAAAATCGCGCCTCGAGATGTTCCAAGGCGACCAACGATCGAGCAACTCGCGGCGACTGTAGCAAGCGCGATGAATCGCGAGGGAAACGAATCGTTCCCGACGACTATCATCGGATCCACGAATTCCTGGCTTAATTAGAACCAGTTAAACGCAGAAATTATGCAATACGCTTTCGTCGGAAAAAGAAAGTCTTACGAACCAACATAGACGCGATAGAGGAGCCTTTCGATTTCAATAAAGGTTAATAGAAACATAGAAATTGTGCAAACTGTATGGTCCGGTTTATAAAACAGATGGCTACGAATGTATTTTCGCGTATCAGAGATATGGATATATACACTGTTACTCTGTTAAGTATACATTTAACCGGTGTATTTGAACAATTCATGTCGGTCCGTACGTCTTTACGTTGGATTATCGCGGCGAAGGCAGACCTTCCGCGTGATAAATCCCTGCGAAAGAAGGAAGAACGCCAATGGAAGATATTCGCCTGTAGCGGTACTGTCCTTGCACGATCGCCTCGAGCAATACCGGCCCGGGTCGTAACTGTTCCCGTATCCTGCCTCGGCTATTCCTAGCTCCGTGTCGAGCAAAGTGCAACTACATTAAGGAGATTATGAGATATTGAAAATGACGACGAATACACGCGGTACAATGCTCGTCTCGCCATTCAATGTCGTTTTATCGCGCCGGTGCGTCCGAAAAACGATGAAAAAATGCAGATTCGTAGATGTTGCGTTGCTCGGCTACTCGGAACGTTTGATTTCGTTATGTCATTCAACTTGGAAATATCGCGATGCCCAAGGTCGCTCACGATATCGCTGACTGATTAGAATAAAAAAATATTTGCATTCTATCGGATTACGCCTTCCTTCCGAAGAGACCAACAAACGTGTTCCCATCGGTGGATATTTCTTCACAGGCTAAGAAATACGCTCGTGTAAACGTTGGCATTCTCGGAATGTTTCGCTGTAGGGTTATCGCAACAGCGAATTATCCAGTGAAATTACGCGTCAACGTCGTTACATCGTTATATTAAAATCGATTATTTTTTGAAAGGAAACGGCCAGCTCCGGTTTTCACGTACCGTGTATCGTTTTCATAAATATACCTAATTATACACCTAGATGTTAAAAGATCGTTCTGTCACGACGGTCCTCCTGTTACACGTTGATTTGCATCAAGCGTAAAGCTTGTTCTCGTCTTTACATGCACCAACAACATCTCCGATACTGGCTCGAAGACCGTCGAGTATCGCGAAGTACAGATAACAGCGTATGCGTCAATAACGCGAACATTGATGAAGTTATATCACACGCGAGACCAAGTATCGTTGTATTATATAGAAAAATATATATTTATATAAATAGCTAATAAGCGATATATATTTGAGAAATGGCATCCAGCTTGAAGATAAAAGGTTGCAGGTTTGCTTTCACATTTTACAACAAAAATGACCGACGCTGCAAAATTGACCGAACACCGATATAATGAAGCTCGACTGGAGCGAAAATCGCTTGCATAAGGCGGACGGTCGACACGAACGCCCGAAGAACACGACACCAGCCAAGTGTTTGTTGTCAGCATGTCTACGGTAGCCGATGAACGTAAAAAGAAAAAGACAACTGTCCCGTCGATGTGAGAATTAAAAAAAAAAAAAAAAAAAAGAAAAGGAGAGGAAAACGTTCGTTGCGCTGCTGGACTTCGAATTGCACGATTAAACCGGTAACTAATATTCTTAGGCGAGACTGATATTTAGATATTCATTTTTCGATATCTGTTAGTCGGTACCGTCTAACAAGACGTCTAAGAGTTATGTACGGTTACAGTTGAGTACACGATAAGTTGGTTTTACAATGTTAGATAAATTATAAAATTTATGTGTAACGATAATTGTATTGTTTGCTCCGAGTAATGCAAGCTTCGTTCAGACCTCTTGAGAATTCACCGCATTTAACGAGAATGCGTCAAGATAATTCTCGTAATGAAAATCGTAAGAAAATGTCACGAGTAATTAAGAAAATAAGTGTTTGAGTAAAAATCCTTTTTACAAATGCCCTCGCATTTCCGTCGTATAATAATATGTTCGTGCTAATTCGTACGATTTACGGAAATATATTAATTCGTAATATCATATAAAAAACTGTATTTCAGAAGAAAGTGATAAGAGATTATAAAAATAGGATAGAAAATCGAAATTCGAGATTACTACGCTAAAAACGTAATAATACGAAGGCTAACCTGAAGGGGTTAAACAGAGCCCTACCTACGGGTATTACCATCCCAATCGCTTCCCCCCCCCCCCCCCAACTATATACGTAGTAACATGAAACGCGTCTGAGTTGCGATTTCTCCGATGTTATAAACACGCAGGCTCGTCGTTCGTCGCTTTTAATTGTCATCATCTCGTGTACGAATTAAGACGAACCGATCGAAAATCATTGAAACATCTGACGATACGAGAAGACACGACTGGTAACGATTCGAATTTACGAGCGTGTCAGCCACGCGCGCTGGTGAAACCAGGGGCAAGCAAAACAACGAGACAACGACGACGATACGAAAATAAAATTCGTCCCATCGCTGCACGACGTTCGCGGCTCGTTCTGACGGCGCAGCCAAGGTTACGTGCGACGACGAACCAACGAGTCTCCTCGTGAAAGTCAAATTTGTAAAGCGCGTACATACATGAGAGAGCGTGTGAGAGAACGTGGCAGCGCGCGAGCGCGCCTTCTCTCCAAGCGAAACGCGAAGCCGAGGCGGCCGCAGCGCCAGCTGGCGGCGCGTGAGCGCGTCATCGTTTTTTCGACGCCGCGACGAAGCAACTCGCCGCCACTGCCGTTCCTTCAAGGCTGCGCCGTTACGGCTGACGTCTCTCGACCGCTGCTTACCGATCGCTCGATCCCGACGTTGGTTGGCAATTAGCGATGGGGAGTTCGTACGAGTGACGCCAAGAACGTAAATCTTGTGATTCCGGCGGGGAAAAAGCACCTCGCTAGGATTTCGTTGCAGGTTATTACGGGAATGTCTAGTTATTTTCTGCGTTCAACTAGTCGCTTCGAGCTTTTCGTTGTTGATGGACGATCGATACTTAGAATTAGATGCAGTTGACTATGATAAACGCACGTCAAACGCAGGATTAAACTGTTTTCAATAACGGACTCTAGCGGTAACGTTCATCTATTACAGAGCGTCTACGCGATACACATCTTTACCGTGTACGATGTTAGAACGTGTGTGCAAAAGGTTTAACTTCTTTATTTCGTTAATTTTATCTAATTAGGGAGGCTCGTTAGATTATGAACATATGCCTACGAGTCTGACTTTTATTTTTAATAGAAGAAGCAATTTCACGAACGGCAGATGCGAGGATAAAGTTAAGTACGATAAGTGCGAGTGCTGGACTTCTCTTTATCGTTCTCGTCCCGATAATATAGGCTACAGATATAGTAAGAATATCGCGCGATGTCGTACGTTGGCAAGATATGACGAATGTATCGATGCGAGTCTAAAATCGATGCAATATATCTCGGTATATGGTAATATAGAGAAGTTCTAAGAATGGCACAGATATCGTGGCATCTGTACTCGGCTCTTCAGTTTTTGATAGCAATGTTTACGCTCAAGGCAACACCGAAATAGCGTTACATCGTTGTCAATAGCGTTGATAAAGCTCAACACTCGATGATACGACTAGTAGTACAACAGTAACGAGAAATAGGCAACAGTAAACGCAGGCAATGTGGACAACGTAGACGCTGAAGACTGGCTCTGTCCCGCTGCTGCTGTTACTGTTATTTTTAACTCGACGCCGACGCGTCGAGTCCGTAGTCTAAAACCGTCTACCCTCCTTCCTCCCTGTACTCCGCCAGATCCAGCAACGAGCTTCTCTTCTCTACTTCTTCACCTTCTACACGAGCACGATAGAAAGGACGATCAGTGAAGTAGGCGTTTCGAACGGTATTTTCAAAATGAGGAATTTTCTACTTTCGGAATTAAGTAAAGATAAGAAACATTAATGGAAAAATCCATTATCGAAAACCACGGTAATGAGTTGCCCTAACTACGTAGTTAGCCAGTTTTTAAAACTTCAAGTTCGAGGAGAGTTCCTATTTTTCTTTATAAGTTGGATATTAATTATATATCAAGCGCTGAGGAAATTACAACGTTAAAAAATTTCCTTTCATGTACGTACATAGTCGCGATGAAGATTATTCCTTATTGATTTCGTTCAATTTGCTAATTCTCTAAGAATAAAATGTAAATGTAATAAACGGGATTACCATATAAAATTACTGCGCAGAAAGGAATTTATTAAAAAGTTTTAGTAGCAACGTTCGCCACAAAAGAGTACCGCGTGAGCGAAGGAAAATTTGTTTCGAAACCCAGTTTTCCCGCCAGTCGACTCGACAACGCTGGGTAACCAGAGAAAATCAAGACAGAACGAAACAGCGCGATACCCGCAACGTGAAGGAAAGAGAGGAGACGAGAAAGAGAGACCTCGAAACGTGGCAACGCAGCGCCAGTGCGTTGTAGACTCGGTTCCGTACTGATACCCACGCTCTGAGGTCTCGCACGATGTCGCTCTTGCACCGAGCAAAATACCTCTACACGAACTTTCTACTCGCAAGAATGGGGTTGTTGGCGCAACAATCGTACAACATATCAAGGGTGCACTTTTTGATCTCTTATATAATACAAATTTATAATTTCCCCTTCGACCGAATACCATCAACATTTCAAGGTTAATAAAATAATATTTCATGAAGTAATAGCTAAAAATAGATGATAAAATTAACTACAAGTTCTAACCTCATGAAATTATATCATCCATCAAAGACGTTTATTTTCTACTTTTTATATTAAACGTGGATACTTTAACGAAAATTATTCAAATTATTTTACGATATTAGTCGAGTAATTTTACTCGTTTCTATCGAAAAGCCTATATACATACTTCGAATAGAGATGTTTCAAATACTAAACGAAATACTTTTCTTCTTGAAAAACAGAGTTGAAATTTGAAAGGCTCTACCCAACGTGTACCACTGTTTCTTCGACGTTGGCTGGGGCAACTTTCTAGTTTAGCTGACGTGTATGTGTACGTGTACGTGTACGTGTACGTGTACGTGCACGTGTACGTGTATATGCGCGTACGCGTGTGCTCCGTCTCACATGGTTATAGCAACATATGCGTGTACGTTAATTGTGTGCGTATAGGGAGCATGTATGCGCGTCCGTCATGTTAGCATGTGTTTCTTTTTCTCTCTTTCGCGCACGCGCGCGCGCGCACACGCTCTTTTGAGCGTGTGGAGGAAAACTGGTTCCAGGAGAATAGAGCAACTGCGCCTTACCAGCAACAGCACGAGGAACGAAAGCCTCGACACCCTCGCGCGTGAGTTTAACCTCGTACCCGTATATACCGTGATCCTTTCCACTCGTGAATATTTGGAACGTCTGCAAGGACGTACCGCAAGGTGCCTTTCAACAACGGGTCGCAGCTCGACTCCCTAACAGCAACTACTACTGTTCTTGGATTTCTCTCGTCAAGTTTCCCCGTTTCGCAAAAGAAACACGTTATATAATTGTTCATTATACGTAGTAAATATTCTAGACTCTAAAACGATTCGTAAATTCGAAAAGATATTTAAGCTGTATTTCGTGAATGTTGACTCGTATAGTTAACGGTATAAAGATTAAATTGCAAATAGGTGCTGATTTTCTCTCGGCATGCATTTTGCAGTGGAACATAATTTCTGAATTTTTTACCTTAAGATTATAAATTTCCCCGGCTTCGATAAAGATTAAAAGTCGATAAATATTTCAGGAAATTTTATGCAAGATGATCGGCTACGATATCTTGATGCAAATTAAAAACGAGCCCCAGCCATGGAAACTTTAATAGATATGACTGTTTTACCGACGGAGTTTCTTTTCTATTATCAAGTGCTTAATAGGGAAGCATTTCTTTTTTACATGCTATCATTTTATAGCTCCTCTCTCTCTCTCTCCCTTTCTCCCTATCCCTATCCTTCCTTGCGTGTGCTGATACGTATACATACATGTTACTATATATATTTTATATATATAGCGTCGCACAGAGCGATGGTGCTCTCTCTGCAATATACGTATCCTCGTTTGACTTTGGGGTAGTTTTACCCTCGCGGGCGGCCAACGGGTTGATTGCACTGGCGGCCCCGCGTTTGGCAGCTTTCTCGCTCGCTCCTCTCTTTTTCTCTTCTCATCCTCGTTCTCTCTCTTCCTCTAGCGATCACCCCTCGCGCTTCCCCGCCCTATTCCTTCCTGTTTTACTCTCGTGTTCCAGTATCGTTTTCTCTCTCCCTCTTTCCGTCACGATCCTGGTCGTTCTCTCTCTGTCTCGCCTCTTCCTCCACCTCTCTCTCGGCCCACCTTTCACTCCCTCTATTTCTGTCATTTCTTCTCTCTCGCTCGCTCTTACCCTCCGATAGTCTTTCACCTCCCTCTTTCACTCTAGTTCTCTCGTTCTCACCGACGATATGGCGAGAGGGTGGAACGAGCCGAGGTTTCCATGGCAACGCCCCATGCGCGCGAGTAATGCGTCCCTCTTTGTCCGACGCGTTCTACCTTCCCCTCCAAAGCCATCCGTCTCTTTTTCTCTCGCGCTCCCTACTGCACGGCCCCACAATCGCTCTTTCTCGCTTCTTCCTTCTCGTTTCATTCGTTCTCTCTCTTTCGCGCATACGCACGCGTACAGAACACGTACAAGGCACTCATACATACTGTAAACTCCGTCCTCGTCGCTCCAACACGTACAGGCTCGTTCACACACGACCGGCGAGTCCGTACGATATCGAGGCTTCTCGAGGAGGACGAATAACGGGCGCTCTCGAAACGAGGATTCCGCGATGGGCGAAATCGTCGTTGGTGCCGCATGCAAAATTGCAGAAAATGATGGAAGGACGTTAATGGATTCAACGGCGAGCAACGAAATAGCAAAATCGGGGAAGTCTTTTGCCGGTGCTTCTTTTTTCCCAATAATAATGGGCGTGGCAATGTATGTATAATTTCGCAATCGTTGCACGAACGAAAATTAATTAACTTACTCCTGAATCTTTCCAAATCTGTAGTCCTTGATCTATATATATATATATATATACATATTATCTTCCAAATCATTGCACTTAACCTCTTTTTACATTAAACATCCAAAGCGCAAATATTTGCACGCCCTCCATTATTCCCGCGATATAAGATGGACTTCCCTTTCATCAACATCTTAGTAATTTCCTAAATGAATCTTATCGGAAAAACGGAAACGAAGATTTTTGAACGATCCAGTAGAATGCCACGCTGTGTTCCGGGCTCCCCCCGCGGCGTATAGATTTTCCGTTGTGGCTCAAGTACA
Source organism: Bombus bifarius (assembly GCF_011952205.1). Taxonomy (NCBI): domain Eukaryota; kingdom Metazoa; phylum Arthropoda; class Insecta; order Hymenoptera; family Apidae; genus Bombus; species Bombus bifarius. Next base: position 386,485 of record NW_022884538.1, read on the forward strand.
GTTGGGTTTTCAGAGAACTTCCAGAGAGGGGGCCCTGAAAAACGCACCTTCCTGAAACCGTCAGAGCGAGAGAAAAGGGCGAGAAGACGCGTCACAACAGAGAAAGAGACGACGACGCCGCCGATATACCAGCGTGGAGGAGAACAAGCGTGGCGCGGTCTGCGTTCATCATGTAACGCGTTGCGTAGGTGTGTTTCGCAAAAGTTTGCTTTACCCTACGGGTAAAAGCGGAATGAACCTCGTTAAAGAACTCTTCCCGGAAAGTTGCTAATTCCTGTTTTAATTTATTTTATAATATAACGTTAATAGCCACGCGTCCTTTCATCGGGCTGAATATATAAAGGGCAAGAGGCAAATCCGCGCGCCGCTTTTAAACTTCTATTCGCGTAATAAACTGGAGAAACGTATATTTCGTTCCGCGTGCTCTGTTTCCGGGTAACATCTCCCTCTGCCGTATTTTCGACAAAGTTCCAATTCGAAAATGATTTTAGACCAAGGGAAACACCGGTTGATGTTCGGATGAATGGCGAGCAGTACCGAGCGATATCTTGGGGGTAATTATTACCGGTGAGTGTAGGGATCATGTCGGCAATTAGAGGGGCTACCTCTAGTCGCGGTGAATCCAACAGCAAGCACCATTAAGCAAATAACCACGAGGCTACTACTACTCGTTACTTGCTGGTTTCGACTGTTAAGAGACCCTTTTCTCCTTAGGGTACTTTATTGCGCTACTACTTTTCTCTGTCCAAACTATGTCCTTTACCTGTGCATTATCCAATATATCTATATGACCGTGGTTTTTAATAATAACGTTGCAGACAAGAAGTCGTTAGTAAGCAGGTAACTGGTCTTGGTAATTAAGCGATATTCTTTATAGAATTGTATACCCCATATTACATAGTATACGGTACAATGATAATCGCTTATGTGAAATTATGAAAATAGCTTTACGAACGAATTCGAATAATATGTGTTATCTAGTGATTAGATTGAAGAAACTAAAATATAGTTCTCCGTTGTTTACATTATTTTTTTTTTAATTATATTCATAAACATGTGAATTTGAATATTACAATTCCTAAAAATACTGCGTCTCACGACAAATTAACCGCGGCAAGTAAATTGGCATAAAATAGCACCGGGCGAAAGAGGAAGAGGTAAAATTTTCCTCTCGCGAGGCAACACCGAATCGCTGAATATAGATATTTGCAGGCGGAGTTTGAAAAGATCGGAAACTTACGGCGCTTTCGTCCCTCCCGTTCGAGGTGACCAAGTCAGTTGCACGATAATTCGCGCCAGTCCGGACTTCGAAAATGGCCTTAGAACGCGAGAGAGCCGCGATGTATCCTTGCGTGGTGGGCAAGGGAAGCGAGAAAGGGACAGGGCTACGAGAAAAGAGAGAGAGAGAGGGAGAGAGAGGGAGGGAGACAGAAGAGAAAATGAGAAAGAAAGAGCGTAGAGCGAGAGATCGTCCGATCCACGAGGAAGACGGAGGTATCAGTTACGTCCGTGTGAAACTGGTTTGGAAGGATGTGACGCGCGTGCACGCATGCACGCACGCATGCATACTCGTGGACGATTGAAAATTCCTTTGGCGCGCGAGGAATATCCTCTAAGGATCTTATTATGGAGGGTTCATGTTCACGGAAACTTATCCTGGCCTACTCGTCAAATTTAACGAGTATTTTCGATGATACGCACATACCGAGGATCGAGAAAGTCGCGTACGAGGGTAACGTGAAGATTTTTGAAGTCTTAAAATATTCCAGATAGATAATCGAAGTGCCGACGGCGAACGAGGAGAGTGATTTTGTCAGGCGCCAGCGTACACTTGCTCAAATATATTGTTATCTCGCGTTGGAACCGCGATCTATATAATACGTATATACATATCGTGTTCATTTCGAAGAAATCGAATCATAAAACGCGCACGATACCGACTGGCAACCGGGTCGCGAAAGATATGCGCGCAAACAAGTTACCGGCTTAACCTGACCGAGGATCGACCCCGTCTCGTCGTCGGGGTCGCCATGAAAATTAAAACACGCGAAATTAAGCGTTTACCGGAGGAGACACGGTAGCAAGATAAACAAGCAAGCATTATCCGGTGACGATTGAAAAGCGGTGGCACCGCCGTTGTTCTCCGACCGGTCGAAAAATTCGAAAACACAAGTACGACAGACGGGTAACGGGGGCGGAGGCGTATCGGAGTCTCCCGACCTTCCTATCAGATTATCCTGTCGTCTGAAAAGAGACTGAAATTCGTTGAAGCGTCGGTAATGGCATAAACTGTATACTTCATGTTCAGCGACTTCTCTCGCGCGATATATCCAGCTCATTCTGAAATACAGCTGTACGACCGCACGTATTCACCTACACGCAAAAGCATCCAGTCTACTTGTATATACGTACGTGTACGTGTGTATATATGGTACATAGAGAGCGCCACACGAGAATCAGCCGTACATGCGGCGCGATATACGTCTCTATATGTATATACGTACATATATATATATATATATACATACATATATATGTATATATGTATATATAAATGTACGTATATATGTAGGCACCTATATGTACGTAGCACGTAGCCATAGTTCGGTACGGCGTGTATAAGGGTTAGGGGCGTGGTGGTATGGGGCAGAAGCGAAACGATGGGGGATAACGGGGAGGCAGGAGGGTGAACTCGAAGAGAGGGTAGGGTATAGAGGGTTGTGACGGATAAGGGAGAAGTAGGGGAGAGGCATAGAAAGGGTGGATGAGGTTGGGTGGACGGGCAGATTGGGGATGGCGCCCGTTCGATAGCGAACGCACGTGGCCGCGCTTCTCGCAGCCGCCGTCGTGGCGCCAACGTCCTATTAACCCTCCACCCATCCGCCCACGCGCCCTTTGTCGCCTTCCATCCCCACCACCGCGCAATCCAACTACCACCACCACCTCCTACCACCCTCACCACTGCCGGCCGAGAATTTCCACCGTCGATTCGCGCAGGCGTCTAACTTACTTAAAGGACACTGACTCTCTCTCTGGGGTGGCCCGGTGGTAGGGATCCGTTTTTTGGGGGGAGATCAGCGAAAATAACGCTGAACAATTTCGGGAGGTACTACGGGAAAGTTTCAGCCACCGGGGTAGAGAGAGAGAATGTCTGGTCATTTTCAAGGTGGATGAACGTATTTTGATGATTTTATGTTTTGCGAACGCAGGCGGAGAGCAATTTTTCGAGCGGAACCCGCTGGCACACGGAGCGGCACCGTGCAACCAATCGAAGAGACGGTATCGATAATTGGCGGGTTATTTTCTGCAAAAATTGGGAATTATGCGAACGAATAAGATAAGTCGTCGCAGGTGAAGGGAAGCAACACCGATCGCGAGTACGGGATTATGTAATTTTCTTGCGTTTTCTTCCTGTATGACGTATCGCGCGAAAAAAGACGGATAGAATTACATAAAGCTGCACGTCTTAAATTTTACAGATGTTCTTTATAACCTAAAACTAAGATTTAGGGCAAAGAGAAGATTATTTCATATGTCCGCTTATTAATTTTTGGAATAAAATATTACAAATTATATTATACATATTATAAATGGTATATTTTATTAGAAAATTAGAATCGAACATTTTTTATATCTTTATTAAAGAAACATATCGTTGAAATAGCGATACCGCGACGCAGTCCCAAAAACTGTTCGCAACTAACTATTTATGTACATATATACTTTACATTTACATCAAAAATCTCGAGGCACTTGCAAGTATATACGTTGGACGGCGTTACGTAATCTCAATTTCCCCGTACCCCTCTACGCCTGCTATGCCACGTAACTGCTGCTCACGCTACTCGAACTTCGAAAAAAGACCGTTCTGCGTGGCAGCAGGTTTTGCTCGAGGATCGATGTCGACTATTCGCCGAGCGTTATCGAACGAGTGACCTGCGACAGCGTCGAGCGCCCTTTCGAAAACGACACTGACGGGGACGACTACGTTGACGTCGACGTACAGTCGGCAACGTCAACGCCGAGGTGGAAAGCCTGATTGCGTAACCTAGAGCACACAGCTGAAAGCATGTTGCTCGTGATAGTCTCCCACCAGAGCGCTTCGGCGCAAACTACGTTGGATGTAGCCTCGTTACGCGATAAGGCGTTCCTCGTGTGGGTGAAACGACGAGCAATATACGCGATTACATTTTGTGTCTCGCAGAAGCCGCACGAGGTTAGATTCGCGATATATTCGATGGAATGTTCCACGATTCGTTCTCGAGTTTCGTCCTTTTGCGAAATTTTCTATGTAATACGATACGAAGACAAATTCTAATTTATCTTATTGATCGTTTACGTTTATCTCATTGATACTTTATCAATAGCAGTTGATGATAAATGTGTAGTAAATCGGTCTGAATCTTGCTTCTTCGTGAACAAAAGTTCTAATTTAATCGAGACGAAACGCTTCACGAGATTCGTTGAATTTTTGAGACGTTTCTTTACAAAAGCGAAAAAGCCATGGGGGAACGAAGAGGAGGAAATCGTAGATAAGCATGCATGCGGGAGACAAAAAGAGAGCATGAGCGCGTGAGTCGTGCGTCGAGAGGAATTCTTGCGCAAGTATCCGGGTATTTACGCGTGAGACAAGAGTAGATAGCGCTGTGTATTGGTAATCGACTGTGTACGCGTTCGCGTGTGTGAGTATAAGGCACCGTACTGTGCTGCCACCTGAAAGGGAGTGCGCGAACTAGCACATGTGGCTGGCCTTTCGCACGCGATTACGATCCAGTTGCGTGCATTACAACGTGAGAGAAGTTGTCTCGGATCCTGCTAGCATAACCTTCGATGGATACAATGTTTAAACGCAATAAAGTTAAACGTTATAAAATACAACGTACTTCCGACGAATGACAAAGGACGTAATTTCCAAAGCAACTTGTGCAACCTGTGCAACTTGTGCGCAACTTTTACTGCACCTTACGTTTCTATCTCACAGCGGTACACCATCCATCTGCAATCATTAACGATAGCGATTTCTAACTTTCCTTCTAAACAGCGAACGAATATACAACAACGGATAAACATCTGTACGTACACCTATAGTTTCAATGCGCGTTGCATTTAAAAGAACCCAACTACGAATTAGATTTTGAGAATTTAGAGGAACGATAAATAGGAGAAAGCACGACAAGTGTAAAGCACGTGAGGACACGGAGAGCCCATGCGGAGGCTCGTTGCTGCCGGTACGGCGGCCCCCGTTGGAATGCATTTATTGCTGAATGGAGAGTTCCTATCTCCTCCGTCCGTACAGTCTCTTTTTACCATCTCCGTCGCACCCACGTGGCCACCTCAAATTTACATATGATAAACAGACAGAGCAGTTCCCTCTCTCTCTCTTTCTCTTTCTCTCTCGGCTACGCTTATCCCCCCTACATCGTCGCCTCGCGTACAGAGAGACACACGTATCCATACCTCCAAAGGGAGTACTCGTTCCAGTTCGTACATGCACTTGGCAAGAGGGCGGTGCCACCTGTGTGTAGGCACGTGAATTTACAGTTGGCCAGAATGTCGAGGGGGGAAGCTGGGGTGGAGAGAGATGCGCAGGGGGAAACAAGGGATAACCTGAACCACGTGGCGATCTATTTGTCACGCGAAAGCGGCCACCGTCGGATCGAGTTAGCTTCCCGATGCGTCTTCGTTCGCTCGCCATTGCAACCACGACCATAGCCATAACCTATCATCGAATACCGTGTAAAGGACCGTGAATCGAGCAACGATAAAATTTGACAACTACATTCGATAGGGCGGTGATTGAATCTCGAACTCCAACAGAGTTATCTTGGCCGGCATTCTTCTCTACCCGATGTAACTTAAACCTAGTTACACGGCTGGTAAACAAACATAGTACGTCTTGCTCTGCTCATCCATTTCTGTTCCCCAGCGAGAGCATTCTCCTAGAGGGAAATCTGTGTTTCGCGACAATTGCAAGATGTAGACCGGCAGTTCTACGATTTATCGAAATTCAAGCCGACGTACGTATTCGCTGCGTGTATCTCGTACGCGATTGCACGAAGAGAGCCAGCGACTGGCTTTCTCCGGATCGCGCGCAGGCAGCGTGGTACAGTCGCAAGTCCGTCGGTGTGGCGTCGCGGGAGGCGACTGACTGTCTAAGATCGTATACCATTCGATTGAACCGAATCGCGGAATCAAATGCGAACGACGGGGGAAGAACGGGGAGGAGAGGGCACCGCTGAGAAGCGAGACAGAGAGATACGAGCAGATAGAGAGATATATAGAGAGAGAGAACCGTGGAGGCACGTGCTACCCGAAAGGAGTGGTGGGAATGTAAGTTATGCGCAGCACGTGATCTTCGGAGATCCGTCCGGGCATTTCTTCGTTGGGGGGACGTTCGCACATCCCCTGCACGTTTCTCTACGTGCGCGCGTGCGTGTGCGTGTACGTGTGAGCGCCGCGACCCGACCGAGCAACAGACAAGGAGAGATGCATACGGCCAACGCGATTAAGCGTGAGTCGCGCCGGTGTGTTGGTAGCCTGGCGAAAATGTATACGTGTTTGTAGATCTATCTTGCTCCACGTGTACCCGCCGCTATATATACGGTTCGCAAGACGTTTCTGTATTTACCGACGTAAGCGTGCCAATTCCTGGCGATCGGAAGAACAAGCGGACTTTGTATCGGCTGTACAGAAGCACGGATGTCTTGGGGTAAAGCTAAGTGTTTTTGTTGCTGTACCGTTTGTTTTTACAGGGTTTATAGTACGAGTAACGTTAACGTTGTTACACGTCTAGTGTGTAAACGCGTGACTTATACGACCATTGCGAAGAGTCACGATCTCTTCTAATAAGAGTTAATAGAATCAAGCACGTTCGACGTGTTTCTAAACTGTATTACACGCGTACGAACGATCGTAATTAGCAGGCATACACGCCATTGTATTTCTGTTTCTATTTCGAAAAGTTGACACGTCGCTGAGAGCAATTTCGTGTCTGAGGAACGAGAGTCGTAGCAGCGTTATGGGTAGCATCACGGCTACGTGTTTGCGCGTGTATATTTGAAGAAAGAAGATTAATTGATTCGTACCGAGAAATTAATTATTTTAATACGCGATTCTTACGACACGCCGATCCAGTGTTTAACTCACGAAGGCTCGTGCTCCGTTCTATTTAGACCCACGTCGTCGAGGGTTTCGTCGAACACTTCGAACTGTAACGACAGTCCTCAGCCGGCAAATATTTACCACAGATTCAACCAGGTGTTCTATTTCTATTTACGTGCCGCATATCGCGTATCTGGAAAATAATCACGAAGCGAAGTACTCGGGCGCCTCGCCGAAGAAAGCTGCAGCGGAGCCTCAACGATCTGCACGGTTCCGTACCAACTCTCAAACTTCGTTTCACCGCGCGAGCAAAGAAACGATACGATCGTATAAAATATACGAAACACACATGCGTAAACATACGACTAAAACACTGACTGATACGTCAAGCCTTGAGAAAGATGGCGAGCGAACGTTGGCGCGACAAGTGCAAGCGAGCGTTCGTAAGTCACAACAAACATTCGTCCCAAGCATCGTTGGACGCGCGTACACGTTCGCGATACGAAGACGGTTTAACGACGCAGTCACATAAGCACGAATGAGCGAATCATTGAGACGCGTACGCGATCCTGCACGTTCCTCGAAGAGATTACGACGATCAGTGGGAAAGTGGATCACACACGGTGTACACAAGTACAGCACACGCGACTACCCGCTCGTTCTTTAAAATACAACACACGCCACGTGGTCCCTGGCTGCCTCTATGTTTCCCTGTCGTTCTGTCGCGTTCTGTCTCTCTTTCATCGGTTCCCTCGCCCCCGCGGATTTCCACGTCCGGCTTTTTGCCGATAGGGAAGGTAAACAACCGTGGAGAGTGTCACCTGTTATTGCTCGTACGCAAATAGGCTTCATTCACGGTCAACTTCCATACACCGTGGCGTGTTCGCTGTGTAGCCGAGTCCCAAGCATGTACATACCTTGCAAGTTTCTCTCGACGACATTCAAGAGTCTTCCGCGCGCCCTCGCACCGAGAGAAACACGACAAGTTCAACGAGCGTATGTATATACCGAGTCACCTTCTTTATATCGCCAGCAGCCTAAGTATTCTAAGTACGTTTCATCGGCTCTTTCTCGAAGAGTAAAATTGCCCCTAGAATTTACCCAGTTTTATATACACACACACACATATATATATATATATATATATTGTTGACATTAATGGAATATCGTAGCAAGGATATTAAGCGCAAGTGTAGTGTACGTACACCGTCGATTGCAATAGGCGGAAGTAAATATCGATATTCTCGAAAACATTTTCTATTATTCCTATTATTTCTATTATTCCATTTATAATTCCTAACGCGGAAAATCGGATCGTTGCACGACTGGTTTGCTTTAGCGTGAAGAGTAGTATTAGGCGACGATACGAACGTGCGAAATGCGAGAACACGCGGTACTCGACGAAGATCGTAAGCCAGGAAAAACAGGGATAATTCTCCCGCATGAGCGTCGGCTTTTTCCAAGAGAAAAGGCTTACAAGAGGTTCCTGGAAGATCCTGAAATTAGGAAATCTGGGAAAAAAGCAGGGGACCACGACTTCGGCGTCGAATATCTGCGAAACTACCCAAAAGTGTCGCTTTCCCAAGCCTATCCACTGCGGCGATCTGTTCGGAAGACCGACGATCGCTGAAAACAGCTGTGAATCAGTCGCCAAGCCGATCGATCGACGAAGATCGGAATGGGATCGACGAATGGACGAGGACAAAGCGTATAGCCGGTTGTAGGACAAGAAGGGTGTATGTAGAGAAGCGAGGGGCGCGCGACCAAGTGCACAACGATCTCGCTGTGGTCGAAAGGGATGGAACGAGGCGATGGGTAGTGAAAGGAGGAGGTATGTACACACATACACACGGTGTGTGTAAACCGTTGTGTAGGGGGAGAGTCGACGGTGGTAGAAGAGGGCGACATCACAATGCATCGACGCACACTCCGACGATTCCTATATGTTGCCACGCCGTTAGCCCTCTCTCTCTCTCTCTCTCTCTCTCTCTCTCTCTACCCTTTCTCTCGCTCATCCACGTGTGTTTACATCGTACTTTACGCTATATAGGAACCGGTGGCCCCTGTAACGCGAGAACCTCTCACGCATACACGTGGATCATCCTGCCTGCCTCCCCCGCGTAGAAAGTACATAAACTGTCCTCGTTCACGTCGATATCGTCAGCTGTTGCTTCCTCTGTTGCGTCGTGCAGACTCTCCTACGCGCCTGTATTATGTATCGCGACCAGTTCCAGGTGCGCACCACGCCGTCACTCGCCAGCCATCCACGAGAACGCAGGCACTTGGTTCGCGCTCCCATCGGCCAAGAACAGTCGGCCGACGTCTCTGCTAGCGACTAGCATTTTGCTAGCGCTGCAAGTTTCAGATCAACTTGCAGACGCGCTTGGTAAAAAATTAATATTGCAGCGTTAAACATCCAGGTTCGTCAATGTACAGGTTTAAGTATTTTTCTTTCTTTTTCTCGCGCCCGATATTTTCTAGCTTGTGTGTACATTTTCAGATCTGATTCGTATGCGACCAACGACAGAAACGATAGTCGACCGTTGTCACGGTGTCGACGAAGCTTTGAAACGTTTCACTGAACGCGCGTGGTAGAAAGGTGTTCGCAAAAGCTGTCTTACGTACAGGTGTGCGAGCAAATATTCGAATACTTTCTTTGGATTCTTACATATGAGCGTATGACATGGGTGTTCGGATAAAATCCATTTCGTTGGTCGAAGCGCGCATTTATCGTAGCAATGGCTCGAGAAATATTAAGTAGATGCGGCCTGCGCCGGTGCATAGGAGGAACGACGCTGTTAATGGGACTTGGCGATTATATTGCTATCGATTAGCTCGTCGCTATTAGCAATAGGATTGTGAAGAGCGAAATATAGAGTTTCTAATTACTAGATAGCGTCTAATAAAGTTGCATTCGTCCATATCGAGTCTTGGTGAATTAATAGCCGACGAAACGAACGTCGAGCGAGAGAGCTTTTTGACAACAGTCCGGTCAGGCTAACGGTGCGACGCGTTATGTTTCGGCATCTTTGTATTTGATGTAACGGGATCGTATGTATTACGCAATTACATCGCAAGATACGTAAAGTCGACCGAATTGCACAGCGTCATCGCTGCAAAGTCGCACTGACATCACGTTACGGATGCGCCGCCGAGCCTCAGAAGTATTTCTAATACCAGGATCACACGACGACGTGCGTTGCATCATTAGAAACATAAATCTAGCGAATCGTATAACGTCAGAGCGGCGTATGAAATCGCGTCGACGTCACAACGCTAATCTACGGTAAACCTTACAAGTATTTCCGATAGCGGGATCGCGCGTTATTATGATAATGTACGTTGGCAAGATTATAAATCTGCCGAATCACACAGCGTGTCACAGTGAAATTTCATCGCTAATCATCGAACGTGAAAAATACTTTTCGTGGGAACGTGGCCGCATTAGAAATGCAAATCTGCCTGTTTCCAGATCACCACGATATCGTATCCCCGATTTCTAACTAAACATTGGAAATGTGAATCCGTCGATTCGGATGTTGCTACTGTTACGAAATATTTATTTCTATCGCTGTGTCTATTTCTGGCAGGAAAATCCAGCGACTTTGCGAGGATCGCGTGATCAACGTGCAAGATCCTTGGGATCTCGGTTTGGGTTCGAACTTGATGTTTTAAGGAGAAATACGTAAGGAAATTATTTAATGGAATTCTACAGAAAAATCACGCACCTCGTTAACAGTTCTCTCGTATCTTCGGAAAGCTGAAGATACTTTCAAACTCCGCTGTCCTCCACGGTTCTATCTGACTCGCGATGCGCGTGATATTTCGACGGATATTAACACCGCTGTCTTCTTTATATTCCGCTCTTTTTTTGCACTACGAAAGGAGAAAGTTCGCGTACTTTTTGTACCTTCCAAAGTATTCCACAATCTTTGTGAACGGAATAGTTCAAACGAAAGAGAAAAGCCTGCACACGGTATCCAAATTTCGATTCCGCTGATCGACGCATTTTCTCTGCCCTGCAAGATCTTCGCGAGCAGAATAGCATTTACGAAGAAGAAGATACGCGAAGCCAACGAAAACAGCGTCCGATCAACGCGAAAGCTACTCAGGTGTAAGTGTTGATAATTGTAGCTGTAGGCTGTAGAAGATGCTATTTTTTTTTCTAAATTTAAATGCGTGGAAGAAAAATCCGACTCCGATCGCCGGGATTCGAACCCGGGTCCCGAACGTTCGTAACCTAAGGCGCTAACCACTGCGCTGTCGTCGTTTATTTTAAATAACGTTTATTCCACCAAGATACAGTTTAATACATTTGGGTATTGACTATGAATTTTGGAAAGATGCGTTAGGCAAAGACACGCGACGGTACGGCGTGGCCATAGTATGTTATGTGTCGGCGTTTTACATTTTTTGTTTTAATATAATCTTTGGATTTAAGCCGCCGGGGAGCGGATTTTTTCTGTGCTGAAAACTTGGTCGCAAAACAGGACGCTTCGGTAGTCTACCTTTCGACTGCGCTGCCGTCGTCCGGTGTTAGTTAGCGACGAGTGGCGGTATTTGTGGTGTGGAGTGCCGCCACGCGCTACAAATCTGCCTATTATTCGCGTAGCACGCACGCCAGCTGCAAAATGCCAGCAAAGTCTGATCCCTGATCTACGCCAAGCCTAACGCATCCGCCCGCATCCGGAGAACACGCGAGAAATCCGGTTGGCGGGCGGCGTGTAAATGGCCCCGCGTCGCATTGTCCGCGACGTACACGGCGATGTACACACAGTTTCACGTGAGAACTCACACGCTTGGTCGCGGCGCGCGATTGTCAATGCCACGGGGACGCGCGCGACCGCCTTCTATTAAACGCGTGTGCACCGCAGCACACACGCGTCGTCAGTCGGCTGCTACTCGTTTCGGGCGTTTGGCGGGAAGAAAGAGGTCCGTGAACGTATTGCATACGTATGTGCGGCGACACGTGGTCCGGGGACGCTGTCGCGGTCGAGATACAACAGCCACCGGGCCCGTCATTCTACGTTCTACGTGTTTCCACTCGTTCGATTCGCCTTGGTATTCGCGCGGTCGTGCACGGCCGGTACAGGCGGAAGCGTTTGTTTGCGAGAGAAATTGTCGGTCCGAGCGGAGAGACGCGAGACGATTTTAGCGGACGACGAGCGCTACACGATGGAGTCGCGTATGGTTGTTAATGGAATCGCGCGGTTCGAAGAACAACGCCGCTAAGCGGCAAATAATTGGCGAATTATCGGTTTAACTTGTCCAAGGCGACCAGCACGCGCAACTTGCTTCGTAAATATCGCAAGTACGGCGACCGGCGAACGATCGTTAGGGAATTATCCGAACCTTCGACAATATCGCTTCAAACTTTGCTGCGTTATTTCCGGCTAAGCGAAATTCCTTTCTCGTCTTTCCAACCGACACTGCGATCTGCGACAGTTTCTCCGCTATAGTCGCGATTGCTCGCTTGCACGGGCCATGTGCGCGATTATTAGGCGTTGGAGGATTTATCAGCGACGGTGTAAATGAGAAACGCGATTCCGAAAGATCGTACGGGTACGCGCGTGTGAATTATTCTTGTCGAGTATTTTCAAAATATTTCTTACGCAAATATCTGCAAGTAAAAAAAGAAAACACAACGACGATGCTTTCTTGGCCTTAATAAGACTACCCTTAAAGAGGTTAAACGATTTTATCGGTCAGCTGCCGAGTGAAAGGACTAACGCGTGATTCAGGTTAGACGCAAAGTTATAAAAAGCTCGACCCTTTCACCACAAATTACGTATTTTTAGTTCGCAACTTCCTGTTCTATGTGTTTCCATATAAAATTGCGGTATACGCGCGCAAGAAAAGATTTCCCATTCAACCAGACAAATTTATTCATTTCCAGTTACATTTTCTTACAATATTCTTAAAGTATCGCGTTGATCGCGCGCCCTACGAACAACACATCGACGACAATTCCTTCTGCGTACAGGTACGACGCCACTTTATAGACAAACTTTGGACACAGCGTGTTTAACATACGAATAATTCAAATATCCGACGCTTGATTAAACGCATTACACGAAGACGACGAACCAGCGCTTTGCCACCAGGGATATCGACCAAAGGTCGAAGAAAACGCGGATTCTTCGAAATTTCGGGCTGGCTGGGACGAGTTAAACATTTGGCGAAATATTCGATTCGTTATCGGCCCGGTGAAACGAGTGTACCGTTTGCTACGGTATTTCGTAGCACAGAGGCTGAAAGCTGCACACAGAGTAGATTCGAACGAGGACATATTGCGCGTAGTAATCGAACTATTATCGTGCGAGGAGACTTTTCGTCGCTCAAAGTACATGCGACACTTTGCAACGCTTTCACATGCAACACTTTGACAGCTCGATAGAGGCTCGTCACAGGAAACAACCGCGTAATAAATATCGTCGGCTGATACGCTAAACGCGATTTGGCTCTCCCAACGTCTGCAAATTACGTCCAACCTCGTACCGGCTGTCCTCCAAAGAAACGGAATAACGAACTAGGAAAAGGGATAAATCGCGATAGAAAGGCGGAGGAGGGAAGGCAACGAAACGGATGGAAAAGCGAAAAACGAACGATCGCTGCGCAAAGGGAATTAAAAGCACCGAGTCGATCGAAATGCGAGAGAAAACGATCGTAAAATGCTAAACACCTCGGTCGTAGGAACAACGACCGCTGCGAGCGGCTTTCATTCATCCGGAAAACAATGAAGGAGGCACGAGCCGGTGATATAATTTCGAACAGCCGGTGAACAATGCCGGTACCGGTAAAGACCAATAAAAGTACAATGTAAGGGTGCTGCTGGTTAAGTGAAAAGGAGAATACAGAAAGAAAGAGTTGGCAAAGGGAGGGGCAGAGGGAAAGAAGGAAGAAACATAGCGGAGGGTTACGCCATGAGGATTAAAGGTTCAAGGCCGAATAGCAGCGGGATAAAGAGAAAGAGAGGGAGATCAGTGGGTAAACGAAGGACGGAAAGAAGTCGGAGAAAAGAATTCAGAGCCGCTGGCGAAACAAGGGTCGACGAGTGACACGGTTGCTAGAAGCGACACCTGCTCGCCCGACTTGTGCACGAGAGGAGTGTACTACGAGGAAGCCGCAATGAGCGGTCACTGGCGGACAGGTGGCATTATTCTTCTTTCGTTATATCGAACGAGCCATCTAAACGTCTGGACAAAGGGAATTTTTACGGGTCGTTAACCTTGTTTGCCGATGCTTCGGACGGTGCCTCGTGTCCAAACTTTTACCAATTATTTTCTGGCGCCGTCGGTCGAACGGATGAAAGTAACAGATAAATCCACTACGTCGGTGTAGGAAGGACGCGGGATGAGCCAAAGGTCGCGGAACGAAGGAGAAGGAAGGCGTGTTCTACGGGAGAGAGACCTTGGAGCAGCGGCCGCAGGACTCCGAGAGACACGCGAGGCGAGCAGCGCGCGATATAGAGGAGTCACGAAGCGAAGAAGCAGGAGAAGAAGCGTCTGTGAACTGGTCGGGAAGGCTGGATAGAGCGGGGAGAAAGGACAAGACAAGTAGCCCAAGCTGTAGTTCGGTTTAGAGCACTTTGGATTAGCGGGATCTAATAAGCAGGTTGAGCCGCGAGTTCTTAGACGCGAGTGCTTGGAGGCGCGTCGGCAGTAACACGCGCGATACGAACGAGTCCAAGAAATATACTAGACATCGAGCATAAAGAACAGGAAGAAAAGAAGAAGAGCATATGGAACAGGAGACCGTAGGACGTGCTATTCCGCCAGTCGAGTCCCCTAAGCTGCCCCTAACATCCCTGCAACCTACGAGTACGCGATAAACAACAACGTGGGCGGTTGTTCGCGATGCGTTTCACCTGACGAAAGCAAGTGTACGACGTAAGTTGGCGAACTAAATTCGCGAGACACCGAAACCGGTGTCCCCGTCGACCACAATTTCCATAGGAACGGAACGATCGTGCGACTCAACGTCGAGACGCTCTCGCCCCGATTAGAAAGGAGACTGTGTCCTCGCCTCTCAAGTCTGGTCCAGGCGAAAGTCTCGCAAAGACTGCTGCCTCGTTGCTTTCCTCTGTCGGTGTATTCCCTTCGCAATTACGAAAGCATCAGCGGTGGTGGGCGTGAAATTCGCTCGTACAAAAGCTTCATCACCGTGGAAAGAAGCAAGGGACGAGAGAGAATGAGAGCAAGGGAGAGAAAGACAGAGAGGGAGGGGGCATTCTCGCGTCTAACCTTAACCTACCGCAAAGCTGTCTCTCACCCTGACACCAGTTCCAATGGGGCGATATACGCGCGTGGTTATCGGTGCACCTTTGGGCCGCGCCAGGACGTACAATCGACACGTACGTACTTGTACACGTACAGCGAGGGCTGTGGTACGTGTGTGGCTACTTGTTAACGGTTATTTTCGGCGGACAACGGTGGTAGATACTTGCAACTAGCCGGTACCGTTAACGGCACGTGGCCGGAATCCTCGAAAGTTAGACACCCGCTGGCAACTTTGATTTTCTTTTCTTCTCTTTCTTGCTTGCTTTTTACGCCGATGCCAGCAGGTTGTTATACAGCCGCAGGCAAGCGGCATTTATTTCGAATACTTCGCAACGGGCAATCGAATTAGACGCGTGAATTATGGCCCCGTTTCTTCGCTAAATCTCGCTACTGTTCCGCCTGGTTTTCGTTTCTACCAGCGAGAGAGAGAGAGAGAGAGAGAGAGGATGCTTAACCGGGAAACGCGGCTAATAAAGTGGAAAATTGACGCGGCATGGTTGTTGGAAACAGAGCCGGGAAGCTTGTTTTCGAACGACGTGGAAATTCTTCCCGTGGTCGATGTTGGTCCGCTGCTAGCGTCACTTCGCTTCTATCAGTTAATCACTGGCATCTTTTTTAACAGCCGACACGACGATCGACGGTCGGTTTCGGAGCGACGAATTAAACGTTCGCTTCTGATTTCACTTTGGCTACTTTGAGACGGTAACAGCTTACGCCGCGTTAGGGAAATGCCGCTAATCAAGTGGAAAATCGACGACCGATAGCGGCAAGTTGTTTTCGTACAACCGTTCTGCAAATGTTCGTCTCCAGGTTTGCAATTGCTGGCTTCTTTTCCAACGCCCCGAACCAAGCGTTGCCGATTCAGTTCAATTAGTCGTTCCACGCTAACAACAGCTTTCGTTACATCGGAAATTAACGAGGACCGGTTGCAAGTCAGGCTGAATGTCGTCGTTCTCGTAGTTGCCAGTTGCAATCGCCTTTTTCAACGCTCGGGACTATTCGATCGACTAAACGTTTTCGAGTGTTTCAGTCTCGGCTGTTCTTCACGCTTCTGGCTTGGCATTTGTCCTCGTAGCTTTGTAATTTCTACGTTGCCGTTTGACCACGCGATGCAGCCCGTCAGCACGCGTGCACAGCTCGTCTGGCAACTATGAAACCAGCGTAAAATGTACCACGACGAAACAGAAGAATAAACCAACTTTCCACTGGCATTTCGAACGTACGAAAGTACGCGGCGAAGCATACGAACGCCGAATGTTTAACGACGACTGTTCGCGAGGAGGTTGGCGACGAGGAAGCCGCTTCGAAGAATGAAATTGCACGTACGCGCCGAACGTTTCATTCAGAAGTAGAAAATATCACGGCCAATAATTACATTACCGCCGAATGTCACCGTTGGCGAACTAAAAAGCGAGCGAGAGATAAAAAAAAAAGCTTGGTAATTAGTTTAACTAAACGAGAATACGCGTTTAACGGGCGTGGAAAAAATCTCGTATGAAACTGTTATTTCAGCGATACGGCGTCAATCGCAGTTGGTTTTAATTTTCGTGCGTAGGAAAAAAGACAAAAAAAGGAAGCCGACTCTCGTTTTCATTTGTAACGGCGCGTGACACGCCAACGGTTCCGAGTTCGTCACGTCGATGCGTGAATTACGGCACACACGCGCGCGCGCGCGCGCGCGCCACCGGTTGCGAATTTTTCAATCGGCCGCAGGCACGCCGGTAAAACGTAAACAAAACGGGACACAGAGTGCAACGCGGGCTTGTCTCTCTGCGCGTGTACACACGATCGACGACAAACGCGCCACGTGCTACGGTTGTCTTTGCATGGAAAGGGGGACAGTGGGAGACGCCAGACGCAACGTAACATTCGTAATTCGTGATTCAGCGATGTTATCAGCGGCCGCCAAACAGTGGCGTAGGTCATACTTGTATCTCGTCTCGTGAGCTTTTTTCCATAACGCGTGTATCACGCGCAAGTCGTAGTGGAACGCAACGGGTCGCGTTTGTTCGTCGGCTGGGAAACACGTGAACCAACAACTCGTTGCTCGGTGTCCGCGCCACAGGTTCGTCGTTCTACCTACCTAAATACGATCTCTTGCGGACGCTGTCTATTTCGCCATTTTCAATTGACATTTTCACGCCAGCCAGCGGCCAGGCAAGCTGCAACTCGAGATTTCGAGAAAGACTCGCAGCTCTGAACGTTTGATGCTCGAGCTTAGAATTCGATCGAAATCTGCGAATTTGCTTTGCTTTGATCGAGATAATCGCGGTAAGCGAACTATTTGAAGCAAAACCTGAAGGTAAGTAAATTTGAAATTGCATAACTAGCGACGATTTTCTATAGAATTTGATTCCCGTATCAAATCTAGATCGATATAAACGCAAGCCCTTATCGTATCTCTAATATCGATCGTTCGAGTTATCCATCAACTGCGATCATCATACTCTTACAACGACCAATTCGAAATATTAAATTGATCCTATTCCACTCGTTACGTAACGAGTATCCCATCGTATCGGTAGATAAAGATCAGTTGACGCTAAAATAAGGCCTAAAGTATAGGAACGAAGAGGCTTCGCCTCGACGTATCGCGTAATTCCCAATCTTCTTTCTGTATTTAACTTCCCGTGGCGCTTCCGATCCACTCGTTAAATTCAGATATCGCGTTTTTCCAAAAACCGACGCTAACGCGAAAGACGGAGAACCAAGCGGATAGCCGGACTTCCGATTCCTATTATCTCGTTTCTGCTTGCGCGTTTTCTTCAACGACGCTTTGACGAGGATATCGTACAGAACCGCCGGAGGATTTCCATTTTCCTCGCGCTTCTACGTCGCAGCTCTGAACTCGCGACCAACGTTTCGGTTGGTTAAAGAAATAGAGCGTACTAAAACTCTCCATTTGCTTGGAATCTGGAACTCGCGGCGACTAGACCGGCTCGTACAACAGAAATGCAACTCGCAACAACAGCTGCTACAATAAAAATACACCGACCCTGGCGACGTACGATTTTTCATTCGCGCGATAGGAGTTTAGGAACGACGAGTGGATTCGCTGGACGAGAACCGACGAACGAATCTACCAACGAGTCTCGAGACTCGACTTTTGCCAAAGTCTCCCGGGATACGACAGTTGTACGTGGAAACGTAGGCGCGCGCGTACCGAGTTTCCACGCAGCATCTTATCGCGAGAGCGCTGTTCAGGCTGCATTTCCAGCAATCCGCGACTGTTTTCTTTCGCCAGACTGCTTGGCACTGAATGGCGTGGTAACGTAACGCCAGGAATATCGAGTATGAATGAGACGATCGACGACCGATTAAACGACTAATCGCTGGTAGTCGAGTGTCACCGATCGCGGTTATAAACTCATTTTATTTATCTCGCTGTGTAACGTAAACCGATATAAGTGTTTGGAGTCGGTTGCAGGAACTGGCGGCGATAAGACGATGGCAGGATGGATATCTCGAGGAAACGGCAATTATTTTCTTTCTGCCTGGTAAACGATCGAATTACGAAACGCGAGACGCAGAATAACGAAATATAGTTAATAACAACGATAATAATATTTCAATAACTAACGTGGTCGCGTCGGTCTCCTTGAATTTAGAAGCGAAAAATAACGTCCATTATTATCCTTATCTTCGTCATAATCCGTTACGAGGAAATTTCTGTCTGCCCTTGTTTGCGTCCAACTTGCGAAAACAATTTTCCACGAGAAACGCAGACGTCCCGTGCCTCGTCCCTCGAGAATATTCCACGCAACGTCAAACCCTCGCGGCGACCAGTTTTTTCGCCATCAATCCTCGTTGCACGTAAGTCGACTGATATTTCGGTCTTCGCACCGATTAAGAAGCGAATTCCATTGTAACGATCTCGTCGACTCTCGAAGCCGAGTGACGCGTTATCCTTATCCTTCGTCGTCCCTTGCGTTTGCGCGCGTTCCACGCCAATTTGTGAAACAAGGAATTTCGGTGAGAACATTGCAATGAGAAGAGGAAATGAAACCTCGTGCTAACTAGTTTCGCGACTGACGTGTGATACTCAATCGCCTTTTATTCCACGCACGTTATCCTACACTTGGTGCAATCCGATGAAAATATTCGTATTTTCCTTGTATCTTCAACACCGTGTCGGAGGAACGTTTCTCCGCTGTGATTTCTCTGCTTCTCGCTCGGACGAGGAATATACCTGCGTCGACGATTAAATTGCATATTTGCCTGTAACAATTTTGTTACGATGCTACTTAGCTGGCACCGCGTAAACCTACATCGAACAGACACACTTGGAGTCGCTTAACCGGCCAGTTTTCCTACAAGTAACTTTCATTTACCTTCGATTGTTTCTGTCTCGTGCTAATTAACGTCAACTGTCGTTTTCGTCGGACAAGCTGCTTCGAGTTGCTCGACTTTTGTCTGCAACGCAGCTTGCATTATTTTTCTCTTACTAGCGCTTCGTCGACGTTAACTATGGTTTCTATCGTCTAATCGGCCGAGACAAGATCGGACGCGAGAATCGGATGGAAAAGAATTCTCCTTCGAAGGCGATTTTCCACGTTCGCGCGGAAATATTTCCAACGGAACCGACGTCCAAGTTCCTGCTACGTGGACCGACGAGTGTCCGAAATTCTGGCGAAGCGACCACGTTGATCCTACGAGAGAATCGGCCGAATGGTCAACGATCCGCGTTTTCACTCGCGGCGTGCTCCAAATTCTTCCGCAAGCTGAACAAGTGCGAACTACTCGACTGGAGACGCGGAAGAAAAATGCGCGTGTGACCAGGCGGTCTCGGTAGATCTGGTTCCACTGCCACGTTGTGCATACGTAAACAGATCCGCGCACAAAGGAACCAACAGATCGCGCGAAGCAACGACAGAGAAGACGGGAGACAGAGAAAGAGGGGAGAAGATTGGGAAGGTGGAAGAGCCGGCGATACAGAGAGATAGAGAAGGACGTGCATACGCACGGTTACTCTGCATGCATTTAAAACGGGGACGCGGCCCGTAAATCACGTAGTAGAGCCTCGGCTCGTTGCGGTGCAGCTCGACGGAGAGGACGTTGCGCGCCACCGCCGCCACGTGGTTTTCGCGGCAAAACTATGCGGCCGCCACACGCCGGGCGAATTTATGAATGGGAGAAGCCTATTGACAGATCGCGCGTCGATAACTCTCTCGTTAATGGCCCGTGATGGTGGGTGAGCGGCTCGATGCGCCGCAGGAGGACGAGGAGGCGGAGGAGGAGTAGCTGCTGGAGGCCAGGCCGACCAAGGAGGGTAACGGGGGAAACTTGGACTCCGCTTTATGCCGCCGGTGCTCGCGGCACACGCCGTCTTCCCCGCTTGCTACCAGTCTTTGTCCTTTGCCCGCTGAAAACCTTCCACCGAGTGGTTAGCCACCGATCCTCCGGCTGGTTCAGCTTTCGCAATTTCTAGGTGACGCGGCAAGTTACAGCGGGTAAGATGCGTTACTCGAGTATTCCAGCTTGGGGCAACGCAGCGAGGTCCCTCTTGCGTCGCTCAACTAGTCCTATCGCGGTGATTTTACAAGTTTAGGGATAGGAATCGTTCGTAGCAATGGGGAACCGATCCGAGACCCAGCGTCGATGCTTAGACCGCGTTTAAGCTCGAGTGAGACTGTACGGCCGGTCAGATTACGCGAGATTGAGCACTGGCTGAAGTAAAGCAAGAAGAACGTTCACCGTAGGCGGTTTGATCGGGCGATAATACGCTGGAAGAAGCGCGTGTTCGACGCTCGATCGGCGTTTGTCGGTCGAAGCGAATCACCGATACGACCTGTCTCCATCCGGTGCTTTCGATCGTCGTTTTATCTCGCAGAACCGGAAAAAGTGCGATAACTAACCGAGCGCTGCAAATTAGGAATCGTTCGTTTATTCCGTACAATTACGACGGACAAGCGCGTAATCTCTTCGCTTATCGAATAATCCGAATAGATCGCTATTTTGAAAACCTGTTGACCGCGGTAGTACCGAGCAGCGAAAAACACTGCAGACTATATTTTTCGACGGAGTTGCTGCGTGCAGGTCTGTTTTCGTCTTGCTATTATCGAACATTCGTTTGATGTGGTTAGAAATCCGTGAAAAACGCCTGCTGCTCCGCCGTGGCCATTTAGCGAACGATCGATATTAATCTACTATCGTAGAAAAAGGTTATTGCAGTCTCTCAAAGATAACTTTTTCGCGGTAATGGTAAAGCGATGTAGTATAGAACACCGTCGTGTCGCTTTGTGTAGTTGCTAGAAGAAGAAGATTTCCGTCCCGTGTGATCGCACTAAGTTCGAGCTAACCAACAACAAGATCACCTTACAAGTCTGTTCTATTCGAATCCCGACGAATCTTGGCCAGGTTGAAGAGTTTTTGGCACGTCCGATTTTATTAAACACGTGCCAGAAATGTTACTTTAGCCGATCGTTCCGGTCGTTGATCTTTGTGCATTCGATCTACGATATCGCATAACCTAGAAATATTTGCGTACTTTATGAAAAATGTATCTTGTACGATCGAGGTATCGCGTTGGTTGTGTTTTGTTACAAAAAAATTGCATCACTTGCGTTAATAAATGGGAGGAAATTAATTAATTAATTAATTATGGACGTAGAGTAGTTGCAGAGATATTTTGGTTAGAAAGCAAATGTCAGAAATTTGTCTGCGTGTCGTGTGAGAAATAAGGAACTCTCGTACGAACATTCTGACGTCTAGGAACGTTATAACGATCAACGAGTATATGAAATATAATGATTAAGAGTAACATTCTACTTCGCAATTTTAAATATGTATGTAGCTGTACGACTATCATGAGAACGAAAGGGCTAGTCGAGAGACACAGGTGTGTGATTCCGAAATGTATAATTCCCTAGGATGAGCATGTATAATTGCGAATAAGTATTACACGAGTTTATGGAAAATCCTTCCACGAATAATCAACCTTATAACGCATTTGCCTCGGAAAAATAAAAAAATAGTCATCTGAATTTGCATCCAAAGCGATAACGATACACTTTGAGTAAAAAAAAGAATCGAAGAATTATCGCAACTGAATTGAGATACTAATGATTGTAACGTCTGAAAATCGAATGTAGGTGTAAGATTTTTTTTTTTTATTTATTTATTAAAACTACAATCAATTCTCGCGTTGAGAATTTTCAGTAATTTTTCTGGCGTGGCGCAGTGACATGGCTGATTAATTATAATAAGTTAATACTTATTATAGATAAGTATAATTTATAAGTAAGTAGTAGGTGTAAGATGGCCGTAAACCTTCGAAAATAACAAGAAAATGCTACTCTGTCGTTCGCGGAAACGACAAGAAAACGTTATCCTTTCGCACAAATAATCGATCGATTTCTTGACCATGTCCGTCGTCGAGATTACGCGTCAGTTTTAGTCGATCGATCGGTCGAGCGTATCGAAAGAAAATATCTCACTTACATAACTGTACCAAGCACTATCTGTCACTAGCAAAGACGTTACTGTTTTCTGCCAATATCTTTGGAATCTCTGCTAGAGCTTCCTTTCAGTTGTAAAAAAAAAAAAATTATCACAATAGAAACATTCGCGAAAACGTGAGAATTTTTTCGTTTCGATTAAACAGTTGGTAGAACTGCCGTGTGACACTGTCCGACGGACGCGTTCGATCGGTACACTCAATCGCACTGGACGCGGTATAATCTCAAAAATACATAAAATCGTAGTACATTGTGTATAAGTTCTCATATATTCTATGAATTATTGAAATTCGACGTGAAAATATTCCAAGGATTGCATGGTGAAAAGGATACCCTTTCGTATACGAACAGAGATCAGTAGAAATAACTAGAAATTTGCGGAAAGATCACGTCGCCAAGATGTCTCTGAATACAGTATGATCCAAAGACGAAGAAATTCTTACGACGCACTTCCTGCTGAATAATAAAACGATAAAGGTATCAAGAACGCTGAAGTCACAGATTCGACCGGTTTTGTCACCGTCGGACAGAGTGCGGTCGTCACGCGAACGCGGCTGTTTCTCGAGATACGCCTATCACGCATTGGCATTTCACTAACACCGAGCATTTTAGAGCATGTTCATAGCTTGTAGGAAAAACCAATCCACCACAGAGATATACCGTATAGCCACCTAACCGATCCACACTGAATGTTCTGTGCTCTAGCTATGACCAATAAGGCGGCCAGAAGACAAAGGTTAAAGTGCAAGTTTTACAAATTCTCTATGCCATGACGAAATATGTTTCTTAAATTTCGACGACGATCCAGCGGTTGGAAATGTAGACGAATGCAGTTCGGAAGAGGTTACGGTCGTTCGGTTGATCTAACGAAACCGGGCCATCAAATGCATTACATACATTCGGCGAGTGAGAAGGGAAAAAACTAGTCGTTCCTATCGCCTCCACGCGATCGGTGAGAGAGAAAAAGAGCAAAGGTAAATATATGCTTTTAAAAACATCCCTTAGAACAGAGTCGGGTTGTTGTCGTCGCGGTAACCATGACGACGTTGCCCCCTTGATGGTTGGTCATAATCGTGCCCCTTTCCCCCCTCGCCCGCTGCTTAGTGAACGTCGTACCCTTCTCCTTGCTCCTCGCGACGCACAGGCGACGCTAGGTTTCCTCCACAGCGCTGGCCAAGTAAAGAAGAGGCAGCCAGCCTCGGAGCCTCCGGTCACCTTTCTCTATCTCGCTCTCTCTCTTTATCGAGACTCTTTCTTTGTCTCTCATATCGCGTGTGTATATATATACACACATATATATGTATATATACACGTTTCTCCTTCGTGCTCTTATTCCTTCCCTATCGCTGCTTCTTTCTCTCTCGCTCGTTACGCTGTCCCCCTCTCCGCACGTAGCGACCCACGACCCACCGTCGTTACCACAGCCACCTCGACCGTTCCCCACCTCTCGCCATCCTAACTACGCCACCCAGCATCGCGGCCGCCGTCCTACCTCCTCCACCTCTCCACCCCCAACCTCCTCTTACTCTGCTCCGCTGCTGCTGCTGCTGCCGCCTCTATACCCTCCTGCTCCCTCCGCCGCTCGTCCCCAAGCCCAAGGAAACGCGGGATCGCTTCGAATTCAAACTACTGAACACGAGGTTACCACGCGTCAAATCTGACACTTCGGCACGACGTTGATCCGCCGCTGTATCAATTTCTACACCATAGTGGAAATAGCGTCGACGACGTGAGACCTCGCCGATTCTCACGTACACAGAGTTTCCTAATGTTATGCTCCGAAAGAGAGAGAGAGAGAGAGAGAGAGAGACAGAGAGAGAGAAAAAGAAAGAGAGTGAGAGAGAGAGAGAGAGATGACGAAACACGACGAAAAAATTTGCGGCGATTATTTGTATCGATTCCGACGTCGACGCATGAAAAAAGAATCAACGAACGAGTGTTTATGGTTTTTCTTAGCACTTGAGAATGCCCGGTACGATTCAATGACTCGCAGCCGACGGGCGATTAACACGGTTTCGCAGTATGATTATACCGGTTGATGCAATATTTTCGATCGATTTGTACGATCACACACAGGATGAGAAGAAATCGCAGAGGCTAGGTGATAAAATAGTTTCCACGGAGATTCATCGCCGTGTCTGCCGTTCGTGTGCGCCAGCCTTTCAAGGCGTTACGAGAAGTTAACTTTCAATTGCAAGTTGCGCTCGTCGCTGCGGGACGAGACGTTCTCTTCGGCGGTCAGAGTTGCGTGTAACGAATCGTATATCCGAGGTATCCGTCAACGAGACAGAAAAATCACACACTGAACCACTTGTACTAAGGCACGGTTGAAATACACGGCTCTCGTTCGATGGCTGAGAAACGTCGCGGCGAAACGAGGATAAAGTCCCTTCGCGTAACGAACACCGCGAACTCGAGGAACGGAGCAACGTATAAATTTTTCACAGCAAGCGACACACAACCACCTCGTAGCCGCTGTGATGTCGTGTTCACGTAACGCTCTCTTGGCTGGCCGCACAAGAACGTTAGAGGCAGGCGAACACAGGCCGGCACAGTTTTCGAAAGGGGGAAAAAAAATTGGTGGAGAAAAAAGAAAAAGAAACTGACGTAGCACTTTTCACTCACCTGACTAACGTCGCACCACATTATTATTTCGCTAGCACTGACGACAGCATCTTGGATCGCTCGTGTACCATACACAGTGTAGCGCAATGGTTTTTTGTTTTCAGTGAAGAAATAGTACGTGAAATCGAAGCTCCACCGTCGGTGTACGCTCCGTGAATACGCTCTGTTCGTTTTCTCTCTCACAGTCTCACGAAATGCACTCTCACGATCGCGGATACATTCGTCGCCGTCCGCTTGTGCTTCACGTTTTAGAATACCGCCTGTCTAGCTCGTCGAGTAACACCACACGATCACTTCGAGTGAACGACACGACTCTCACCGACGAGCCCACTAGTGACTGGTTGGCCATGCAAAGCATTACTGAATACTCTGACAACAGTTCTCGTCATGTACCGCCGCTCGGTTTTCCCCCGAATGAGTGTTCGACTGTTTCCGTTGAACTTCGGCCCACCTGCACTCTAGCACGACGGCACGGCACACAGTGCCGTAGCCTCGTCGCGTCGAGCCCTTTACTTCTCCTCGTGTCTATCTTCGAATCGCTTGCTACTATCTTCTTACATAAAACTTACGTCTTTTCTGTATTAAAAAATCAGTGTATCCACGCTACGAATTACACCGAAGTAGGAAAATAGCGTAAAAACAAAACTGCTCCTATCGATTTCTGCTATCGTAACTTTTATTAAAACAAACTGAATTATTTTTGATTCGTATCGATCGTTATATAACGTATATACTACGCGTAGGGATTTACGTTACATTATTATTGTATCGCAGGAAATTGATATTTCCTAATGTCGGTGAAAAAAAAAAAAAAAAAATTAAGGAAAAGATCACCTCTTGAATGAACGTAAATTAAAGGGTCCTGGCTATTCTCCAGCTTGTAAAGTTGTAATAACGGGAGCGTGGCGGGTACTTTAATGTTCGCGAAGAAAGTTTCAGAATTTATTTTTACACGCTACCGGTTGTCCGCGTGTTGTCGAAGTAACACGCGCCATTGTGTATATTTTGTTCATACAAAATCATGCGGAATGAATTTTATGAATATCGACGCGCGATCATACCGATGATTTAGATGTTCCATCGAATAATTTTTTTTTTTTTTTTTCGTGCGCAACGGCGCCGCCTCCGACAATACGAATCCATTAGAGCGTTAGCTAAATTGTTTCGATATATCTATCAAAATACGCGTGAGAAAATTAAAATAGTTCTGCGCGTTTCAATGATTTACTACGCCGACCGATTGGATTTCGAATTCAATAAATTATTTTTAAAAGCCATTGTACATCGAAAAGCGAACAGCATATTGTCGACATTCGACCGGTGGTAGATTTCGTACGGGCGGAAGGGTGCGTTCTATTCACGCCACGTAAATTAATTGTATAATTGATATTGAATATCCTCGGATTGTTTATGCCATTCAGGTTGCTCATACAAAGGAAATTCATTGTTTAAATGTATGATTTTGAAATGTGATCAATGCTTTTATATAACCTGATTTATATTCTGATTTATGATGCGTGTGTGACATTAAAAAACCGCAAAAACTAACTAGCATCGGTGGAACGCACTTGTTCTCGGCGGAAAACACGAGGGAAGGGGAAAGAGGCCACGTGCCCTTAAAGCCTTGCCAAAGAAAGTGAGGGTATGGTATTAAGATATTTAAAGTCTCTGTGTCTATAGATTTGAAGACCCTGTATGTTTGCATTTACTAAATATTCCTTTTTCGTCTCTTTCATAGAATCAGCTTTATTTTCTCTAATTACGTACAAGATTCGTCGGAAAGCAGGGTGTTTTCATAGAAATTTTTTCGTATAAAACTGTTTGCACTAACACCAAAGTGAAAAATTGTTCTGCGCGAGAAAGTGCACGATAGCCTGGTCTCGCTCGATGAAAGTTACGGGAGAATGGATTGAGCTACGATGAAAAATTTGATCCAGCGCAAAAACTCAAAACGACTTAGGCCATTCGATAGGTACTACCGAGAACTATTTCGCGAAGCTCGCACTTCTGGCGTCGTTTATCAGCAAGTTTCTTACGTCGTTGCGGTCGAATCATATACTACTATCGAATGATATAAAATCCTAACTAAAAACCATCCAACTGTATCGTACAATTCCATGCCCCTGTAATACGATAATCTGAAAATTTGCTCGATTTCCTAATAGTCAGCGATTTATCAAAACGACCACATCGTACGATTCAATATTTAAAATGTAATCACGTACACGCATAAGCAGAAATATAAAAATTATACGTGTAAAAAATATTTCCCAATAGTCGCATAACGAACGTGTAAAATTATTTACGAGCGAGAAACAGTAATATTTTTAGCGCGATTGTAAATACAGAAATAATTCAAGCGTTCGATACGCAGTGGAAACCGTGGCTCGATTTCGATTTCGAGGCTACGAAACGGGGAACTCGTAGACACCGGGGCCCCCGAGTACGAGGGAGTCTGCCCAACGCCGTTAGCTTCGAAACCCGCCACTGACTGTCAGCCTGTATACGGCGAGCAGCGTAAGAGCGCTCGAAGGCCTCGGCTCTTGCGAGCCAGCAACGAGCGGCAGACAACGCCGCACGGATACCGCGCGCCACCTTCCATACGGCAAGCAGCCTAAGAAAATTCACCGCGAACATTTTTATTCGGTATCGGGTAAACGGGCCGCATCATCGGGACGCTTCGATCGCGAAACAACGGCGCGCAAACCGGCGCATCGATCGTCGATCGCTGTTGCCCGGTAGGCCGGTTAATTTCGGGAATTTTGCGCGACATTCCGTAAACAGCCCGAGGGGAGAGCGTGCTCGAGGCTCTGTGAGGAGCGTACGGCGGCGTATCGCGCGACGGCCACAGCCGTCGGCGAGGCAGTTCTAAGCGAAGTCGTTTTCTCCGTGAAGGCGCGGTGAAAATGTCTTCCTCCTCCTCGCCAGGAGGAACAAACTTCTTTCTCCCTTCATTGTTGCTCGCTGTCTACTTACATATATATCCGTATCTAAGAGTTAGCAGCGCTTTTCACAGACAGAGAGGGAACTTGGACTTGTCGTTACGCGCGTGAAAGTCCCTATGCGTCTATAACTTGAATTTCGATCGATTCCTTGGCTTCGCGAACGAGGATCAAGGCAGTGGAATTTCTCCAAGCGAGAATTCGTAAGAAAGACCTCGAAGTTTCTTCTCGTCTCGTTCGTGATTGACAACGACGAGTCTGACGACAAGTCAGTCGGTCAGGCAGAGATCGTTGTTTTCGGAGAGATCGAACCGCCGACCGTGACGACTCGTTTCATCTGGTGCCGCCGAGATTCAGTACTCTTTACGTCGATCGAAGAAGGGAGAGTCCAGCGAACGTTTCGTCGAATTGTCGCGTGTCTCGTTGTGCTTGATGTCGTTTGTTATTGTTGATGTGGTCGTCGGGCGATTTTAACGCCGCGGAACGAACAGCTATCGAAGGAAAGACAGGGATGGGAATATCGTAGGAGAGTGGGAAGGAGGAGTTTTAACTGGCGGCTTATTGCCGGCGCGAGAATGCGCCAATGATTCTGACCGCGGAAACGAGCGCGTACCAACCGTTTAAACCCGCTCACTCGCGTGCACCGCCGTATGTAAACGAATATACGTATGTGTAAGCGTAATACCTGTGCCGCGACAACGACGGCCAACGTGCACGAGGACTGAGGACAGTCGAACGCGTGGCTTCACGACGGAAGTAAAGCGCTAGTCGGGTTTACGATTGGTTGAGCATTGCGCGACAGATGAATTGTGGCCAATGAATGTCCTTGCTCTCTGGACGAGGCCACGACGACGTAAGCAAGCCGTATTTGAACATTATGAACCGCTTGCGTATCTACGAGACCACGTCGCCTGCTTCAAAGTTGATTCTAGTCGATTTGAGAAGCATCTGCGATCTTGCTCGTACTTTATGATGTTTCGATAGTAGCGGAGAGATTTTTTTACGAAAACTATATATCACATTAGCGTCAGAACAGCTACTACTTGTTACATTTATCGGAATATTCAAGCAAATTGTATTTTATTCAATATTTTATCTTGCACGTATATCGCGGATTTTTATATACTTCTATTAACGAGGTATTTAAAGTTACAAAAATGCACGCAACATGCAAAAATACTCAAAGTAAAGTAGCTGTTATTAATACTGAACGGGTGAAATGAAACTGTATTTATCTATCGAGAGAGACAGAGTGAGGTCTTCTATTTCCTTAGTTACGTTAATACGAATCCTCGGTTTACTTATAGATCGTATACGATGTGGATAAAATAACAGATTTCCCATAAAATAATTAGAAAATAAAAGCAGCAAGGAGCATCCAATTTGTACAAAATAAATTTTATCACGCCCATGACTCATCCAATGGACATTGATATTTACCTATCGGTTTTCCCACTTTTCATTACGATCCTCTGCATTTCGTGGTTTCTCTTTTAGACTCTTTTTAGTACCGATGATAAAATGATGTCAAAATTGGTCTGAACTTTCTTTTGATATGATTACTAAACTTTCTCATCTAAGAACAGAATGGCAACTAGACGTTGATGGTACTCGCGGTGGGGATAAGGAAACATCGAGGAACTCGTGGGGCGTTTTACGATCGTCTTCGAAAGCTGCGACTTCTGTGCACTTCCGGCCTCGATTCTAGAAGCACCTTCAGGCGGTTTTCTTTTCGCAGACGGGCAAAGATAATTCAGCAACCGCAGAAAATATCTCGATAGTGTACCATTTGATGCGACGACCTTTCTGCCATTATTTTGTCGAGAATTAGGGATCGTGTTATCGTCCTTTTGCAACTGTACTGTAAAAACCGTTCCTGCGATCTTCGTACGTTTTTCGTACGGTTTAACGTTAATCGTTTAACAGTATACGCCGTAAATTTCTTTCTTTAAGCTGTTACGGATGATATTAGAAAATTAGAAATTATTTTATAAATTTTAGAGCTGTATTTTAAGAACGGACGATCCCATCCATATATGCACCTCTTTTGTAACATCCTTCAGGAGAATGAACTTCTTTAGTGATACAGCGTAGATTCATTTGTACTGTTATACATCACATTAGAAATTATCGTATTGTACATGTAATATTTCAGATCTGCTGCGTACTGCGAGAACGAATAATGCAATTTTTATACCTATTCCGTATAATTTGATACTTTTAATGCAGAATTAAATCAAGCAACGTATTAGGTATGTTCATTCCTTTAGGCAATTATAATTACGATGGTATTGAATTCAGAGTACTACAAGTAACAGGCAGCCGATTACTTTCTAAGGTAAAAGCAATGGAATGTTGATAAATTGCAAGTTTAAAGGTGTTTATGTTACAAGTCTTGCGGAAGTATGTAAGTGTGCCGAAAAAGCATCCAGGAAAATCGTGTTACGTTAGCAGTGCACCGACCGAGGATGCTTGGAAAGTCGGGACAGTTTTCCCGCTGTTTCCATGCAACCGGAAGTTGCTCCTCGGCCGCATTTCTCTCATCCTTAAATCTCTTTTTCAACCTTCTTCGATTTCTCTCCGGTTGATGCTTTTTATCTTTTACTTTTAAAATATGACTCGTACGCGCTGGCAGTTCATTTATCTATATTATACAACAACGCTATTTATTCTTCTGCGCTAATACACCTTTCTTCTTGAAAATTCAGATAATACTCGAACTTGGATTTCTTACACATACGCTATCGACTATGTTTCACATGTTATTTGTTATTAAATTTATTAATCAACCTAATCAACAATACCATGTTCAACGATCGAAATATATCGCGACCGGATGACGAACGAAAAAGCTGGAAAAACTCGGGAAGCGAGGCTTCCGACAAACGAAATCTAAAATCCGGTCGTTTAATCGCATCCACGCGAGCTAACGAATGCCAAAGGTATAAAATTATAATTAAATAATATCATTATCGATATTACGTAACCAATTATCATAATTAATTGTTAAAACCTCGATGTATTTGATTTTCGTTCTCATGGGCAACAGAAAGACTAAATTTTTCCCAATTATCATCCCTTTATGTTATGTACATATCAAAACCTACATCACAAACTTTCTCTCTCTCTCTCTCTGTATATACATACAGGGTGGTTGGTAACTGGTGGTGCAAACGGAAAGGGGTGATTCTACGCGAAAAAAGAAGTGGAAAATATAGAATACAAATTCTTCGTTCGAGGCTTTGTTTTCGAGAAAATCGACTTTGAATCGTCGCTCGGTACGCGCGCGGTACCTCACGCGTATGGATCTCATTGTAGATCGTTGTTTCGATGGAAAAATTGAAAAAAAAGAAAAATTTTTATTCTATATTTTCGACTTCTTTTTTCGCGTAGAATCACCCCCTTTCCTCTTGCACCACCAGTTACCAACCACCCTGTATAATTAACCGATAATTAGCGTTGATACGTTCTCTTACGTGTTAATTAAAACGACACAGTCCGTTTGTGTAACGATTAAGGTATATGTCGTTTTTTTACTTGTTTAAGCCGGATTTACGGTTAACGAAAATTTCCGTGGTTGCATACCGCGCCATTGTGTCGGTTTACACGGTGCTCCTGTAAGTTCTGTTGCTCCTTGTTTGATCAACTGAGACAGCCAGTCGCGATCTATCGAAAATCCTTCGAATTCGCGTTGTTATCCAATAGCGGGCAGCCAGCAGCTGGAAGCGCTTGGCACGGCCGAGTTAAAAACACCTGTTAACACACGTTCGGTTCTACGGTGACATCCGGACGACATCGACAGGTGTAAGTGTAAGTTAATCAACTAATTTGACAACTCGTGCGTGCACGTGACTTTCGTATACCTCGTATCCGCCCTAATTATTATTAATGGCCTGCAGCGTATCTCGCGATATTAAAGTCTACGGATGGATACGTTCAACGTTAATCCTAAGATTACCGCGTTAAGTAAAACACTCGTCAGCCTGAGAAGTAGTCATCGGTCGTATCTCTTGCGATCGAAAAATTTACGGAGAATGCCCACGAAGTACGTACATTCGAAAGAGTAAAAGACACAGAGTACAATCGAGCGATGCAAACAGATCATTTATTTTCCTATCGCTGTCGTAGTTACGCGTAATCGTCGTTACTTCGTACGTTACCTTCGTCCCAGATAGAATTTTTCGCGCGAATTTTTCAGCTTGGAAAATAGATATCCTAAGATCGCTTTCCGCCGCTCTCCGCATCGGCACCTGCGACGATCTTCGAAATGTTCATTCACGTAGAGACTCTCTTCCTCTTCGACCTTGCCTCCAGACACGAGATCGCAATTAATCGCGATATGCAGCTAATCGGCAGAAAGTTGAACGACCGAACAAACTGGTCGCCGAAGCACGCCAATTAAGTACCAGAATAGATAGAAAATTTGTACTCCTCGCAGGCGTCAAGATCCGCCACGGTTCAGACTCTCACGGTTTATAAGGTGGCGCGTGGGCCGACCACTATAAATTTGATGCAGGATCGTGGCCAGCAGCATTAATACGGAAGGACTCTAGCCAGGAATAAGAGGAAGAAAATGGCCCGCGGTGCGGCGCCGTTCAAAAGGGCGGTCACGCTAATAGCGACGATCGGATCCTCATTACGGATTCCGATCGTGGGTATCGATAAAGATCGGCAATAAGATCCCCCATTCCTCTTCAACCGGCGATCCCTTCCGCTTTACGAGCAAGTGCCACGAATTAATTCGGACCGAACCGTTTCGGATTAGCCCGGTAAGAAGCTTGGCAACTTCGCCACGGTTATTGACCGAGTGAATACTGTGTTTACATAATAGGCCCGGTCTCGGGATTCGGCTCTTTGTTCGTTCAATGGCCCCACATAAACAAATTACCGTGTGCATACAGGGTATGTAAAAGGGAACACGTCCAAAGGTGTTCATCTACGGACACTTAGATCGATTCGCCTGTGGAAAATGTGGAAATGCCAGGTACCTTGAGAATGGGACGAGCTCTTCGAACAATTAGGAGGATAATATGGCACTTTAGAGAATAATAAAATTTACCACAGGACCTCTAGCGTGATTCGTCTTTGTAGAGAAATCATGAGGAAACAATTCATCTCGTAAACAAAGTCAGGTAGAACGTGTGTTTACGAACGTCTATTTTTGTTGCTTTTACCGAATGGCGTGTAATCAGCCGTACGAAGGATCTCGAACAATGTAGCGTATGAAAGGAATTTCTTTCTACCCCGCGTCCTTTAATTATCCTCGTAAAAGTATGAATTCGAAAGTTGGAAAACTTGGCTAATAACATTAATTGGGCGCAAGAACTTGGGTCCTCTGTTCGAATTATTATCGCGTACGAGCTGCTGTTCCAGAAATTCAGATAAATGCAGCTCTACGTTAACTCGCGATCGGTATCAGATTTATGCAAATCAATGAGCCATTGCTCACGCGGCGCTGTTATTAGTCAGCCTGTGATAAATGAAAAATAAATATGGAAAAAGAAGAGAAGGAGAACGGCCGGCCGTGTCATTGAACGTGAACGAGCGGCGGCATGCATATAATTATAGGAGACATTTATTAATTCTTTACGATCGACGTAACACGAATTCAAAGCGATCGCATGACACAGGTCTGGCTCGATGAGACGCGCGCGCGTACACGCTCCGCCATTCATTCATGCGTTTCGCCAAGTAACATGTACCTATCGATAAAAGCGATGCAACTTATTATTCATTAATTGCTCATTGTCACGGACGATCGCGTAATTCCGCGGGGATCCCGCTTATGTAACCTTGTCGACGACCCCGCGGTTTCGCGATTAATTAATTCTTAACAGCTGGCCGTTAATGAGGTAAAAGAAGCGTCGCCATTGCCACATAGTCGACGGAGGAAACATATGGAGAACAAAAGATCGTTATTCCGTAGCGTAGTTTACGCTTAGAGAAAATTGCGAAAGATTTCGTGAAACGCGATCGTTTCAAACGCGGCTGTCTAAGTAAAGCGAATTAACGAAATAAGCGAAATGCGAAACGCGTGAACGTTTCATCGATCGCACAACGCAGCGAGAGATTTAAGGACACGAAGCTTGGAAATTTCGAGTTAGAAACGTAATAGTTTATGCGTATCTTGGATTCGATACGGCCTCCGTGGAAAAATATAGAATGCCGCGTGCGACCTTGGACGCCGTTGCATCAATCGGTGCCGCTGCTTGATGCTTTAATTTAAGACTTCGCTATACGTGTACGTTGCACGGACTATACCGAAGGAGAGAACTAGCGCGATCGCGTCTTATCATTGTAACAAGGATGATAAGGAAATCTTTATCGCAGATAAGATTGTTGGCGAGTCTTTCAGTTGAAAATTATCTCGAATACATCGCTTTAAACGATTGCCAATACGTTTGCGGAATACGTTTATCGAAGAAATGAAACGCGAAGTTGAGCAAAATTTCTACGTAGCGTGAGAATAAAGAGAAGAAGAAGAAGAATCGCTCGCACCGAAAGACACCGTTCTTTTTTCAAATTCTTCGACAATTTTGTAACAGCTGTTCGAAACAACGATACACGAATATTATTTATCTACAAATCGACGAGGTTGCGTTGCGATCGATCGGAGTTATGAGGAATGCGAAGTCTGGAAATTTATAGTACGCTGACCATGTATTTATTTTCTCGTTTTGTGTAGAAGCTATAGGCTTTCAATCGCAATATTTGTATGATAAATATTTCCGCGCGTACGTGTACGAAAGTTGGATAATTCGAACGAGGAGAGCACAGCGGATAGGAATTTATCAATTCGTCCGATGATTATCATCGTCGATCATTTAACAATTACCTACTCTTAAGCATTACGTAAATCTAAACAGATGTGTCATTGGCAAAGATGACGGTATAAATAAATTTTACGATGATGGCTAAACAACAACGTGTCTCAAAGAAAATAACAAGCACACGGTGAGATAAATTCGTATCGTCGATATCTCTGTCCTTTGCTTTCGATGTATAGGGAAGTCTCGATAAAAATTTTCATCCACGCATTCTATATATGACAATAGGAAAAACTTTGAATTTTTCTTGTCATCGGTCGCTTCAAGTGGTATTTTACCGGCCAACTCATTAGGTCGTTTTTCATCGTACTTTCTGCTATCACGATAAATGTTTCTTCACTTCTGATACGCATTATATCGACAGTACTCGAGCGTTATCAATATTCCGATACTGAAATTATAATTCAATATTGACACTAACTAAAGAGACTTAAATGAGAATTTCACTTGCTAAGTGTATATACTACGATGACTATTTCACTTCAGATATTTTGCGCACATAGTTTTGCATGCTGCATGCATTCCCGGCATTCTTATACTTTTAAATTTCACTTGTTAGAAATTCTTTCGTTTATTACGATATTTCGCGCGATACGTATCACGGCTTCTATAAATATTCAAGCGGCTGTTACACAGGGTGCTTGGTAACTGGTGGTACGAGCGGAAAGGGGGTGATTCTACGCGAAAAAAGAAGTGGAAAATATAGAATAACAATTTTTCGTTCGAGGCTTTGTTTTCGAGAAAATCGACTTTGAATTTTAGCTCGGTACGCCTGCACTTTATCGCGTCTCGTTATAAAGGATCTCGGTGTAGATCGTTGTCTCGATGGAAAAATTAAAAAAAAAAATTTTATTCTATATTTTCGACTTCTTTTTCGCGTAGAATCACCCCCACTCCGCTTGTACAACAATTACCAACCACCCTGTATATCGTATCGTATTTATTTGTATCAGATGGCACAGAAACCGGGCTCGGTTTTACGAACATAGTTTCTAAACATGAAACTAAGCTCGCAAAATTAAATCGTCAAGGGCCAACATCACGCCATCGCGATTATTTATTTCCAATCTTTTCCAGTCAATTCCGATCGTCGTATCCGCGTAATATCTCTTAACGTGGTCATTTCTTCCGCTTAGATTCTACAACTTTGTTCCATTCGAAGAAATTCAAGTGTTCGCGACATTATAGCAAACTGTGTGCATAAATGCTTGGCGCCTAACGCGTCACAGATTCTGCAATTTTACTCGATTTAAAGAAATCGAGGCGTTCGCAACGTCACGACAGTCTACGTACACGTTGCTTGACTCTTACTGACCAAAAACGATCGCTACGTAATAATTGATCCGATTTCGATCTGGCTGCCGAGAAACGCTCGCAATTTTTCTAACCGCGCGCTGTCTCGTTCGATCCTCTCGCTCATCCCTGCGTACTTTACGCTCGTGTTATCCTTAACCCAGTTGCTGCACGCCAGCAACGCGCAGCGCACACCAACGACTATCGAGCAGAAATTTCCACGCTGATAAACGCGTAGCAGGTGGGAGATTTTTGCCGCGGACTCGAGACGAGAACAACGGGGATGAAAGTGAAAATTGGCGCGAAGAGGAGCGCAACCGGGACGAGAGACGGATCGGGTTCACCTAAATGCCGGTACCAATTAATTCTGAGCCGGCGGAAGGGTCGACGTACCGCGCAAGGAGAGGAATCGTAGCCCCATAAAACAGAGTCTCGCTTCGCCTCTTCCTACTCCACCTACTCCGCCGCTCGCCTCTCTTTCCGCCTCTTTAACCCTGACCTCCCGTAAAATACACGGAGAAAAAGACTTTTCCAACGTGTACGCACGAGCGAGCTGGCCGAACTCATGAATGGACCCGCGGCTCTATTTACGAGCGCGCGACCTGCCGCTTTTATCGTCGTCTCCAGCCGCTCTTTTGCCACGGTTTTGCCGCTTTTGGATGCGCCACGGTGCCGGCACTCGGCTTTCGTCCCGCGCCAAATGCCACGGCGGCCAACGATGCTGTCCACCGATGATTCACCCTTTCTTCCGGCAGCGGCAATATCTTGGATCGGATTTCGATCAGACGTTTCGGACTATGCGGCGCTGTACGCGGATGAGCGACGAGGTTTGCTCACGGTGTTCGTGCCAATTTTCCGACGGTGTGTCGTTAACGCCACAACTATCGCACCAGTGGAAACGACCGGTTCTACGATTTGCTAATACGTGTTCCTTCTCTTGTTTGTTTAGGGATCACGGTCCCTGACGAGTAAGTAATACGAGAAATGTGCTAAGTAACACGGGATTGTTTTCGTAGCAAGGTAATAAATCAATAAACGCACAAATATTCTACCATTGTTGGTATCTCTTTAAAGACCAGTCGTTTTCACTGGTTGTGGTCGCTTTGAAATAGCTTCCTCTTGACTCTGCGATCGCAGCGATAATCGTACTGTGCCGAACAGCTGAGAGACCTTCTCCTCGATTCCCGAGGTTTACGAAATTCCACGCGCAATTCTACGCTAACTGTGCCGCGTTGCCAACGAAGAACAGCACCGCTGTGCAAGCAACGTGGACCGTAGAACGCTACGTATAACAAAAGGAAAATCTTCCGTAGCCACTTGCCCGTTGGAACTGCGCTGCTGCCATAAAATGGTCGTCCGTTTCGCCTTACATCCGATCGTGTCGTCCCGCGAATCTGCTCCAAAGATGCATCAAATATCGTTCACGTTCGACGTTCGAGCTGGCGGAGAACACAACGACTCGTCGAACGAAGTTGCAAGCTGCCGGGGCGTGTTGTACTTTCTAGTCGAACGACCAGAAGCCACATCCACTTCGGCGATATATATCCTGACCACATTGTGCGCACGTAAATCGCAAGGAAAGTGGGCTAAGGTGGAATCACCGTTAACGCTGCAACATATCGTTGCCCATAAACTTCGATCCCCATATCGTCAGCCAGTGCTATATTTTCGACTTCTTTTTTCGCGTAGAATCACCCCCTTTCCGTTTGTACGATCATTACCAACCACCCTGTATAATTATTCACAGCGTCGATAGCTCGTGCACGAGTATAACAGTTACACAGAGTCAGGCATATTCTCGCGTATCACGCGCGTCTCTGGTTCCGCCTGTTAGTTCGCCATAAACCAACAGCCCAAGCGAAATTCCAAAGAGAAGCTGTTTGAAAACGCGTTGAACGCGTCAGCGCTGTATCAACTGTCCTAAAACGAATGTTCGAAGCTAACGAGCGTCTTGAGGCTGGCTATCGAACTTGGACGGCCACCGGCGTTTATTTGGCGTCGGTTTCGACTTGTCAACGGCGCTCGATACGAAAGTTCATTTACACGAGGTTCGAAGAGGCAGAAAGGAAAGAAAGAAACATGGTATTTTAAATATCCGTGTTGGCAAACGTTCGACACGAGCAACACGGCACAGCGGGGGTGGGGAAACAGTGAAAAGAAACGAGTCAGCGATGATGTGTCGGACGTCGCGCACGAACGGCCATTCATACGTCCGCAGAGAGATATTTATTGGGGAAAAAGAGAGAGCGAAAGAGAGAGAGAAAGAGAGAGGAAAAGAGGGAACGACCAGACGAGGATTATGTAATTTGTATCTGGGAGATTAGTTTTACGACACTTCGGTTCCTGTTACCGGACTCTATCCCCACTCGTTGGCGTTGCGGCGTACGCACTGTCGCGTGGGCACGCGACGTGAATCATTGTTCGTCGGAATAAATTAATGATCCAGACTGATAGCCGGAGCGTAAAGAGGCGCCGGGTGTCGTCGAATTTGTCGTAGGTCGGCGACACGAGCGTCGACGTCGCTTCAACGCTGTCTCTGTCGTCGTTCAACGAATCACTCGGCTTATCTTTCGCGATTTCTTTCGCTTTGCGGAAAAAAGGAAACAACGTTGATTCGATCGTTGTTGGCCCTTCGACGGGCGAACCTCGCAGCGTGACTCGGCCACGGTGTCGCGTGGGTTTCGTCCAACCCTTCTACGCCATCGAACGAAATTAGAAAGCAGATTTTCTTGGCGTTGTAAGATACGCGTCGCATCGACACCTGGCTGCTGATCAGCGACAGTCTCGGCTCGTTATCCTCGCGTCGGATTTCGTGCACGAGCCGAGGTAATTCTTCGAGGTAATTTGCAGCGCCTTCGAGGTAATTTAGAGCATCGTAGAGCAGGCGCGATCCTTTGATACGGCGAGGTGATTTCCATTGAACTTGTAGTCGGCATACGGTACAGCGTGTTGGCTCAACTTTTCTCCCAACTGTTCCAAACGAGGAAATCGTATCGCTTTCTATCAACGACGTAAACGCGCATCACAGAACAGATGCCTCGTTGCTTCCTATAACGTTTACTATATTCGCATCACACGCTTTCGACCCACGTTGTTCCGCTTTGGACAAGCGCGTTTAATCGCACGCAACGCCGTTTACCTTTTACCCACGTTACATCCTCATTTCCACTTATTCCGTGGACGAGCGTCGAGTTAGACGCGAGCTGGAGAACATTCCCGCGATGACGCAGCCTTTTAATTCCTTCGGCCGAGATTTACGCCGAATTTTACGCTGCTGCGATGAAAATAAAGAAAGGGAAAATTAGAAGAGCGGCTCTGACGCGCTTCCACGCTCGTACACGCGCGCGTACGCGCCGTGGCCGTGGAAAGAACGCGAGGAATGCGATGGTAACGACGCGGCTCGCATAATCGGGGCCAACTTGTGCCATTGGAGTTTTCTAGCGGGCCGAGCGAACCCATTGTTCGCTACCGGCATAACGATCTCGAGTGATAGCGCCGCGTGAACGAACCGCCGTCTCGCGGCGCGGCAGCCGTGAAATTTGACGTAGGTCACGGCGGATCCTTGCGCGCTGACGCGCTCGAAAAACACGCTTGCCCCCTCGCTCGGATTGAATTATAACCGGGACGTGATGGCATTTCGCAGGACTCTGAATACCTGGTACGCAAGAACGCGACTTCTTGCTGGCCACTTGGCGCGGCTCTCGCCTCTTCTCTTTCTTCTTCTTTTGCCCTCTCGCGCTTTTGCGGTGGAATTCGAATTTCGCGCCCGCGCGTGGAATACGCTGGTAGATCGCCACGTTGAATGAAAGAGAAGCACAAAGACGCGGGAATATTGGGCGAGGCGAGAGCGGGGACGTGTCGCGCTTACACGCTCGTCGCTATTCTTTCTTTTTTATCAACTTCATTAGCGAAAATTGGCGTTTTCACTGCGAGTATTATTCACACGGACGAGTCGTATGATTGGAGCGCTCTATTCAGATCTACTTGCTCCAGCTTTGGTTGCTAGTAAACTTCTGTTTACGTTTGTCGAGGTGCTCGTGCAGAGTTCCTAACCATCTCGTTTAGATTTTCATCGCCGTGTTCCGAGTTTTATAACCCGGTGTCGCTCTCGTTTCCATGGTCCAAGAGGTTCGCAATTTTTGCAGAAAAATCTCGGTACAGAATCAACGCGCTATACCAACAACGATTCTTTCATCGGTCGAGTTCCTTCGGAAAGCAAAGCAATCGACAATTCGACTCGCGAATTTCACGGACGATTCCTTAACGATTTACCTTCAGAAGTTTATTTATCGCAGGGAGATGGTACAAACAATCGTAGGTTTCGGTGAGATTTTTAAATTTCAAAAGAATAACTCTTACAACGTCGTCACTTTTCTCTATCTTTTTTAGTGCACGTACGTCGCCGATTATTTGGACAATTCTTTTCAAAATACTCA
Source organism: Bombus bifarius (assembly GCF_011952205.1). Lineage (NCBI taxonomy): Eukaryota > Metazoa > Arthropoda > Insecta > Hymenoptera > Apidae > Bombus > Bombus bifarius. The sequence continues at coordinate 427,445 of NW_022884538.1, forward strand.
CGATTTCACCTACTTAATATCGCGATGTAGCAGGTCCCGTGGTTGCCAACTACGGTACGAAACAATCGTTCATCTTCCGGTCGCACGCGACGCGGAATACCATAACCAATTAATCGGAATGCATTAGCACCTTCCTTAAACGGCGATTACCAAATCGGCTAGTACAATGGCCCGTGCCTTATTTATTGCCTATACGATCGATTCGTCCCCGGTGAATATACACACGGGCCATTGTGCACACGCGTGCTGCAGCGAGACTGCGATACCGGCGACTCTAGAGAACAAAATGTCCCGTGCCTTATAAGTGCCCGATACAAATCACCTAATCTCTTCTGGCCTCTCTATCTTCCCATTTCTCATTCCCTCTTTCGTCCCTTCGCTGCACCATTCTTTAGGTACAGTGGCTCGCCAAAGTATTTCGACGATTACCATTCTGCACGTAGGAAACATCTTTTTTCTCTACGTATCGTTCGTGTTATGTAAAACATTTGAAATTGCATCGCCACTGTCACGAGACACGATCATCTTCGTTATATCGGAGGAATTTCAAACCAATTTGAAGATGAAGATACAAACCAATGTATCAATGTACATACATGATACTGATGAATGTATCAATGTATATACACAATACAAATGAATGCAATAATGTACATAATGATACAGATGAATTATCAATGCACATACATGATACAGATGAATGTATCAATGCACATACATGATACTGATGAATGTATCAATGTATATACACAATACAAATCAATGCAACAATGTACATAATGATATTGATGAATGTATCAATGTATATACATAATACAAATCAATGCATCAATGTACATAATGATACAGATGAATGTATCAATGCACATACATGATACAGATGAATGTATCAATGCACATACATGATACTGATGAATGTATCAATGTATATACACAATACAAATCAATGCAACAATGTACATAATGATATTGATGAATGTATCAATGTATATACATAATACAAATCAATGCATCAATGCACATACATGATACTGATGAATGTATCAATGCACATACATGATACAGATGAATGTATCAATGCACATACATGATACTGATGAATGTATCAATGTATATACATAATGCAAATCAATGCATCAATGTACATAATGATACAGATGAATGTATCAATGTACATACATGATAGCGATGAATGTATCAATGTATCTTGCAGATACATAACACAAATGCATGTATCAATATCTTCTGTACATACATGACACAGATGAATGTATCAATGTCTTTTGTACATATATTATACAGATGAATGTACCAATGTCTTTTGTACATATATTATACAAATAAATGTATCAATGTGTCCTGTAAGTACATGATACAGATGAACGTATCAATGTACATTGTACATACACGACGCAGATGAACGAATCAATGTACATTGTACGTACACGACGCAGATGAACGTATCAATGTACATTGTACGTACACGACGCAGATGAACGTATCAATGTACATTGTACATACACGACGCAGATGAACGAATCAATGTACATTGCACGTACACGACGCAGATGAACGTATCAATGTACATTGTACGTACATGACGCAGATGAACGTATCAATGTACATTGTACGTACACGACGCAGATGAACGTATCAATGCACATTGTACACGCATGATACAAATCAATATCACGTATCAATGTACGTGCGTGATCAATCGATATATCATGATACAAATCACGTATGTACACTACGCACACGTGCGCGATAAAAATCCCCTAATCTCTCCTGGCCTCTCTATCTTGTCATTCCTCATTCCCTCCTTCGTTCCTTCGCTGCATCGGTCTTTAGGTACAGTGGCTCGCGAAAGTATTTCAACACCGACTGTACGAAGCTTTCCTGTTTGTATCGTTCGCGTTACGCGAAACATATTGAAATCGTATCAGCGCTATAACGAGACACGACTCTCTTGATCGCATCGATGCAATTTGAAACCTGGAAACAGAGGCTGCATTGATATTAATCAAAGTCTAAATACTGTTTGCGTTCCAACAAACGATCGACACTGTTGTTCTTTCCTATTAGAGAACTAGTAAAAATAACAACAGTAAGAAATAAACATTTTTCCCCTTGAACGTCTCGTGCCGAGTAAAATTCATGCACCAGCTTCGACATATTCAGCTAAGAAATTTCGCAATACAACTTTCGCGTCGTACGAACAAACTGCGATCTACGTCTTCGACTTATTTCTCGCCGTAGAATCGCCACCTTGCCTTACGTACCGTAGTTAATGGAACAGCTTGTACATTCGTAAAAAGCGACCGCAACCGTTCGAATACTTTCGCGAGTCACTGTATCCTCGTTGGCGGAATGGTTTGCGCGCGTTTCCTCCGTCTCTATCTTCGTATCGTTGTTGCTCCTCCTCTCTGTGCAAGCTTCCGTGGCGGCACGTTTGTGCGCGACCTGCCCCAATGTCTCTTGCTCTGCCTCTCCTTTCCCTGGTGATGCCGACGAAACCCGCCGGTCGACCATTCGATCCTCGTTCATCGGCTTTTCTTCTCCTCCCCTCGCCCCGGCGGGTGTCGCACGCGTTCATGCATTATAAATATCTCCAAATATCTCGTGTTCCTTATTCGATCGAACGACGGAGACGGAGGATGGCGAAGAGCGCGGAGGCTGCGCGAGCAACAGAGAGACGACGACGAGCACTGTTATTCGGTCGATGCCTTCCACGTTTATACGGAGGAGGGCCAGTGTGCGTGCACACGAGCTCGTTGCAGCCGCAGAATGGATATCGATGCATGGCCACCACGTGGTCGCAGATCCATCCACGGATCTTTCATTTTCTTTCTTGGATCTGATTCAATGGAGATTCGGCGTGGCGAGCCGAATGAATGATTCAAACAGCTTGGCTCGGCGATGCAGTCGAGCAGCTTTTAACCGTTTCGCAACTAAGCAATGCGGATTTTCTCATTAGTTGATATTGGCAATTGCAGTTGCATCGTGTCGTTGCAAAAAATTACATATTCTCGCGAACTTTGCGAAATGAACGATAAATTCGTTCCTGAACGGACATTCCTCTCGTCTAGCAAATGCTCGACGAGTATACTCGACGTATCGCGAATCTTCCTTTCGTCTTTAGGGTATTTTGCCTACATTTTCTCTCCGTCTTACGTCCACCGGATTTCCATCGATTCTCTTCGCGGAGATTATTTTAGTTTAACTCGATTGGAAAATCCCCCTAAACGCGTTACGCGACGATTATCGAAAGCGGATGTTATCGATGCAGGATTTCGTTTTTTTTTTTTGCTTTAGTAGCAAAAAACGATTAAATACTTTGACACGATAAAAATGAACGCGGATAGTAAAAATCGTCGGGGGGTGAATGGCAACTGTTGTTCAAAGTAACTGGTACGTATAAAATAACACGTACGTGTAATTCGCGTTGATTATTATTGTTATTATTATGATTGTACCGAGGAAAATATTTTATACAAAATATGTACGTTTCATCGTACTCGAGCAAACTCATTCTATCTGTTTATATTTCGAAATTATCAGTATATCGGGTGACCTCGGGCTTTTTAAAAATAGCGCCGCACTCTTTGGCAGGGACTCGGAGCTAACCTTGAACCTTAAAGCAGGACAAATATGCATCGGATGTAAATGTACACGTATTTTGATATAAAGTATCGCAGCTTAAACCCGTAAAAATCAATGGCTAAAATAAGCAAACTACCAATATCGCTCGTGTACCGTGTATAACACGAGCGTGTGCCTTTAATATTTGCTTTGCGACAGATTTTTATACCGCAAACAATACCAAAATTTTATTATATGTAAATAAAATCGAGTGGCTACGGTGTTTGATTAGTTTTATCTTTCTAAATCCCGTTTTATACAATCGGTGAAAATCGAAAGCTCGCGCGAAATAAAGAAAAAAAAAAAGATAATTTCAGACGAACAGAGCGACGGACATAACGAAAGAGAATTCGTTTTACAAATGTTCGTCCCGCATATTTTATAACTCGATGGCATTTGATTAGTTTTATTTCCAGTTTTTTTTTTTTTTTTTTAATCGCCCTATATACGAAAAACATTTATTTTCCAGAGTATATTTGAAACGAATGGGAAAATAATTACGATCGAAGGAAATTCGCTTGGAAAACGTTCGCTCGGTTTATTTAGCGTTAATGATGTTTCATCATTATTTCTATTCCGTAAACATTTTTTTTCTCTTTTTTTTTTATTGCTTTATGTAACACGTGGGACAGGTTGAGGTTCGTTGGAAATGAAAAATCATTCGAGACGCGAGATGATCACAATCAACGCGGATTTGTTTCGAAAACATCCGTCTGCTGTATACGCGCGTATAATTCATGTTGATGACGTATTTGTAAGTTTATTCGAAATTGACAAATCGGCGTTGATCGATAGAAAAAATGATTACGATCGAAGAGCTTTCTCTCTTAACGATACTCGTTGTTGTTATTATCATATATTGAACTCTTCTATCGCACGATTGCATAACTATTGCTACTTTTAATCTTCAATTGAATTCTAAAGCGCGATCAATTAACTGGCCGAGTTTTTCACAGATAAAAGCAGATTTTACAGATACCGCGACATTGAAAAGTATCAACAAGCATAGAATTATAACTCTGAAAACGAATAGTCGGCGAACAACAACGCCGCGTTCTACTAATTCGAAAACATTGCCGTCCAATTCTTCTACGTTTGCGTGCCATCTTAATCCAAGCACGTTCCATTTCGTCGAGAAATATCGAATGAAAGAGTCCACGAAACAATAAAAGAAAAAAAAAAAAAAACAATTCGACCTTGTAGTATTCAAGATTTCTAATTCATTTACACCAACGCGTACTATGTATTTATCAACACGCAGTTATTATTACAGTAGTCGACACACATGCGTCAACAGCTAGTGCAAACTATTTACTATTTATAATAATATGCATTAGGTACTTAATAAGCGGTATCGATAGACAGCTGATTATAAGCAAATAGTACGTCAACGAGCGCAACGTGAAGCAGAAATAAGTGCAATTATCGCTTCGAATGTTCGTCTAATTCGAGGATGGCGATGGACGAAAGTCCGTTCACACAACGAGGAAATACCACTGCCAGCGAAAGATTATTATTATTTTTCCTTCTGCATCTTTGCCGCTGCGTCGATCGCGCGTAAACGTATCTGCTGCTCTCTCGTTGCACGACCATGATACGTGGCGAATGTTAATTTCCCTGTGGCGGATGATACGGTCGCTGGTCACGGATCAAAGAACACTAGGGATTTTTCTAGTCGCACGATCGATCAACGAGAGTCGCCGAGATCAATTTATACTCGCATCGAATTAGCGCAACACGATGCAACTGCGGTGACGCGTGCGTCTGACCACACACCGAGCCGATACTACTGTCGACATTACCTACTTGTTTACCCGTTTATCAGGGCCCGAGCGGTCGTATCGAGAGCCTCCTTTCGGTTGTTTAGCAGAAGCCCATTAACACGCGTATGGGATTGCCGCCAACACCCCTACGAACCTTAATTGCACAATCGCTTTCAGCTTGGCCAAGAAAAGCTCATCGATCTACGGGACGCGTAATGTTTTAATAGCGCGATCAGTTTCTATTACAGTTACGTTTTCGTTTCTCTGGCCACTGGCAGGATGGATGGAGGAAGCGAAAGAATTATCATTTATAGGCAGGGAAATCGCTGGAAATATCATTCGCGCGAAATGCGTATCATCGGTTTCCGAGTTAAGTTCTGTCACTTTATTTAGTTACTTGCTGTATCATTTTTTAATATCGTTCGTCTACGCTTTGTGCATTGTTCTAATCGGCTCAAGTACAGTTTATTGTCGAGTTACTGTTAAATATAATTTCGTTGCACGAGGGATACGAGCGTATCGATGGCAGTATTTTCGTACGAGATGCGAAATGTATTTTATTTCTAAATTCAAATTCAGAATTTGCTATGTTGTTTCGTACTCTAATTTTTCTATATTTTGCGCGTACGGTGAAAATATCATTCGCGCGAAATGCGTATCATTGGTTTCCAAGTTAACGTAATTTCCGTGTTTCTGTCACTTTATTTAATTACTTGCTGTATCATTTTTTAATATCGTTCGTCTACGCTTTGTGCATTGTTCTAATCGGCTCAGGTACAGTTTATTGTCGAGTTACTATCAAATATAATTTCGTTGCACGAGGGATACGAGCATATCGATGGCAGTATTTTCGTACGAGATGCGAAATGTATTTTATTTCTAAATTCAAATTCAGAATTTGCTATGTTGTTTCGTACTATACTCTTTCTATATTTTGCGCGTACGGTGAAAATATCATTCGCGCGAAATGCGTATCATTGGTTTCCAAGTTAACGTAATTTCCGTGTTTCTGTCACTTTATTTAATTACTTGCTGTATCATTTTTTAATATTATTTGTCTACGCTTTGTGCATTGTTCTAATCGGCTCAAGTATAGTTTATTGTCGAGTTACTATCAAATATAATTTCGTTGCACGAGGGATACGAGCGTATCGATGGCAGTATTTTCGTACGAGATGCGAAATGTATTTTATTTCTAAATTCAAATTCAGAATTTGCTATGTTGTTTCGTACTCTACTCTTTCTATATTTTGCGCGTACGGTGAAAATATAATTTGCGCCAGATACGTGTTATTTGTTTCCCGACTAACAGTTTCTACGTTGCTATCATTTTGTTTATTTATTCTCTATATGATTTTCTATACTGTTCCTGTGTATTTTTCTATATTATTCTATTAGCCCGCGTTATATACGTACGCTCTACCACATACAGAGGCGAGCATATAGATAGCAGCATTTTCATACGAAATATGTATTATTTACTTCTAAATTCATATTTTCTATCTTTCGTATTGTTTTCTATGTTATATCCTCCACTATTTTCCTACGTTTTCTATATCTTTCTGTTAGCCCATGCTACGTATGTACATTCTACTATATACAGGGGCGAGCATATAAATAGGAACATTTTCACCTGGGACGCGTATTATTTGCTTTTAAATTAACATTTTCTATGTTTATGTCATTTTGTCTACTTATTTCCTACCTTGTTTTTTATTCTATTTTTCCTGTGCCTCGCGCGTCATTCTACCAGCTCACACAGACGCGAACAGATATTATTTATCATTAGTTTATTATAAGTTATCGCTTAGTCCGTGCTCTGCACGAGCTTTCGGTTTTACATCTCGCTTCTTATATATCTACCTCTCCTCTTATCCACTCTATTATATCGCACACCCTTAATTATCCTGTCTCCAAAACTATGGCAACTTTTCGGCTTTTGCCCCCTTGCCGTGCTTCCTTATCGTCGTTCCTCCCCGTCTTGTATCGCCCTTCGCTTCTCTATTGTCGTTTCCAGTTCCGCTAGTCCTTCTGCAGTCTCGTTTAGTATGTTTTCTGTGTCCTCTGGTCCTCCCGTTATTTCGCATTCTTCCATTACATGTCTCGGGCCTTCTTCTTTCCTTTCGCATCTTTTGTCTCCCTCTTCTTCCCGGTAGTCCCTTGCTCTGGTCTCGTTTGCACATGCGAATCTTGCTAATACGTTTCCGTCCTTCCACTTCATCCTCCCTTCTAGGTATTTTGGTAGCTCTTCTTTGGCGATGACGTGAACAGATAAAAATGGGCACGTTTGCACGCGTTATTTCTTTCTAAATTAATAGTCGCCACGCCGTACAACGAAACACTCGAAAACGCGCAACGAATATCCAAGGGATATTAGGAGGAACTAAACCTGCAAACTCTGTCAAGTCGAATCATCGAAACTATCGAACGCTATTTATGCGAAAAGAATAAATAATCGTGGAATAAAAGAAAACAACTTTGCACCGTTACACGCGCATAATCGCCCGTTAGCGACATTCGCGGTGAATCGAAAAGATTAAAAATTGTAATCGCGCTTTTGCACGTGCTAATTTATATCGGGTGAAAAACAAAAAAAAAAAAAAAAGGAAAGGAAAAAAGCGATATCACATTATTCAATGTTTCGCAGAATTTATCCACGTTGCAAGATGAGACTAGAACGTTCATTGGCCATCATTTTTTGCTTCTGTGCGTACGGCAGACACGGCAGACGTTATCAAAGATCTATAATATTTTTCGGGGTGCTCGTTTTATCAAAATCAAAACAGTGAAAAGCGTGGCTACGGGCCTGCGTTTATTTACGGCTCGTAAAACATTTTTCCCCCTTTCTTTCTTTTTTATTCTCTCTCTCTCTCTTTTCCATCCTCGATACAAAATACGTCGCGTTGACAAATACGCCGGACGTACGGTTTTCGATATCGTTGTAGGCGTAACAACGCATTACACAACAGCGCCTTATTCTACGACAGCCTGTTTTTATTCGCCAAGTATCAAGATTAATTTCAATATTGCCGGAGAACAGCGATCCGATATCGATTCTGTCTCTCTCTCTCTCTCTCTCTCTCTCTGACTATCGACCCGAGATAATACGCCACGCTTCGAGATTTTTATATCGACCATCGCGTCCACTTTAAATCGCGTCGACGAAAATTACGGCGGTATCGTAATGGAAAATAAAAAATGGATCGCTTAATCGTTCCAGCCGGCGGATTAGATTCCTTTTCGATTCTACAGAGGTTCGTCCCTCCGATCCCGGTTTAAAGACTCGGGTCGCGAATTAGATTTCCACGATGTCTAACGTAATAATTGAAATAATAGTCGAACGTATCGCGATGACTATGACGATAATAATAATAATAATAATAATTTATCGCGCGCTTGGACCTGTCGTTTAGCGCAAGAAGGAGGTTCCCCGGCACGGCGGCTCGCTTTTCCTGCTATACATTTTCTTATCCTATTAACACAGTTAACGTAGCTTTAGAAGACACGTTAGGCGCGAACATAAGCTGGAGTAATAATATACCGCAAGACGATAGCGATGGAAAGAGTATTTCCAACGATTTCACTCGCTTAGTGGGAAAATTCATTTTTCGTTTATAGGATGGTACCCCGTTGGGGGTAGCCAGCCACATGATGATCAAACGGATAAAAGATTCTACCAAATGTCCAAATTGGACAAATCGTGAATGTGAAATTTTAAATAAAAAAAAAAAATATCTTTGCTTACGTATTGTTGGAACACCCGTTGGAATTTTGCAGATTCTTAATGGCACGCGACGTAGTAACGTTACGCTGAGAGTAAATAACATATACAGGGTGTTCGCGTCGTTAGTCAGCGCGTTTCTCGTAAACGTTAAGTGGGTGGAAAAAAGGGAAGGAAACGAATGGTTGAAAGTCGACTACATAAACGCGATAATATCTTCCTGGCAAGTGCGAAAACGCGTGTTCGCAGCTGCGCTGTTCTTTCGAACGGAGCCTTCCTTTTCGATGCTTTTCATTTGCCTCGCTTCTCTGTCTGCCTGCAGTTTCTTCTTCCATTGCGTCGAATGTCCACTGTCGTTTGCCGAAAAAGCACAGTGGACTAACATTCGTCGAGAAGCGATTAGCCTGAAAGATATTCCGAGTTTATTAGACGCAAAACGAGGAGGATCGTAGTACGAGGCCGTTTTATTCGTATTTCGTACGACGCTGTAGTTAGCAACGTCAAGGTAGAAAATTTAGGGAACGCCAGAGAAGACGATGGAAATTAAAATATAGCAAACGATACAGATAGAATAATACAGAGAAATGTCTCGAATTACTCAGCTGGGATGTATGACACGGACGAAGAGGAATTCCCAAGAGCGTGTCTAGATAAATTGAAGAAGCTGCGTGCTGGTACAAAGAAAGAAAAAAAGAGAAACACAAAATTGGTACGCTCCGTTGAAAGATAAATGAACAGAGAAACGAACAGAGAGACAACAAGTTGCACGAGCAACCGGTAAACAAGAATTATTAAATCAATTGGCCGGTACATAAGCAGCGCGGTGGGAGCTAAAGTTCTCGTAGAGGGTCGACGAAGAGCGCTAAATTCTAAACACCGTGGAATTTGCAAATACTATCGCCAAGATCCAAGAACGCTTGAGATTTCGCAGCCAAATAACACGCATACCCCTGTGGAAAAACGAGGACAAAACGTAGAACGAAATTGGCGTCGCCCTCGGCTTAGTTTTCGAAGAAAATCGAGTTGGAAAATTGATCGAGTACGCTGGAACGTGGCTAATTCCGCGCCGAGCGGGAATAAGTAACCGTCAGGAGGTCGTTCTGGGTGGGAAAACAAGTGGAAAATGTGGAATAACATTTTCCCGTTCGAGGGGCCTCGCTTTCGAGGGAAAGGAGAGCCGATGAATTTTCAAATTTATTTTTCTCGCGAACGAGGCGTCCCGCGGCGGAATCTTATTCCGCGTTTTCCACCTATTTTCACGCGCACAACCACCTCCCGTCGATCGTTTGGTGCCGCTCAGTCCGCAATTAGCCACGTTCTGCCGTACTCGACGAATTCGCGGACTCGATCTGCTCGAAGACCAGGGACGCAACGAGCGAATTTTACTTTTTCCTTATTTTCCCGCGTGGAATCGGCCCGTTGTCGCTTTCGCGCGTCGTTCCATCGGACTGCGGATTTGCAGCTCGGTCGAGACGCGAAGACGCGTTCAGGTTAAACGACTCTGCGCTTTTCCGACTTCGCAGCACGCAGAAAGAGACAGAGCCGAGAGTTCGATGAATGTAGAGCAAGGGAAGAGTGGAATTTCCCACGAACGCTGATTGCAACGTTCAGGAAGCGAGAGAAGTCGGCGCACTTTGTCCACCAACGAAGATAACGCGGTTGACATCGGATCGTTAACAGCGTCGTGACCACCGTTTCCTTGGCAAGCAGGCTAAGATTCGAGGATAAAAACCTACAGAAATTTATCATCACGCCATAAGTTGGCAACTTGCGACGAAGAGACCAGCGTCAACTTTAACGCGGACGACTGTCGATACACGCCACCCTGTACGAGTATTTAGCAAAATTACGCCCAACGTTCGAATCAATTCTACCGATTTACTCATCATTTTTGTCTTCACGCTATTCTGCCACGACGTTCGCGCGATATCTGTCGACATATAACATTGGCAAAGTTACTACAAAAATAGATAATAGAACACCTGCGTATAACAGTCAAGATCGTTCAAGTGGTCACCACTTCTAGGAAAACTCTACATCTGGTCTTCTTAGTTTTCTCAGGCACCGAAGCCATCGACAGCTACAGCATAGACAAAAGACTGCGGCGAAGACAGACCATAAACGGGTAGACAGGCGACGTTGGCTTGGGGGTTTTCAGCGATAGGGTAACGCAGCTAGCGTGCGGATCTGCACCAGCTCAAATTGTACTCTTACTCATGATCACACTTCCATTTAAATATATTTTCCGCCTTACAATTTCTCCACGAGTTTACTCTGTTTACACATCGAATAACCTCGACAGAGATAATACTAAAAGGAAGAAGTGTTCGATGATCCTGTCTGCTGTCTGTCTTCCTTCGCGGTGCAATCTCTTTAATATGTTTGTTTCGTGTAGGGTTTCGCGTCTCTGTACCTTTTTCGGGCGAGTATCGACCATCGAGGATTGGCAAACACGAGAGCAGACGGTGATCAGTGGCCATCTCTGCGACGACTTTCTTATTGAATATTATAAACATTGGCGGCATTGTCGAAGAACAACGTCGAGATAGCGGGACAACGTGATTAATTGATAGAAGAAGGCGAGTGCGATAAAGCAGGCTGAATGTAACGCGCGATAAATAATTTATTCGTCATCGTGACTGTCGCTTGATGTAAAAAGCGAAGTGTAGGGAAGTAGGAAAGACGGTAACGCGAAAAGAGAAGAAAAGAGGAGAAAGAAGGAAGAAACCGTATAGAGAACAAGGTAGAACGTAGTTTCATTTTGGAAAGCGGAATACAGACGCGCGATATCATTTTACTGTTTTTCGCCGTATCACAGCGGGCACGTAGGATTTTTGCGAGTGCTGCTGGGACAGCTGATGCCGGCAAACCACAAAAATAAGCGGAATAGACTTAATACCATTAAATTCATGCATCGTCCGCAATGTAATTCCAGCGTACGCGTCTAGCCTGCTCAGGGAAGACTGTATTTTCGAGCGTACACGACGAGCGTGTACCGCGGACAGCGAGAAAGAAAATAGCGCTTCGTCCCCTGCCCTGCACTTTCAAACGTCTAATTATTTTCCGCGTCTAACGCGCTCGTTTAAGACGCGGCGGTTGTACCGCGTTACGCGAGTGTGGCACCGTTGCAATTTGATTGAAACGTCGAGGCGATCCGCAAACCGTCGCGACGCAAATTCCTGCCCGATCTTCTTATCCATCGATCTTCTGTTTCTAGTTTCCGTTGTAAAGAAATTACAGTCGGACGATCCATCGACCAGTTGGCTGCTGCGACCCCTTCGAAAAGTAAAATGCTTAAACACTGGGTCACGGTGACTCACGAATTCCAAGGGAAGATAGTGCGGCGTGGACGGTGCGGTGGAAAGATAAATCTAAGGAAGGAAAGAAAATGAGAAGTAAGCGAGGCAGAGGAGTACGCGTTTCTTAGAGGCGAATTTCATTTGGAAGGACCAGCGACGATCCTCGATAACGTTTAATTATTGTTTAACGCGTACGAATGGGCATTCGTATTTTAAAGCGACGAAAACGATATGAATAGCGAAGACCCTGCGTTTAAGGGGGTGGGGGTGGGGGGGCTAAGGTTAATTCGTACAAAAATAAGGCATGTTTTTGTGAATTATTCGTGACGACACAGTTAAAATCTCTTTATTAAAAGCAATAGTACATTAAAGTATGACACTCGAAGAATATTGTATAAAATTTTCACGGAGAAATATTCAAAAATACGGCAATGGCAGCGATTATTCGGACGTGTCTCGGAAAAAAGTAGAATTGTTCATAACTTGGTGCTGGATCGTCTGAAATAAAAAAATCAAAGTTCATTCGTTAGGTAACGGTTTTCCCCGGGTAACGCTGGCAGGGTTTTTCGAAAATTTCAATTTTTCACCTTTTTGGAACGCTTTGAAATTAGCCGCAAATTTTTCAACAAATTTTCGCAAAATCGGCTAATTCTCCCTTCAAAGTGTTCCAGAAAAGTGAAAAATTGAAATTTCGAAAAACCCTTCCAGCGTTACCCGGGGAAAACTGTTACCCAACGAACGAACTTTGCTTTTTTGATTTCGGATGATCCAGCACCAAGTTATCAGGGGCACCGCAAGTCTACCCTTTTTTCCGAGACACTTCCGAATAATCGCTGCCATTGCCGTATTTTTGAATATTTCTCCGTGAAAATTTTATACAATATTCTTCGAACGTCGTACTTTAATGTACCATTGGTTTTAATAAAGAGATCTTAACTGTGCCCTCAAAAATAATTCACAAAAACATGCCTTATTTTGTACGAATCAACCTTAGCCTTCCGACCTTAATCGTTTCTCAGCTGATTTGCACGCGCGATTCGTTTGAAAATCGCCGGCTGCTGTACAAGCGCAACGAAAGGCGAATTTGCCAGGTTAAAGCGTAATCGATAGAAGTTGCGTCTAAATATTTATCCGACTTGAAATGATTAATATTTACGCAGCCTGCAATTTGAAATGTCGATATTGTCGATATTGGCCGATCGAAAGATTGGCGCCGATTCCTATACACGCATTAACGCGATATCGCTTCGTCTAATTCATTATCGTGGCCAGATATTTCATCGCCATTATTATTCGAACAAGTTGCCACTGAAGTTACGCCGTGTACGATCAGATAGGGAGAGGGTGCAGCTGAAAAACACGATACGCCATATTTTCCGGCTTTTATGCGCCAACGATTCGAAAATTCAATATTTGATCTGGATAGTCGGACGTTGCGGAGTGCGAGCCGGCGGACAAAGTTGCCCGTAGGAACAATCGGCTCGTTCTAACGCGTAACCAGCCGTGTATCGTGTTCGGCTAACCCATTAATCGAACCAATTCTTAACCGGCAGCCTGTATAATGGCGAAATAAAAAATCGATAAGCGCATTGCCGTGTCAACGACGGTGTAACGTCGACGCGCCGTTGTCGAAGCTCGGTAAGCTGCAACAACAACGACAACGATGCTACAACGAAGCAGAAGCGACGGTCACGAAGCAACGCTCTTAGCTGCGAGCTCGTTGACTCGAACCTCCAGGGCGACGTTACGATCTTCTATTTGCTATTTTCCACAAATATAGCGACACAGGTGTCGACCTATCGAAATCTCTGCGAGCTGAAGAGCTTTCACGCGAAGCGAAATTTGGCGTTGGCAAAATTTCGGCCGGCGGAATTTCTCCAACAGCCGCGTTCCACCGATTTCCTCGTCAAGGTCTTCGAGGACAACGATCATCATAAAAGTCGTAAAAGTCCGCGCGACGATCCACGACGACAGCTGCGTCTTGGAAGACGCGTCACGTGGCTGGCGGCTCGTCGACGAAGCGGAAGTCGCCAGGCGAGGAGCCGAGCGCGCGCGCTTCTTTTTTTCGCGCGCGCGAGCGTGATTGACGGACGAGGAGGAGGAGGACTGGAAAACGATCGACCGACAGAGTATCGATCGAACTTAAGAGCCCTCGATTGGCGTACCTGCCGACAGAGGGCATGTGGCGAAAATACAACCGCGTTATTCGCGGTCGTTGCGTTTTCACCTGACAGGTGAATCGATCAAATTCTTCCGGCGTCCGCCCCGCCGCGCTTCCACGGCACCGCAATCTCTTCCCGTCGACGCTTCCAAGAGAGACTTCGATCGCGCCGCGACGGCGACATCAGCGCTTCGCGTGCTTCCAGCGAATAAAAAGAAATTCTCTCCTTTCTTTCTTCCTCTTTTTCTCTTTTTTATCCTCCCCTTTCCATTCCACCCTCGTTCCTCTCTCTCTCTTTCTCTCTTTTTTTTTTTTTTTTAATAAATAACGTTTATTAACGCGTAGTCCCGTCACGCTACGATGTTTCCTCGCAGATTAAATGTAACTGGGTCTGAGAATAGAAAATCCAGTTTGAAGGAACATTACGAGGTTCGAAGTTTTAGTATTGTTTATAGTTTACACGGTTTACGGAGGTGCAGGAGGAATCGCGATTTGCGAAGAATAGAGAATAGGGAAAATGTGTGCTGCGTGTTGCAAGGCTTAATTGAAGAGATGATTTCGTCATTTTGTTTCGCCCGTCTGCGTAAGATGGTTTTAATAACAATGTTTTTCAGAGTAGAATCAAATCAGTGATAGTGTAAGTTAATCGCGTTACAAGCATCTATGTTCAAGTTGGAATACTTCTTTTTGTTTTTGTAATAGTGCAATTATCTTTATGGTGTTACAATGGTGATAGTGGTAATACGAGAATTTTATTTCTGGCTGAGCTTATTTATGGCTGAGATGTAAACTCTTCTTTGTTTTCCATAATATACAAGACTTAACAAACATTTCTATGTCCACGTTTCAGAACAGATTAAATACCTTTTTGCCAGCTTCTTTAAACGCGCTAAACGAGTCTTTGAAATATTTCCAGGTGCTCTAAGTATGCTAAACAAATTTTTTAAATATTTCCAGCTTCTCTAAACGCGCTGAAACAATCTTTGAAATATTTCCAGGTGCTCTAAGTATGCTGAACAAATTTTTTGAATATTTCCAGCTTCTTTAAACGAGCTAAACAAGTCTTTGAAATATTTTCAGCTTCTTTAAACGCGCTAAAATAATCTTTGAAATATTTCCAGGTGCTCTAAGTGCGCTAAACAAATTTTTTAAATATTTTTAGCTTCTCTAAACGCGTTAAACAAGTCTTTAAAATATCTCCAGGTTCTCTAAGTGCGCCAAAGAATTTTTTGAAATATTTCTAGCTTCTTTAAACGCGCTAAACAAATTTTTTAAATATTTCCAGCTTCTTTAGACGCATTAAACAAGCCTTTGAAATATTTCCAGGTGTTCTAAGTGCGCTAAACAAATTTTTTAAATATTTTCAGCTTCTATAAACGCGCTAAAACAATCTTTGAAATATTTCCAGGTGCTCTAAGTGCGCCAAAAAATTTTTTGAAATATTTCCAGCTTCTTCAAACGCGCTAAACAAATTTTTTAAATATTTCCAGCCTCTTTAAACGCGCTAGAATAATCTTTGAAATATTTCCAGGCGCTCTAAGTGTGCTAAACAAATTTTTTGAAATATTTCCAGCTTCTTTAAACGCGCTAAACAAATTTTTTAAATATTTCCAGCCTCTTTAAACGCGCTAAAATAATCTTCGAAATATTTCCAGGCGCTCTAAGTGTGCTAAACAAATTTTTTAAATATTTCCAGCTTCTCTAAACGCGTTAAACAAGTCTTTGAAATATCTCCATCTTTAAACGCGCCAAAAAAATCTTCAAAATATTTCCACCTTTCCTAAACGCGCTAAACGAATCCCCGAACTATTTCCAGGTGCTGTAAACGCGTTGAAAAAATCCTCGAAATATTTCCAGCCGCCGTGAACGCGTTCAACGGACATTTCCGACGTTTCTAAACGCCTGGAACGCGAAATTAGAAAAAAGAACTAGTTTCAAGAACACCGTTAGCACGTAACGAGAAGGAACGTGGATCCCTGCAAGGAGAAACGTTTCCTTCGGCGTGCATGACCGCGATTTCCTAAAGGGCCGGCCGTTGTGCGATTCGAGTACGTGTGAACCCGGCTTCAGGCACACGGCAGGTTGACTCGCACTACTGGCCAGCTCAAGGCTGCCCGCTCGGTCGCATTCCAACTTTTCCACCGGCGTCACTTCTCTCCTATGCACCAGGCACGCGGCTGCCGCTACGTCCGCGTGCAACACGCTGCAACTCGTTGCAGCGCACCGCAACGCGACGCTTCGCGTCTCCTCGTTACATTATGTCGCCACGTATAATCGGCGTGTGCACCATCGGTTGCGTTATCCTTCCACGTGTGCAACCGTGTGCAGCGACGTACGCTCACGTTGCCAACGTTTCTACCCGCGCAGCTTTTCCATTGTTTTTCCAAGTTCGCAGGCCAATCAACCTGATCGAGACACGCTCAAGGTGATTCAGCTTGTTTCGGCGAAATTGCTCGCTCTTCCTTTTTGTCTCTTCTCTTTTTTTTTCCAGATGGGACGGGGAAAATGATACGGTTCTCGGATACTTTTTAGCGTAGTATTATTGGTACTGTATACGCATTATGGAGTAACAGGCATGCAAATAAGATACCCTCGTTTCCATAATTCCTACCAGATACATACTATTTAGTTCAAAATTACTATTGTCACTCTGCGAACAGCGAAATATTAGGCAAATACGTGGCGCTGTTTCGCACAAAATATACGCGAAACGTATGGACAAAGCTAATTTTACGTCGTTATAGCTGCTTATTTGTTCGCCGTTTCTTATTATCCTTGCGCACATCTATCGATAGTATACGACGCATGTACGAAAATTTTTGACCGATCGTCGAACGCGTCGTGTTCATTTCCACGTCCCATCTCGTCGTCTGTCGTGAAGTATCTTTTAGGCGGCGGAAAATTGATTGCACGGCGTGTAAGTTTGATTGTAATTAGCATGCAAGTGCAGGAAACAAGAACCACGAAACGTCTTTCTGCCTTGTATCCGATATGTCTTTTCTGTTACTTCGCTTCATTTTTTAAGCATCCTTTATACAGAAAACAGATCACTGTCTAATCTCTACTTTTCATTCACGTTCGCCGAAGTATACATCTCCGAATACATACGCAAGCTATCGATCAATTAATTCTTCTTTAGCTTTCCAATTACGAAACTTGCTCGTTAAAACCACCCGCGATATGCAAAAAGACGCGAAACGATGAAGCAAACGACCGGTTACGATCTTCAAAAAACGAAAGAAATTTCTCTATGCAACTTGCGCACTCCAAGCTGTCCGCGTAAAGCTGTAAACGCATAAGAATGTTGTTGAATGTAATTGAAATTGAAATGAACGAATGTGAAAAACGTAATTGAAGTTGAGCACGAATCTCGCAGCCAAGAAGCGACTCGGCTAACGGGCCAAGAAGAAAAAAGTAGAACTATCCGTGCGGTGTAATGTACTGGTTGTAATTTCTGACAGGTGAAATCGGGCTTTTGGAAGCTGCGTGCGTGCAGGTAGAAAGGCGTAAAAATTGCTCGTACAAACGTTTCTAATTGCGAGAATCTTTGTCAAGTTGCATCTGGACGTAGCCTAGACGAGCAACATACGGCCGCATGCACACACCTGTGCACGATTCTACTCATCCCGGCCATATTATATCGCCGCGTATATATCCTGTGACGCGTGTCTGGGTGGATTAAACTGGAGCGCGCGCGCGGTCGCTCACGTTCACCCCCAATAATCGCGGATATATATACGGCGGCACAGGTGAATGTGCGCCCCGTGTACACACGCGGTGTACTATGTTGCATTATGTACGTGTGCGTACCTATGGACGTATGCCCGGATGGATTATCAGGGACATGTGTGCGCACATGGGAATATACGCGCGAGCGGTAACAGAAACACGCGCGCCTGTTAACAGGGACGCGTATGTGCGCGTGTGCACGTCGGTGAATATTCATGCCCTCTCTGTATCGGATCATGTCACGGGTAATGTGTTTCTTGCGGATTCTCGAAGAAGTTAATGCGACCTGTCTGTGAATATGATCCTTCGACTGCGCTCGTTACGCTCCACTCCTCCTCTTTATCGCCGCGTCTTATCGCCTTCCCACTTTTCCATTCCTTCTTCCGCGCCAGCAATTAGCACTCGATGCGGTTCCAGCGGTCCAATAGGTTAGGCACGGATTAGCTTTCGGTTAGGTTAGGTTTGCTTTGTGAATCTCGCGCGTTTAAGTTTGTCGAGGCTTGCCGAAGACGTCCATGCGAGCTGTCCGTCGACATGATCCTCCACTCTTCGTCAGTTATCCTTTGTTCGTCGTCCTCATCGTCGTCTTATCACGTTTCTACTTTCCATTTCTTCTTCCGCGCCAGCAATTAGCATTCGATGCGGTTCCAGCGGTCCAATAGGTTAGGCACGGATTAGCTTTCGGTCAGGTTAGGTTTGCTTTGTGAATCTCGCGCGTTTAAGTTTGTCGAGGCTTGCCGAAGACGTCCATGCGAGCTGTCCGTCGATATGATCCTCTGCTCTTGGTCCTCATCGTCGTCTTATCACGTTTCTACTTTCCATTTCTTCTTCCGCGCCAGCAATTAGCATTCGATGCGGTTCCAGCGGTCCAATAGGTTAGGCACGGATTAGCTTTCGGTTAGGTTAGGTTTGCTTTGTGAAACTCGCGCGTTTAAGTTTGTCGAGGCTTGCCGAAGACGTCCATGCGAGCTGTCCATCGATATGATCCTCTGCTCTTGGTCCTCATCGTCGTCTTATCACGTTTCTACTTTCCATTTCTTCTTCCGCGCCAGCAATTAGCACTCGATGCGGTTCCAGCGGCCCAATAGGTTAGGCACGGATTAGCTTTCGGTTAGGTTAGGTTTGCTTTGTGAAACTCGCGCGTTTAAGTTTGTCGAGGCTTGCCGAAGACGTCCATGCGAGCTGTCCGTCGACATGATCCTCCACTCTTCGTCAGTTATCCTTCGTTCTTCGTCCTCACCGGCGTCTTATCACGTTCCTACTTTTCCATTCGTTCTTCCGCGCCAGCAATTATCGTTTGATCCGGTTGGAGGGTGAATGGAGGTTCGACTTGGGTCTGGTTTGCTTTGTGAGACTCGTGGATTTAGCTTTGTTGAGGATTCTCCAAGAATTTAATGCGACCGATATGATCCACCGCCTGCGCTCCTTATCTTCCACTTCTCATCTTTATCGCCTTATCACCTTCTTATTCCTCGACTCGTTCTTCCACGCGACCAATTAACACTTGATCCGCTTTGGGTTAGGTTAGGTCCGCTTTGTGAAATTTGTCACTTCAACTTTGTTGAGATTTTGCGGTTGATTTACCTTTCGAAGCAGACTCGTCGTGCTTCTTTTTCACGGTGTTTGACGACGTTTGCCAGCCATGCTATTCTTCTTGGGTGTTCAGCAGCTGTCGCTAAAACGTGGATCGAGACTTTGCAGTTGCTTCGGCGTTTTAAAAGCATCCGTCGTGCTTCCTTTTCTCACTTTTCTTACACTTTTGTTATAGTTAAACAACAGCCTCGCGATAAGAATCGCCTTTATTACACCGTGTTTGATATTCGATCGCACGAGTTATCGTGCGACGCGGTTTCAAATGCGTTTAGTCGCGGCGAATCAGGAGAAAAATAGAATCGACCGGGCGATTCTCGCCAGTTTTAACAATCGGTTAATCCATCGACGTGGTTTAATGTGTCGATATCATCCGCGCAACCCCCAGCGACCGATCTAAACCTGCACACCACCATCGTCCCACACCAGACGCGTGTTTCATTAAATTCAATCTCCCCTAGTTTCTCTCTGCTCTTCCATTCGCTCGAACCTCCCACAATCTCGACACAACTCATCCGCCTAACGGTCAGAACTCAAACAGAAAGACTTTACGTTGCATCGAACCGCCTTCGAGTCGCAATCTCGATACAGTCGCCACGCTTGCCAATAAACGCGCACGATTCTGCACACGTTGCACGATGTCACCACGCACACACCCACGCAGCTACAGTCCATTAGATTATATTACGAATGCAAAGGTGAGAGGGTGAGGTACACGCGAGACGAGCACACGTACAACCTGTACAGGGTGTCACAAAATCTATGACAGATACTTGTACGTTGATTTCATACAGGTGTCGGTGTTTGGAGCAACTTGAGAAAGGTAAATTTTTGAGCAGAGGCTTCGAAGAAGAGTCTACGTCTCTTATGATACTAATTACAGGCGATTGTTAATTAATGCAATTGCCTCAGAGCTCTACGTAGAATCGAACGAAGCATAGTGATCGATATACAGGGTGGTTGGTGGTACAAGAGGAAAGGGGGTGATTGTACGGGAAAAAAGAAGTCGAAGATATAGAATAACATTCTTTTCTTTTTTTAATTTTAATTTAATTTTATTTAAATAACGTACCGCACGCGTACCGAGCGAAAATTCAAAGTCGATTTTCTCGAAAACAAAGGCTCGAACGACAAATATTTATTCCATATTTTCGACTCCTTTTTTCGCGCAGAATCACCCCCTTCCCGCTTGTACCACCAGTTACCAACCACCCTGTATAAGACGATAAGAATGAATACAAAAATATAGTACGATATAACATCAGATATACATAAGCTTGCAGCGATGGTCAATATTTTTGCCTCAATATTTCTCCATATATTACACCGCTCAAATATCCGCCACATACCGAAGGCAATAAGATCAATAGCTCGACCGAGACCAGCTGGGAAAAAAGACATTCTACTACGAAGAAGAAGAAGAATACAAGCAAAGAATAGAGAGAGAGACAGAGAGAGGAATTATGCACATCGTGCAACAGGTACAAAGAAGAAAGTGTAGAGTACATATTATCAGAACATCCTTTATATGAACAAATAAGAGCATCGAAGGAAGCGATTGAAACTCGATGGGATTTGAAGGGATTCGAAGGGAAACGAGACAGAGGGAGAAACATTAACAGAGCAAACTGAAGACGATGCAAGACGACTGTTTAACCGCGCGAAACAAGCAACAAAAATAGGAGCATCCTACAGAAGAAATCCAAGGGTCACAGGACTACGCTGAACGCAACTTCGCGTGATTAGTTGTCACTGAACCGTAGAACGTGGAAGAAACATTTTGCGAAGTGCTCGTTTCTTGTCGCTTTGGTGGCACTTCGAACACGGTTCACTGAGACAATCGTCAGACGACAAAAATTGGTCCATTCCACTTTGGACGGGATGTTGTAGCCCATTTACCGCATTCTGCCGGTCTCGTGAGTTCAGATTATCGCTCATTCTGCTCGTTACGGAACTACCTGAACGATAAGACTTTGCCTTCTTTGGAAGACCGTGAAAATGGGCTGTCCCTTGCTCGGTAGCGAGTGAAGCAATTGCACGGCCAGAGGTGGCGGAAGGTCATCGAAAAGAGTACGAGTAAGGGAGGAAGCAGATCCGTCGGTTTGTCCGCGAAGCCGGAACGAACCTCGCGCTCAATCCCAATTACCTACGCGCGAACCTAAGCCGAGCAGTTTTGAGATAAAACGCGAAGCAATCGCGGCAATAACTGGCAAATCGCGGACGAGCTACGAGCAATATCGCGATGAAGAATAGACAAAGCAGCGATGCAACGCGCAACAAGAATCCGCAGGTATTTTGCAGCGGCCTGTACCAGCATCGACGAAGAGAGAGGAGCTCGCGTACGCGTGAAATGAGGAGATAAAAGTCTGGCCACTCTCGGCCGGTCTCATCAGCAGCTGTCGCCTCTACTTGTTGAATCTGCTTTTCCTCGCCCTCGTCCCTCCCCCGCGGCGGCATACTAGCGCCAACCACCCACGTCCCCCGCCCCATCCGCTGCCGCGACATTCAGCTGGCCGTTGTTTTGCTTTTCGTACGCCCACGCGCTTTTGTTTCCTTTTCCCTGCGGCGCGATCGACGCGCCCGAGTATCGCCTCGTGCTCGTCCAACCATCGTCGCAAACTGCATCCAACGACGCGTCGCAGCATCGATCCTCGTCCACGTCCGACGTTTCGTTCTCATGTCGTACACGCGCGCACGTGCGCCTGGCCCGGATAATTGACGCGCGGATCCCTGGCCCGCCTCTGGCTTTCCGTAACGGCGAACGTAAGCCGCTTCCGGAACTGGGCCAGCGGATGATAAGGATTAGAAGGCGCTTATTTCCATGTTCCCTGCGTGTTCCTTCGTATCCGCTGGTGGAAGCGCGGATGGTTAAGCTGTGGCTGTTGGCGCGTTTATCGCCAAAGTCGCGCGCCAATGAATAGTCACGGGTTTCTCGCTGCAACCGGAAACTCGTTTGGAGCGAGTGGTTGCAGCAAGGCACTCGCCCGCTAATCGCAAGTGGCCATTTCCATCGATTTTCTTCTCCGTCGAGTTGCATCGATTCTTTTTTATCGATACAAATATACAACGCGTGCCGCGCCCACAGTCAACAGACGCGTTCGCATTTACCGAAAGATGGTCCTTGCGCCGAACGTCACATATGCAGCTATCGTGAAGCTATCGATCAGCCGCCTGATCGTCAGAAATTTGTCGATGGTACTCGGAGTTTAGCGAAAAGAGTACACAGCAAATCATTCCGTAGCTGTCGTTGCTTTGCGTAACTTGCAGTCGTGGCGAAACGCTGCGTCTTTCGACAAGATCCACTCGCCAGGTGAATTTTCGGTGTGGTCCGCTAATTAAAAGACGAGTGTAGGCTTTAGCGTGTTGCATCGATCGGAACATTGCCGAATGAGACTCGTCACGACGCCTTTTGTCGTAGAATCGAATCGATTGCACCGAACGTTCTCCTTCGTCAGCGTCCTGCGATCGCTGCCACATTTTTCCTCTGACGGAATCCGTCGATCGCCTGGTGCGTGGCTCGAGTTCGAACGTTTTGGCAGTTTTGGACACGTTGATTGATCGTTACGGATACGTGAGAACGTTGGAACATTGGAATATGAAGAACAGGTGTGACGTATGTTTACGTTGAACGTGTTTAGATGCAGGTGGAGTTGAACGGTGAGTTTACTTTTCGTTTTCATTCTAATTCAGTGGAGCTATAAGGATAGGAAGATAGGTTTCGTGATGCGACTAGTAGATAAGATAAGATAAGATACTATTAATGGAGATGTAATCGGAAGTCATCGAAAGCCGGCAGACACGGATCGCAAATAAACGATAAAAATAATAAATAAATACCGCTTGATTGAACAAACTTATTCTTCGTTAAGTGAACTCGAGGCTGCATTGAAAAATTTGCATTACTCGTTTGCTACAATTAACCTGATGATCAAGATCGTCTGTCTACTGTCGAGGAGAGAAATAAATGCACAGGTACAGGTAGCAGGTACCAACGAAGCTTGTCAAATTATTACTAGCGTGTCACGTTCGAGCTTTACCTGTTGTGTATCCTAGTAGTGAGTAGGTTAATTGGTAAATAATTGGGATAAATATTGTTATAAATTGTCCACTTATTTTTATCTCAAATTGTGTAGATAAAACAAACCCTCGCGTAAGTTCCATTTCTCTGGGACAATGTTAAGTGTCGGCAAAGATATAAATTCGCATAAATATGCACGATCTATTAATAACCGAGCAACCAAGACGTTTGCAGATCCGACATGTTTATGCAAATTTATATTTTTACGAGCACAACCGAACAAGCGGAACTTACGCGGAGGCTCGCTTCACCTGTTAAACGTCATAACGAGTTTTATATACAGGGTGTTTGGTAACTGGTGATTCTACGCGAAAAAAGAAGTCGAAAATATAGAATAAAGTGTTTTTCTTTTTTTAATTTTAATTTTATTTCAATCAATTTTAATTTAATTTTATTTAAATAACGCACCGAGCGAAAATTCAAAGTGGATTTTCTCGAAAACGAAGCCTCGAACGAGAAATTGTTATTCTACGTTTTCCACTTCTTTTTTCGCGCAGAATCACCCCTTGTACCACCAGTTACCAACCACCCTGTATTTCAGCTGTTTTACATATTTTTCATACAGCGCGCGTTTCGCGTACCTTCGTTTGGACCAGCGGAGAAGCATCGTTGCTGCGTTAACGCGACGTCTAAATCGCGATTTTCTTTTCCGATTAATTTATCTTTCGGTCTCCTCCAGTCAACCTGCTCGCTGCGCCGAATTTTCAATGAAATTTACGTCCCTTGCCGGTTTCGCAATAATGGCAAGAATGCCGTACTTCCAGTACTACAACGTGCTCTCGAATTCGAGTCTGGAAACTGCAGATGTGCGCCGTTCCTTAAGCACATTTTCAGCGGTTCGAGTTACTCTTTTCAAAGTACATTAGTCAACCGACCTAACGCGGCAATAGTTTCGCGGTGTAAAATTTGCTAATTCCAGCTGAAGCCAGGAAAAACGGCTCTCAAATCTTCTAGCGAGTTCAGCGATCTTCGTATCCCAATTTGACAGCAACTGCGCCATACGGCAGCTTCAACGTAGCTGGAAATTTCGATGATTTTCGACCGTGTTCGTTCGTCGATCGCGATAATTCTACGCTTGTATCGTCGTTGCACGGTGTCGTGGTCGTTTTCCACGGCGCAGCCTCGAATTTGCGAACGGCGGAAGAAAGGATTTTATTGTTTTAATTATCGAATAACGCGAGTCCACTTGAAAATTGCCGGCGATCTTACGATCGAACGGCTGCTCTATCTCTTCCAACAGATTTTTATCTTCTGTATCGATTAGCGCGATTTTTCTTATTCCAAGATAACGCGCTGACTTCCATGCCTTCCATGTTTCTCAATCTGACGCAATGAAATTGATTTCTCGATGAAATCGTACAATCGAAACCGAACCTGGTCGGGTTAAGCAGCAGTTGAGCCGAGCTCCAAAAAGCAAGATCTCCCGTTTCATATTACTTCGTTCGATCGTAACAGAACGAATTTTCAAACGATGGGACATTACTGAAGATTCTCAACGCGAGAATTGATTATAATCGAGAATAAATAAAAAAAAGAAAGTGACGGGACAAAGTGCGCCGTACGTAATTCGATGAAATAATATAAACGAAAGAGACGTCTCGTCTATGATTCTCTCGTAAAACGAAAGAGACTTCTCGCACGAGCCAACAAGCTAACACGTTACGCAGGCTAATCGTACGGACGATTGGCAACAATTTTGTTTACGAGCGTACGTTAAGCGCGATCGGGCCGCGCGACGTACGAAGACGAAGAGAAGGTTCGTTCCGCGTGTTCCACGGCGGATTCCTGGCTCGCAAATCAGCCCCCAAGTAGGGCATCCCGTACAAGCGGAACGTATCCGACGTTTTCGTCGTGCCGCTACGTTACACCGAGCCAAAGTGGCTCGAGCTATTTGGAAGATGCCGGCGCAAGCGTGGCGTCGTCTGTTCCGCCGCCCTCCACGCATGTGCATCGATTATGTGCGTACGCGTGAAAAATTACTCGCACGGAGGCGCTTGCCCCGCGGCCTTCCTCCCGTGCCCACGCGCCGTCAGCGGCCAACGTTTTTTAATAAATACCTGGGTAACCCGATGATGATGCCTCTGGCAGCGGCTCGCGCTTCCTGACAAATTGTTTCTGCCGTAAAGCAACGTTTATTCGCGCCGGCTCCGGCTTTATTATTATTGTTATTATCGGCAGCTTTTTCAGCGCCCTATATTATCCGAAGATCGTAGGGTCCAGGCCGATTCTCGTCCAAGTGCGAAACGGCGCAGACCTTCATTTTTCTTCGTTTTTCATCGCCTTGGTCAGAGTTTAGGGAAACGTTAGAAAATAAATTATTCGTTGAGCGCGTTGTACTTTTCGCTCCGTGCGTTCGGAGGCGACCGCTTGGCAGCGAGTGAACTGTCGGACGAGCGACAGCGTTCGACGATCAATGGTAGTTGAATCGTTCGAACTACGTTTCACGTAGTCTTGCGAAGATCGGCGTACCGTAAGAACCGCGAGTGGCAGATTATTCGAGTGGCCCTGTAGAGTAGCTGCGATTGGACATTTCACGGCGTTCGTCTGCTTTACATCTTGAAATGTATAAACACGAGAGCATGGACGTACGCGGATGATAATGAGATTTCTTGTTGCATGAAGACCAGGTAGAGCGGAGTGACTGTTTGGTAAATTGCGTTAAGATGAAATTAGACGCGAGTGACTGTGATAGATCTAGTCAGGCGTACGTATTTTTATGATTGTATGATAGGGCAAACTTTATTACGATTGCCGTATCGTCGCCACGTTTTTACGATGTTGCGTTGTCAGCGCTGCGCTACGCGTAGCGAAACAACATCGACGTGATCTAACGTTAATGAAATTTATTGCCGCATGAAGGTGACTCACAGTCGACTGATCTTTTTGTTAGCCTAATGTTGGTAGGCGTAAAATGTCTCGCAGTAACTAGATCGTAAGTTACGTTAAGATGAAATTAGATGCATGCTATGTGGAGTGTTCAGGCGTCACGAACGTGTTACGGATGCGAGAAAAGACGTTATATAAATACAGAGGCATCGTGAAGAAGCTACGAAGCGAGCACAAAGCGAGACTTGCGATTATTGTTATAATAATCATACAGGGTGGTTGGTAATAGTTGTACAAGCGGAGTGGGGGTGATTCTACGCGAAAAAACAAGTGGAAAATATAGAATACAAATTTTTTTCTTTAATTTCTCCATCGAGACAACGATGTACAGTGAGATCCGTTACAACGAGACGCGATAAAGTGCAGGCGTACCGAGCTAAAATTCAAAGTCGATTTTCTCGAAAACGGAGCCTCGAGCGAAAAATTGTCATTCTATGTTTTCCGCTTCTTTTATCGCGTAGAATCACCCCCGTGTACCACCGGTTACCAAGCACCCTGTATTACAACAAGCGGACAACCGACTTAATTTTCGAGTACAAGAAAACTGGCCAAACTGGCACTTGCTTAAATTTATCCTTTCGATTGTATTTTTCTACCGACCGGCGTTGCGGAGAAATTAGAAATCGTCGGATAAAGCTGAGGGGAAATTGGAACGCGCAGGCGGAAACAAAGTTGCGAATAGACGAAACGGCAGAGAAAGAGATACGCGATGAATTTTTCATATCGGATTCTTGTTCGGTACTTGTTGTTTTTTCTTTCCAACTTGCCAACGCGTAAAAGTGTAGTAGCGTGACATCAGGCGATCTTGCAGGTCGAAGCATAATAGCTACTCTTGCTTTCTATCGTAGCAAGCGGCGCAAGTTCATTGCCGGTCCCTTTCTACGTTCTATACTTGTTAGTATTATTTAATGCACGACACGTGCTTGTGTAACATCTTTTCCCTGCTTATATCCGGGATAAGTAATTCCTATTACGATCGCGATATTTATAGCGCAAGTGGAAGCTTGCAAAGTTTGCCGAGAATTCGTAGTAAAAAAAAAAAAAAAAAGAAAAAAAAATAGGAAACAGCGACATAGTAAATTACGCAGCTATCGGCATAAAATAACGTTAAATAATTCGTTACGACCAATGAATCTTCATAACTAGATGGATAGCTGTTATGAGAGCACATTAGTAAACAGCGTGAATAATTTTACATAAATCATTAATGCTATGAAACAGCGATTTATCCGGCATGTTTGTTTTCATTAATGCAACACATTTCTCAGATTCCTCGTATCTCTCGAGCTGTATTTATTATTCCTGATGCAACAGCGGAATCGCCGATTTCTCAGAAGCGAAATCTTTGTCTCATTTTTTAGCCGCGTCTCGTCTACGTATAATAATAACATTTCACGATTTTGAGGGGAAATTTCGAGTCCTTTTCGGACTTGAAAGGAAGAAGAGTCTTCTCGTTCGTCGTATCGTCGGTTTAGTCTCGCGTTGGTAGAACATGAAACTACGCGAATGATTTCTTTGAAAATGGTTTGTTTCACGATTATACCTTGCAAATTTATTCACCGCTCTCTCTCTCTCTGTATATCTCGCGCAAAGCTCATAGCTTGGGCAAAACGAGACCGAAGGGATCGCGAGTTCGTAAGAAATTTCGCCAGCGGATTGCGGATGCTTTCGAGCTGACGCGAGTCTCTTCTTTCGCTAACCGATGCCTGCACGGTTTCCCGCTTTTCTGCAAATCACCAGCCGCTTCCATTTCCAGCCGACTGCCACTGGCGAGCTGGCTCGGCCGACTAGCTTTCGTTTAGCGTCTTCTGTCGTACTCGCTCGCTTCCTGCAGCTCGAATTTCTTTCTCTGGTGTGTCTCTGGCCCGCGGACGTTCGACCGTTCGGCGGCTGGCGAACGCCGTCGAGCTCGGGCGGAAAACTACGCCAGGAAGCGGCTTCCTCGACAGCAGCTTCGCCGTCGCGCGTCTTGCGCTCAGCGAGACAAACTTGGCGCCACGTAGCGCGCGCGAAGCTCGTCGCTTCGTTTCGAAAGAAGCGCGAGAAATTAGCGCGAGAATGCAACGAGAGGCACGGAGCCGAAGCTGGCGACAGAGAGCGCGTCGCTGGCAATTCCTCGATATCCGGCGCGCGGTTAAAAAGAGCTGGAGCTGCGGTCGGTCGTTGAAACACGGGGGAATTGCGTCTGTGCCAAAGCGTACAGAGACCTCCGGTGGCTGGAGCGGCGGCGAGTGGGGCAGGGCTTCCGAAAACAAAGGCGGCGGAGAGAGCGAGAGCACGGCGGGTGGCGGAAAAAGGACGAAAGAGGGCGAAAGGGGCGGGCGGAGGTGGCCGCGCGACGTAGCGCACGAGGAAGTACGCTGGAAGTGGAAAGTTGATTTACGTACTCGGCCGATCTTGACCCAGAGCTCGTTTTCGCTCGTGTACGTGGCAGCGCGTTCGTCGGTGCACGCGGCCGCGTGCGTGTGTGTGCGCGACACCGGGGATTCCAACAACGCGCCATCTATCAAGCGAGCCCACCTGCTGCCGGTGGCATTGAATCGGCAAATAGACAAAGGGCATCTCTCCGGCGGTGGAAAAAAGAAGCAAGAGGAAAGGAGGAAGCGCGCTGCCGCGAGAAAAATAGGAGAACGCGGCAGACGGAGACGGAAACGTGGCGGAGGAAAGTTGGGCGAGAAGTTGTTGTTGTTGTCGTCGTTGTTGTTGGACGGAGGCGCGGTGAAATTGGCGCGGCCTTAAAAATTAACATGGCAACGAGCAAATGCGCTCGAGATAAAAAATGACGGTCACGGGCGCCAATGAAGTCGGATCACGGCCGTGATATCGTGATTCAACGATCGCTATGATAAATCACTCTCGGCGATTTTACACGCCATCGCTACCGTTCACCAAAATGACATTTCCGATTTAATCCGCGGCGTGGGCGAACTGCACAGGCAATTTGCAAGTTATATAGACTTTTCTTTCGCAATTCGAACATTATCTCACAAATTAACTTGCAGAACTCAATTTAACCGCCGGTTCTCATTATGGGACCCAGCGACCCACGGTTTTGCTTCGGGAAACCAACACGCGTGTTCGGTTCCAGAGACTTTCGTTTCTTTAGAATCTTTCTGTCAGACCGTGGTTTACGGTGTTCAAATTATATTCGCGAATTTTCTCGCTGTCGTTGCGCAGCCGTGTGCTTGACAATTGAACAGACCGTGAAACAAGTGCAAGAACCCGAGGTTTCATTACCAATTTATCTATTTCGACTGGCGTCCACGTTCGAGGGTTTTTCGTAAACTTGCAAAACAATTGGACTAGTCGTTGTTTGGTCATAGACACGTGCCACATTTGCGTTGTACCAGTGGCCGTATTTCCGTAGTTGTCAGTGACTGACACGTATCAGTGGCAGTGAATGGCGTTACTTCTCCGCAGCTGGATCGATTGGACAAAGTTTGTGTATTTTAGAAACTGCAAGAGCCACGTTTTGCCTCTCCTCTTCTCATCCAGCATCTTTAGGTCTCTTAGGTCTCTTTAGGTCTCTCGAGATATCGCGTCGTTGTTCGAATATTATCGAAATCGTCACTGCGAATCTGCAGCTTCCAGCGCGACGTTGGCGCGAGCGAAGCGTGTAACATTTCAACAGTTACAAGCTTCGATATCGATAAATCCTCTCGTAAGATAATAAAACGCCGAGCAAGAGAAAGCAAGGCAAAGGAAGCTATAGAGGGAAGATTTTCGAGGTACGATTATCTCGTTTGACAGCAAGCTGTAAAATCGTCAAATTTCGTAACTTAAAATCAGTACATTACAACTGAACAATTCGATGATATTATCAGTCGGTAAATTACAACGCAACGGGCCTTTGATTTCTTTTTTACGCCCCGTATTTTATGCCCTTTATGGATGAAAAAAAAGGACAATTTTATTACCTTTTTTTATAGAGGTACTTGTGTTTATGGCACTTACAGTCTATATATTGGGTGTACAATTTTCGTGATCGAGAAACAGGTGATACTAAAGCGGCACATTAACAAATTACTAACCGAAACTCGGTATTATTCCACCGATAGTAAAATGCCGCAGAAACTTTCGCTATCTGACAGGTCCCGTAGGGTCCGGCTGCCATCAGGAGGCGGCGGGTTCGTAGTCTCTTCAGCAATTATTACGTATAGTAATAATTGGTTCTTCGCTCGCCAACGACCTGAGATCGCACGTTTTTTTTTTTTTTTTATTTGTCAAAATTACAATCGATTCTCGCGTTGAGAATTTTCAGTAATTTTTCTGGCGTGGCGCAGTGACATGGCTGATTATTTGTAATAAGTTAATACTTATTACAGATAAGTATAATTTATAAGTAAGTGTTATAAATAAGTGAATATAAATAGGTGAATATTAGGTCTAGCGGGTAGTGCCTCTTCAGCCTGCGAATCTGGTCCGTCGTATCAAGCAGCCCAGTGATTAGGGGGTTTCGGTGTTTGTTGACTCTTTTGCTATATCTGTCGCTATATCTTGCTATTTCCTCTTTGACTGTGGGTATCTTGAGGTGGCGATGTATTGTTCATGAGATCGCACGTGAAAAGCTTAGGAATACGTTCATGAAGCTGCGTTGGCATCGATGCTTCGAGATGACCCACAGTCGTCTCTATTAGGCTGTTAGGATCAGAGTGCGACGAAACGACTGTATTACTTTTTAATTGTACCAGTGACAGGGCTGGTCGTAACGCAAGAAGATCGCCAATGCGTCGTAACGACCATGCTCGCGAAAAACAGCCAACTGGTTGAAGAAGGAAATTGACAGTGTACGTAGGATGTAGAGAGGCGAAGCTAGCCGAATGAGGGGATTTCCCCTGAAAGAAATAAGAAGAAACACGGCAAGGGAGGCAGAGAAGCAGCCGACTAAGCAGATGTGCGCGTGTAGCGCGGAGGATGCACGCGCCGTTCGCGCGTCGATCCCGCAGAGAAAATTCGAGGAGCGGCGGTGGAAAGAAACCGGGCACTGGAAACTGGCCGACTCACTGAAGCAGCACGCGAAATTGAAAAAAGGAAGAGAAAAAGAAGGAGAGGAGCGAGCAAAGATAGAGCGTGTTTTACGATGGGAGTGCCTTACGGCCGACGCGTTGCCGATTGCTCTCTCGGCGAAGTGTGTCGACCGCCTCTCTCGTTCGTTTCTGGCCCACCGATTCAACACACTGCGTGTGACTCACAGTGGCCGGCTAAGTGTGCCAGCCGTCGTTCTCCGCCTCTGTCGCTCGTGCCACACCGCCGCGCCGCTCCTTTTCTTTATCCTCGTTTTGCCAGGCCGGCCAATCGCGTCGTCGACTCGGAGACCGGCGCGATTTTTTGAAAAAAAAAGGAACGAAACGCGAAGGAAGAAGAGAAAAAGAGACGAAGAAAAGGAAAGGAAGGTAGTGTGTGTGTGTGTGTGAGAGAGAGAGAGAAGGTGGCAGCGACACGGTTCGCTAAGCCACGAGCACGGACAGAGAGAAAGAGATCGGAGGTGTGGCTGTGCATCGGTAGGCAGATATGTGCCGACGATTAATGTCTTGCCTCGCGAGTTTCCGTTGCTTCTCTCGGTTTCCGCCACGATCTTTCAATGAAAGCGGCATTACGATGCGTTTTCACCATCTCACGCGCTCTCACGAATGAACAGTGGACATTGGACGCGCGCAAGAGCCACGATTCTTACGTAAAGAGGATATCTTTGGTCGATGTCGACCTTCCACGCTTCTAAGCACACGGAACGACGTTAATTTATCGAATTTCCACGCACCAACGTTTTCGGTAGCGTAGCGAGGAATTTCGTCGCACAGAAAGAACATTTCGGTTAACATTCGGGCGATTATGTTTGTCGTCTTGAAGGATCGCGAGAGAAGATCTCACGTTTTCCTGGAATATCGCTCGGTGTCGGTTTGTAAGATTAACATATTCGGGTAATCGATGGATGGACCGGTGTTTTCTGGTATAAAAATCGTTCCATATTTAATAGGGAAGTAAAAGATTGGATTGCTACATCGCGAGAAGTGCTGCAACTGCCACCGATCTATTTCGATGCAGCGTTGCAGTCGATGAATTACCGAAGCTCGTACGCTTCTTTTCACTTCCGCATGAACTGTAGCAGTACACGCTGCAATAAGTCTTCGCCTCCTATCTCCTAGCGCGATTCTTCCATTAAGAGGTAAATATATCTCACGATATATTCGTCTTACGTTTAACGAATATCTTTAATATTAATATCGAGGGAAAATCGACGCTTCTTAAATGTAGTACGTTTGTATTCGCATGCCGTATATATCTCTGTGTTCGTTATTTAAATTCTGCCATCGTAGAATTAAAATTGCAAACGAGACAAGGGCCAGAAATAAGAATTAATCTTGCCTCTCGCGTCACTCGTCGCCACGACATTTCGACGTTCGCCACTGTGGCAAATTTAGGAGGAGACAACAAGTGGTAAAAGAGCGCGTTAAATTAGCTGTATTTATTCGAATGCTATAGTCTGTCCGACCGACGCTCTGATCTATTTAAAAGCCGAAACGAATTACGATTACCGAGTCGACTATGTCAACCCTGCGAGACGAAATATCTCGCACGGTCAAGTAAACGACGAAAGGACGTTTCGTGGGCAGACAGCAGGACGACGTTCACCGGTTGACAGATTAGAAACCGATAGAAACTAAAGTCTAAGACCAAACTATCCGTCGAACCGTATCACCACGTCGAGCGTAATACGAAGATCCGCGAGGTGCCACAATCGCGCGAGAATTTTACGTCGTACGAAGCGCGAGCTGCGCGCTTGTAGTTGAACACGAACGCGAAGAATCGACGTGATCCGTGCAAGTATTCGGAAAATCCGCACGGACCATCGGCAGATGGTTTTATATGGCGACTAGCCCGATTCCTATCAACGAATCTGAAAATTGCGGCGGTGGCTTGGTGCGAGGTCCGACCCAGCTCTGACCAGGCTAAGTTCCTCAAGAGTCAAGGTCGAACGAAGTTGTCGGCAGCGGTCCGGTGTTTCTGCGATCCCAGCTATGCCACGACGATTCCCCGATCGCCCTATCCCTATCTGCCATCGAATTCCGGAGGTGCCGCGCTCGAATTTCCCGCGATTTTCCCATCCCGTTAGTCGGAGTACCGTAACGCGCGTCGATCAAACCGCCGATCGCTCTTGCTCCGTTTCCAACGATCAACCGTTGCCGTGTGAATTGCGTGCGGGTATTTGATGAGATGCCTCTATTCTTGCTTCTTCGAGGAAAGTTAAATCTCGGTTTTCGCGCTCGCCATTCCTCCAAGCTTCCGCGAGCTTGCTCCGATACGCGAACGTAATATCTTCCGGTGTCGGTGTCGTGTTAACTTTATTCTTCTATTTTCTATTTGATATTATCGATGTTGAAGTG
Source organism: Bombus bifarius (assembly GCF_011952205.1). Lineage (NCBI taxonomy): Eukaryota > Metazoa > Arthropoda > Insecta > Hymenoptera > Apidae > Bombus > Bombus bifarius. Next base: position 461,696 of record NW_022884538.1, read on the forward strand.
GCCACCGGTTCTAAGAAAACTCTACTGGTGTTTTTAGTTTTCTCAAGCATCGAAGCCGTCGACAGCGTGTAGACAAAGGACTGCGACGAAGACAGACCACAAACGGTAGACAGGCGACGTTGGCTTCGGGGTTTTCAGTTATTGGGTAACAGCTACTTATGATTACAATTTATGTTACAATTTATCCACGAGTTTTCTCTGTTTACACATCGAATAACCTCAACATCGTGGAGAAGTTCAGGTTGATCGTACCGCGTGGATGATACGCAGAAGCTATGTTTAACAAAATAAATTTGTAAGTTGCCTTTTGTGATACGTTTTTCCTACTTTTCGTCCTCTGAATATTCTCCAGTATTTTGTCCATCGCGTTCGCTAAATCGAAATAGAAGAATCGTCGACGAGAGTTTAAGTAAAATAAACAATAATAACAATAGTAATGAGAATATCAGTAAAATATATCGAACAGGTACGGCTGTGCCTGAATATAAATTCTGTTTTCGGACGAGAAACGCGGAAGAACGAAGAACTGAATGAATTTCTGCGCGAATATTTTAACCTTGGCTAGAGGTTCTCCCTTTCTCTCTTAGCCTCTTTCTACACGGTGACCTATTTAGGCATGGGCAAGGTCGTTTAGTCCCAACGCATTCACCGCGAGCGGAACCTACCTGCTGAATTATCATTCCAAGTTGCATAACTCACGTATTCCAACCGGTATACCGGCGAACAAAAAACTGCCAGAATTACACATTGCACGGGGAAAAAATATCGCCGTGTACGCGACTTTCTGTCGAAGTTGCGTATCGACGATCGTGTTAATTTCTATCAATCAACCTTTCTTTTTACATAAACTGGCAACGCGTTAAACATCGATGTGATCGGTCGTGCTTGAAATTATTGGACATTGTATCGAATTGTACTAGGAAAATACTACGTCTGATTGTAAATTTAGAAAACGAGTTCGAGCCAATGATCGACAGCGGTGGTAATTTTGAAAGAAGTAAAACTCTGTCTACGATTAGAAGGAGATTGAAAGAGCGCAGGTTTCTTCGGTTGGAATTTAAACGGAAGGAAAATTTCAGATGGGCCGCTGCCCTGGTCGATTCAGTTTTCCAATCGGACAGAAATGAATATTTATATTTTAGATTTATATTATTCGTATTTGCGTACGTAATTGGCATTTTATCTTCTGATCAGTTGATTCACTTTCCGTGATAACAGCCTTGGGAGTAATTAGCGGCTAGATGTAATTTACAGATAGTCATTCTTTCGATTTTCTCACGATTTTCAGCATAATCGACGCGCTCGTTTTCATTTCCAGACTGAAAATTGTATTTTTTTCTCGATCGTTTAAATATTTACTTTAGGAGCAATATGAAGCCTAGCTGTATGAAAAAAAACGATTAATTTCGCTTCCTATATTCGGCCTATTGTGTCCACTATCACGCAATAAACGTCCAGCCTTCGAAAATTGTTTTATTTCCGGCCGTTTTATCACATATTTAGTTCTTCTAGACCGATTATTTGAAAAACCGCTTATTGAAACCAGTTCCTCCCTCTCTCCCTCTCTCCTCCCCTCTCTTTCTGTTAAACACACAACTCGAATAATCTACTTTATCCGATTTTGAAATATGGTCAGCTTTTTTCTAAATACCGTTGCATTGCTGAAATAATTATAATCGCTATACATCCACCACTCGGCTAATTATTCTCTTCTTATTCATTTCATCATCCGCATTTTGCGTATCATTTGCAATTATTTATTCCATTACAATCCGAAGAAATAAGACAGTGGAAAAGAGTGGAGAGACTTGCAAACGAAAAACGTGGGACAAACGATAAATTTGAAAAAGGAAAAAAGTCGAAGTGCACGGCATTTCCTGCGCGTTGCGCCGAACCAAACCAGGGCGAGTCGTTCGGTGATGGGATCTGAAACCGTTCGAGTCTGTATCGAAAATTTTGAACCAAATTTCGAACGGGATTAAAAGCTTAAACTTCTTGAAAGCGTTCCTTTAATCTTGAAATTGTCTTCAACTTTGCTCATCTTGCGAGTCTTGGTCATTTTGGAAGGAGCTTCGTCAGAATGATTCCTGATCGCCCTCTTCATTTTCGTCTATGTTCCCATAACATCTTTCGTTTATCTTTCTCGAATCTGTCAAGTGTCTCGAGTCTTACTCATCTCGGAGTCTCGAGCGTCTTCAAGTCCTGCGATTCTTGTTCGTTTTCTGTCGTCAAACTGACGATCGACGATTTCTTTGGGCCACGTCGTTTTTGCTTTGTGTTTCGACAATGTCCTGAGTCTTGCTCAGCTTGGAAATCACGAACGTCTTCGAGTCTTGCAAGTGATGACCGTGCTCTGTCGACGAATTCTTTGGTGCTCCTCATTTTCACTTGCGTTTCGACAACGTCTTTTACTTGTGTCTTGAGTCTATGAGTCTCGTTAGTCTCAAAAATCTCGAGCTTTCGCGAGTCCTGAAAGTCTCGTTCGCCTTACAAATTTCGAGCTTTCGCGAGTCCTGAAAGTCTCGTTCGCCTTAAAAATTTCGAGCTTTCGCAAGTCCTGAAAGTCTCGTTGGCCTTAAAAATCTCGAGCTTTCGCAAGTCCTGAAGGTCTCGTTGGCCTTAAAAATCTCCAGCTTTCGCGAGTCCTGAAAGTCTCGTTCGCCTTAAAAATCTCGAGCTTTCGCAAGTCCTGAAGGTCTCGTTCGCCTTACAAATCTCGAGCTTTCGCGAGTCCTGAAAGTCTCGTTCGCCTTAAAAATCTCGAGCTTTCGCAAGTCCTGAAAGTCCCGTTCGCCTTACGAATCTCGAGCTTTCGCGAGTCCTGAAAGTCTCGTTGGCCTTAAAAATCTCGAGCTTTCGCGAGTCCTGAAAGTCTCGTTCGCTTTAAAAATCTCGAGCTTTCGCGAGTCCTGAAAGTCTCGTTGGCCTTAAAAATCTCGAGCTTTCGCGAGTCCTGAAAGTCTTGTTGGCCTTACAAATCTCGAGCTTTCGCGAGTCCTGAAAGTCTCGTTCGCTTTAAAAATCTCGAGCTTTCGCGAGTCCTGAAAGTCTCGTTGGCCTTAAAAATCTCGAGCTTTCGCGAGTCCTGAAAGTCTCGTTGGCCTTACAAATCTCGAGCTTTCGCGAGTCCTGAAAGTCTTGTTCGTGCTCTGTCGTCGAAACGACGATCGACGAGACTTGCTTGGGCCGTGTCGCCTTTGTTTGCGTTTCGGCAGCGTCTGTTGTTTGTATTTTGAACCTTTAAACTGTCTCGAGTCTCGGCCATCCTGGAATTCTTCAACGTCTCGGACGCCTTGATCGTTGTGGAAGCCTCGATCGTGCTCTATCGTCGGAACGACGATCGACGAATTCCTCGGGCTACTTCGCTTTTGTTTATGTTTCGATAAGATAAGCCGCTGCGAGCCTGCGCTACGACCTAAACATCATTTCCACTACCAAACTCTCGAGCCAAGAATATCGAATATCCCGCCGCTCCGGCACTGCCAACACGATCAACGCTCATCAACACCAGAATCGATTCTAGAAGCGTTTTGCGACTGGTACAGAAGACTCGTACGACTGACACGACAATCGATATAAAACAATCGAAATTTCCACTTATTTTCGCAACTGTTTCAAGCCCTGCACTCGACAAACGTAAAAGACTCGAGACCCACGAACATTCAAGACTGACCGACGCTTTCCAGAGCTTTACGATTCGAATCAGGTCGCGAGTGGTTCGAATTCGTCTAACAGATTCGAAGCGATTGCGAGCGTTTCACGTGCCATCGCGATCCTCGCTTTTCCACGGCCACCGGTTTCCTCGTTGACGTTCGTCCGGGCTGCATGAATATTTTCACAGCCGCGATCGCCATTCTTCCCGTATTCCCCGGCCGTTCTCGCGTGTCAGGAGGTTTTCCAGTCTCTTAGCATTGGCGTCATGTAATCCTGCAGCCTTGGTCGGCCTCAAGGACCGTCACGAGTCTTCTCGCCGAGCGTGCAAGCACGACGAAGCCGAGCCAAGGACAGCTGGCGCGGCCGAAATCTGAAAACCGTGCCACCGGTGCTTGTCCCGTCTCGTCCGAGTCGATGCAACCGACTGTTCTCTCGCCTCTGTCTCCTCGGCAACCTGGCCAAATGGACCCACGGACGCTCGCACAGGTAGAAAGTAGGTTTTGAAAGCAGTTGGCGTCGGTGAAGGGGAACGGCTACTGCTTTTGGTAATTTCGTTTTGCATTTTTGACAATTGTGCAGCAAGTGGACGACGCTTGTTAAACGCTTGCACAAGCAGTCGATGAATCCAACAGATTTACGTACACTCGTCTGAGTGTGTACGGTCACTGTTGTTGTTGTAAATACATTTGTCGTTCGATTAGTTGATTCTTGCACTTGTTCAAGCACGATGTTGGATATAGCGATGCGAGATGGAAGATTGGGGTGTGCAAGGGTTAAAATGCGAAGTAAAATGGCAGGACGAATGAAGTCCTGTGACACGTGCAGGAAGATTATTAATTGTACAAGGCGTTTCGTAATAAGTTGACGATACATAGGGGTGGAATTCATGGAACTTGAAGAACGATAAGAAAAGTTCGTATCAACGTTATCGTATTGCTCGAGTTCGTCGAAACCCTTGTTCAATTTCAACAGATTCGCTAGGTGCTGAGTGCAGGGACTTCGAGCGTGGCCAGAAATAAAAATCCAACGTGTGCGTGCGTTGAGACGCAAGGAAGTGGTTCTCACAGCATCTTCTAGAAAAGTGATCAGGTACGTAACCAAATGATGGGATACGAAATACTAGTTACGTCTGGCGAACAAGATCAAACAGCAAACGTGTCGACGGAAATTCGTTTAATTCTTTTCAACTGCTGAATCCATTTCCTTAAATATAGCCCGCTCATTATGAAGTAGCCTGTATCTATATATTTGTACATATGTATCCGTAAATACGTGGATAGTACATGCTGTAAGAATGTGGTCGTAGAAAGGAACAACCAGAGGAGAGTTGCTCGTCGAAAGAAAAAGTGTAATGCAATTTGCCTTATCGCAACTTATCGCGACGAGGAATTTTCTACCGATGATTCTCGTGTACATGTCAAATAAAACAAATACGAATGATCGAAAAATCACTTATTACGAAACTGTTTGTATTTTTAAATACACGCACGGTATATGCTGTGAAAATGTGGTTCTAGCGACGAACAACTGGAACAGAGTTGTTCGTAGAAAGTGAAAGCCTAATTAACTTCGCTTTATCTCGAGGAAACGAGGGATTTGTATCGATGATCGTCGTGTATATGTAAATATAAATATGAATGGTTAAAAAGGTTGCGTTAAAGGGAGTACGAAGGAGAAAATAATTGCCAATAACACGGACAATTACTGGCAGTGTATTTTTGTTCAGAGAAGCTTACGAATCTTATGAATGGAACGAAAATAACATTGAATTGGCAATATTTACGTGTCAATCGAAAAATTCCAAAAGCGGTAACGGTTGTTCAACTATGATGTGGCAATGCGTCTTTTCATTAGGCAGCTGACAGCTGTCGGTGTAGTGCTATGGCTTCCTGTGTACGTATTATATCGCTGGCTGAAGATCGTACGGTTGTGTGATATTTTGATTACGGTAAACCTGCAATCACTATCAATGGCGGATGGAAAAATTGTTGAAGTGGCAGTGGAGAATGAAAACGGCCATCAATAACTTTCAGGGAAAAAATCAATTTGACAAAGGATTATGTTTGTCATACTGTGCAGAGGGTTTTAAAATTCTACAGCACGTATCTACTACGCGCCTTGATAGCTAGTTTTTATAGTTATTTTAAAAATACTTTATATGCGGAGAATGGAGTGTCAAAGTCATCCGCGAGATTAAATAATTCATTACTTCGCGTTGTATCTTTGTTCTACTGCTATTCTAAGGTGCGAAGTTCTCGCGATTTTTGTTTTGTTGTTTCGTTGAAAAGATGTAATTTATTTTTTTAATAAATTCTCAAGGAATTCGAAATCTTTTAACGTACTCGTAGTTGGCGATTTCTACACTTTTCCAGGATCAAACGTCCCTTGGAAAGAATAGAAATCTAACGTTTTATGCGACGAGCTTCTGTTACCAAGATAACGAAATAAATAAAAAAATTTATATTAAAATACCATGCTCGCAATTTCTCAGCTTATCGTTTTCAACCAGCGAATTGTTGAAAGCGATTGTTGAAACGAAATAAGGTTTCTACAGAAATAAGGTTAACTTCGTTTATACTTCTTCTACACTACTTTCTTACGTCTTCCCGTTATCTTGCAAAAGGACATAATTTTCTGTCACCGGTAATCAGGTACAGTTCGTGAAAAGACGTAATTTTACGTGAATTAAACCTCTAAAATATCACGTTCCAAGGCAAAACAACGAAACAGTTGCGTCCAACTGGTCAAAATCAAAGCCAAATTACAGATAGATAAAATTAACTACAAATAGAAATTCATTCAAACGAAAACGTACATTTTCTAACATAAAAAGCTAAGGTAATTTTAACACATGGATAACTAAATAAAAATAAAGCAACAAGAGGCGTAGAACGTTCAATTTCACGTTACACGTGTAACCGCGATAGCAGATATTCCAACATACAATAAAGAATACGTAACGTATCTCTATATTGCTTCTCTTACCATTTAAAACGTCCCGTTTCCATAGCCATATGACACGCAGTACTCGATACAGTATACCAAAACATGTTAACGTACATCTTAAACAACTAAATGCATACTATATATAATCTACTACATTAGTAGCCTGTCTCCATTCTCATTAATTAAATCCTAAAGCGTAACTTAATTCTACCTCATTTACGATTAATAATTCGCAGTAGTCGCGGAGTCGCAGAAGTCGCAGCAGATAGTCCGCGCACGAGTGGACGCGCGATGAGTCGCGCGATTTCCACGAGTTTCCCGCGCAAAGCTTGCACGGCTGGGAACTCGTTTGATTAGTGGCCGGCGTAGCGCGGTCAGTAGAACGATTCCGCCGGTGGTCAGCCCTACCTCGAGCACGCTGCGAGCTAATCGAACGTCTATATAGATGCGCAGTTCTAGCGTTCCACCTCCTCCTTGTGATATATGGGTGGTTCAGTTCGCGTGTCCAGTAGGATTAAAAAATATGAAAAAAGGAAAAAAGAGGGAAGAATATAGGCGAACAAAAAGGGACAACGCGATTCTCCTTGCAGCGTGACGGTTATAGATTCGTGTGTACGGTTCCAGCCAGCTGCTTTCGCGCAAATAGTAGCCACGTTTGCTACACGATCTCGTCGTATGATCTTGAAATTATTGCAACATTTTAGGGGATACTCGAGATAGGACGTTGTCGAGTGTTTAGAAAATTGTTTCACGGCTTTGTATTTAATAGTAATTCAATTGGCGTCGCTAATCTGTTTCTGCAAGGGGCCTGAATTGTTGTTTTATTGAATTTTTCTACAGATCTAACCAACAATTTTTTGGACAGCTTTCGATCGTAAGGAACTTGAATGAACAGATATGGCTATGTATAGCATATATAGTACCTAATTCTAATATCTACCACCTAATATTATGCTAATTTATTCTACTATCTACTACTATAGTAATTTAATTAGTATCCTAATTGATGGGCATGAAGATTACACACAGGTTTTCAAAAGTAAAATCATACAATTTTTAATGCATCGATCGACGCAGTTCGTTACTTGCCACGTTTTATAGAACTCGTGTGGGATTATTATACGAACGAACGAATAAATAAAGCTATTTGCCAATTTCTAGCGACTTAATGAATAAAATCACCAGCTAATTCTTTGTGATTTAAAGCGTTCGAAATTTCGCACAGAGTTTTTCAACATTTTCCCGAGTTTCAGGCCACAGACGGCTGTAAGGATAAATATGCTGAGAATTCGTTTCGTCTGCAGCTGTTGGGCGATCAGTGATCGAGTATCAATGAACACGATGGATCTGTATTGTCGGCAACGCGCAATCTGTTCAGCCTATCGATACCGCGCGGTCTGATAATTAAATAACGGAGCTGACGCTATGCCAGACAAATTAATGTCCCTAGTCAACGTGGCGAGCATTGTGCTGTTGATTTTGGACCCCTTTCCGGCGCAAATATCGCTTTAATCTCTTCAATCACTGTGTACAGACGACTTATCCCGTGTTTTTTTTTTCTCCATACTGTTTCATCGGATGTGGACCAGTTAAATAAACACAAAATATTTCTTAGCAAGATACAGTATAGCTGTTTCGTAAAATACTTCGCTTTAATTCTCACAGCGAGATAAAAACCTATTCTCTATAGGATCATCTTTCGTTGAATTATTACAAAGAAGTGAAATGCCAGTTTTTAAGGTTTAAGATTTCCATGCATTTTAAAGGACGCAGGAAATCGAAAAGAAAGAGAGCTAATAATTTTAATAAATCGACGATTGAGAAATTTGTTGACACAGAAGAAGAATTAAATATATTCTTCCCATTAAAATGCGAAATTTTGATTTCACATATAATCTGCTTGTTGAGTCAACCAAGTTTACTACGGCATCGTTTTCTCAGTTTTGGATATCTTCTCATGTGAAACTCAAAGTACACGATATCTCGCCATTCTTTTCTTATCATATTAAGGCCTGTCCCGTAATATGCTACAAGCTTGATTCTGTGCAAAGTTCAAGGTTGAGATTTAAGACGTTCAAGCTCAGCTGACCTAGATACCCTAACTTTATCCTACGTAGCAATGTGTACTCCCTTTCAGAAACTCAACACTCGCGTACTATAAAATCTGCAAAACCCCTGTACGCTTAATTAATACACTTTCGAGTAGGAGTATTAATAAATTCAGATAATTTCCAGTATAATGGTTTCAAAGATAGCCAAAGAGTTCCACGTTGCTGTAACTAACACTAATACAAACTCAGCGACAAACACTTGGAAATCTGCCGCCTTCGACACGAAAACAAACGAGTAAAAGCGAAAGTAAATAGAAGAATTCTTCGCATTGACTAATTGCAAGCTGAAAAAGAAGAGTGGCGACGGTTTCCGATCAGCTTGCAATTCCTAGAGCAAAGTTCAGTAATCGGTTTTGATAAGCACGTAGCCGAGGGGAAAAGCATAATTACGCCGGCAAAACCAGCTTCGGAAGCAACTTGGGGACAAAAATGTTGCATTCGATCGGGCATAACGCGCCGGTTAAGGGGTTAACGTGCCGGTAATTGATAAGTAGCCAAGTATGCGTTTGATGGCGCGACTTAAAGAAGCAAGGTAGCTATCGCTTATAATATTAACAGGTCCCTTTTGCTTTCCACTTGATCGAAGGCAGCTCGATAAATTACGAGACGCCCGCCCGTTGATTGGCCGCGTTGATTGCACCGCGATTATGTATCAGAGGGAAAAGTCGCGTTTCCGTAAGAAACATCGTGATCGAGCACAATTATCCGGGCTGATCGGTGGAACGGTCGCGTGGATTGCTCGCTACCGTGTTGCCAACCAGCGAAACACGGCTGTTCCCCTGGCGCGAATGTTCCGCGTGCGTGAACACGCGTGAACCAAGACAGACGTGCCGTACGCGGATAAAGCTTACGATCTACGTGAATTAACATAAAGACTTGATTAATGCGCCGATGATTTCAGCGCTGTTGCAGTTGCGTCTGAAGAACAGTGAAAAAGTTGCGACATTTTTGCTGGCTCGTCGATTTTCATACTACTCGTTGGCCGAAAGGCTGTACTGCACTGTGGTTTTTGTGAAAAACCGGTAATACCTGTAATATGCACGTACGATTACACCTATAGCCTGTGCTGTAATAATCTGCAACCATAAATATCGGAAATCGTAGAGCTAGCCCGATGACGTTTAGTGTCTTTGACACCTCGTGTTGAAATCAAACGCACGGGCGATTTTGAGATCGGCTGGCAGTACATACGATTTTTTAATTATTTTCCTATGAGACGTCCTAGGCGTATTGATGATTTGTGTTGAGATTCGAATATCAATTGATACTCTTATCGAGAGTTTGGCAACTTGTTGGACGTATTCCGACGTCGTTCGCGTTTACGTATATGGAGAACGCTTGAACGACGAAAATATTTTCCACGTGGATTCGCAAAAGGAATTACTCGACACCTCCCTTCGGAAAATGGTATTCTTTCGCAATTACTATAAAACAGCCACGGCAAAAACTATAAAACGCAACTTTCCTCGAACCTTGCCCAATCTGCCACAAACTGAGACCCTGAGTCCTCAATCCCTGGCATCGTAAACCCATCGCGAGTCTTCGTGTCCCTGTACCTGAAACAAAACGCAAAAAAAAAAAAGAAGAAGAACCAGACTAACCAAGACCTCTTCACAGTGATAAAAAAACACCCATAGAAGCACCTAAATCCACAGAGCTGCTATAACCGTACCTAACCTCCACCTGCGCCGTATCGCGTGTCTCGCGCGGCGTGTAATCCGCGCGAGCGCAGCCACACAGCGAGCGGTCCACGTGATCGCAACGAATCGCGTTGAGAAAGCGAATGAAAAACCGGAGGAGACAAAAAGGGGGCGAACAAAAAAAAAAGAAAAAAAATTGGGGAAAATGCCCAGAAGATACAGAACGGTGGGAAGGAAAGGGAAAAACAGGGCCGCTGGGAGAGCGCCGGAACACAGGCTACGATTAATCCGTTCTCCCTTGGCTGGGTCGCGTCGCATGTTTTCAGGTGCATACGAAGCTCCGCGGAAGAGAGCTTGTGCACCGCGAGAATGCCTGGACGAGAAACGTGCACCGGCACGCTGCAACTGCAGTGCGGGACTGCGGCGTTGCATCTGGCGAGGTGGCGTCGGAGGCTTTGCCAGCCGCAGAGGCCTGAAAGCTGTGTGCGAGCGGGAGACGCTTTTCAACGGCGAAGGAGAGACAGAGGAACGCGCGTATCGCGTACATGGAAGGCGGGCGGAGGGACGAAGAGGGAGAGAAAAGTTCGGAGGAAGAAGACAGGCGTGGAGAGACGGATAAAGAGAGAGAGAAAGGAGAGCCACGTGGTTGCCGGTTCACGTCAACGTCGTCACACGCAGAGGAAAGAGAAACACCCCCCCCCCATTCGTCTCCCTTTGCCTCCTTTCTTCCCCTTTTTATTCCCGCTGCAACCTTCTCGTTTCGCCATCTCGCTCGTACCAGTCGGACTTCTCGTTAGACCGTCTCCATTTAGCTAGCGTACAGGGGCACACGCCCTCTCTGTCTCGCTCCCAACGATTTCTCTCCTCGTCTCACGGTCGTTTTTCTTCCTTTCGCTGATGTAATTGTCCGGCCACTCGTCTCTGTCCCACCAACGGTCCGCCGGTTCTCCCTTCGCTTTTTTCACCGTGGCTCTCTATCTGTCTTTGGTCATCTCGCTTTCTCTCTTACGGATTTCTCGTTTCTCTATCTATCAGTATTTGACGATGTTCCTGTCCCTCTCTTCCTTTCTCTGTCCTTTTTTCCAACGTGTCGCCGTTTCTCTCGCGTAACGCGCGATCTGGCCCGAAACAAAACTTTTTGACGTTTTTCGCGCACCCACCCTAGGAATATGGACATACGTCAACTACGTGTGTGGGGAATGCGCCAAGTCCGTAACGGGGCCACGGGATTGGTCGAACGGCTGGCCAATCCGGTTTCGTGCCGGCTTCGAGCGGGGAAGAGGGTGAGGGGGATGCTGCGTGGAAAGCGGCGGACTGGAGGGGAGGAAATCCAGCGGGATGAGGGAAAAGCAGGGAGAGTGCGACGGAGGCGCAGGGCCGTAGGATGTCGGGGGGGCTCGCGATCGAAGAAAAAACGGCCGACCTCGGATGGATCCGGAAGTTGATTAGGACGGACCGTCGATACCGGAGGATGTATTTTTATCTCAACTGAAACGTAAATGGCGTGAAAGTTATTGAGCGCCCGACGAAATCGTCGTCTTCCGACGCGCAGTTTCGTTAACAACCACTGCCAACCAGTCCAGAATACTCGACAGAGTATTTCTCGTTCGTTTTTCGACCTATGATAAATAACGGTTATTTTCGCACGATAAAATTCATCTATCGCCGATGAATGCTTTTTGCTATATCGGGTACGAGAAAAAAGGGAATTCAACTTCTAAACGTACGTACGCCAAGTAACGGTAAATTAGTTTTAGAGAAAATTGTTGCACGTGAAAAAGAGTTTAGTTCGGTCGTAACGAAGCTTGACGTACGGCACTGGCTGGAAGGAAACACGATGGACGCGGGGTCCCGGGGGATCGTGAACAAGCGAACAAAGGATGCTTTGAAGGGAGAAGAGGAAGACTCGAGGAGAGAGCCTCGCCTCGTTCCCTTTCCCTGATGGCTGGCAGAGAGGGATCTCCGCTCATCTGTTCTTGCCCTGCGGTAGGTAGGTTAGGTGGATACATTTGGCTCTCTTTTCGTCTCTCTCTTTCTCACACGCCTGTGCGCTCCCCTGCCGGTCCATTCCTCGTGGTGGTGCACTCGGTGCTTCTAACGTATCCTACGAAAACCAACCCCCACAGGAACCACGAAGCAGAAGTATCCACGCGTTCTCGTTAGCTCTCCAGTATACGATATTCCCCTCGATTCTCATAAACGTTCCTGTTTTCAATCGGTCCGACACGAGCTTTTTTACGTTGAAAATCGCCGGCTTCTCAAAAAACATGTCACAATCTTTTCTCATACCGCGCTGTATCTTCTGGATCAATTTCGCAAAAGGTAAACGTTATCGTGATTTTCGCGATGTATATCGTGTATACGATAGTCGTTTCAAGTAGTCGAGTAGTCGTTCTGAAACGAAGGAAGTAAAAAAAGAAAAAAAAAAAGCTACGAGCATACGTCATATCCGATGTCACGCTACATTACACTCTGCTTTCATCGCGTGCGTATCTTGCGCGCTAGGGCTGAACGTAATGACTATTCCGTTTCTTCGGCACGTTTCCGAGTTATTTTTCAGCATCTCGGAAATTGCTTTTTTTCCCCGGTGCTGAACAGTCGAACGACGACCTTTCAAGGGAAATCAGAGGTGAAGGGTGATCGTTGCGTACGAGTCGGTTGTTACATCACGGTTAGGAAAAAAAACCCTAGAAAGGTACTAGACGCGCTGGGCGACGCTGTATCGTGGCGCGAAAAAAATTCCTAGCCGGCGTATAATACAATAATCCACAGACGCGATGGCACAGCATCGTTCTCGAGGAGTCCAGGCAACACCGCCATCGCCGTCTCTATAATATTCTCGGAGAGATATTTCAGAGAGAGGGACTTCGGCGAAGCCTGTCTAACGACGCTGGAAGACCAGAGAAAGAGAGAAATATAGGTGCGCGGGCGCGCACACAGCCAGGCTGCGCGTTGTTCGCTTCGAATATGCAGCAAGAAAGAGAAGGAGGCAAAGAAGAAGAGAACGATCTCGATCCTCGTCCAACCAGTTCTTTCATTTCCCGTCTCTATCTATCTCGTTCCATCCACCTTGTCTATATCTCTGTCGCACCACCGCCCACTCGTTTATTCGCCCTCCTTCTCCTCCCTCTTCATTTCGCCTCTGTCATTTCTCTCTGTTCTCCCTTGCTCGCTAGGTCTCCGCCATACATCTATCTTCGTTCCACAGCTATTTCGTAGCCGTTCTCGCTCTGTCCTCGTCGCTCGCTTCGTCTCATTCCCTCCGTTGTTCGTGCTTCGAATGCCTTCCTCTCTCCTGCTTCTGTCCTTCTCTCGCTCGTATGTCAAGCATCGCTTCGTCCTCGTTTCCCAGTCCCATTCCCTCGACTCTCGCACCAACACACTCGCCCGATCCGTCCATTACTCGCTTTTCTCGCTCTCAGTCGCTCCCTTCGCGTCTCCAGCCCCAGCCGGCCGTAATACTTCTCATCCCTCTCGCTTACTCTGTTATTTCTCTCCGACCTCCGTGTACGGCAGATACGCGCGCGCGGCAATAGCTGGTTTCAGGAGACAGAAAAACAGGCGGACAGAGAGGGAGGTAGAAGCGGGTAGGTGGGACGGGGAGCGTTCGAACGTAGAAAGAGGGAAAAGCAGGAGTGCGATACTCTGCGACGCGAGTCTAAGATAGGAAGAACGAACGCAGGCAGGGGGAAAAAGAGACAGAGGGAAAAGGGAGTGGAGGACGCAAAATCGTGTCCGAGCATTAACGCGGCCCTCTCTCTTCCACTTACCTGCTTGCCAGCTAGCTTGGTCGTTCTCAGCGGTGCCGGGTTCCTCCGTTCTTCTACACGCTGCTACCTCGTGCACCACGGTGCGGCTGCTGCTGCGGGGAGGGATTTTAATTTCGCTGGATAAGTATTTATCTCGAAACGCGTGGAGATTCCGTAATGGACAAGGTGTATTTTCGGCGCGATGTAAATCAACGGACTTACCGGGAACTATACGTGCGCGCGCACGTATATTCCCATAAATCTATTTAAATATATGGCCGTGTGCGGCGCTCGTGCGCTATACGCTCTCGTCGTATAGAGCGCGGTACAGCGTCGCTATATACATAGAGGAACACGCAGCTGGCTAACGTGTGTCCGTGGATACACGTGGGAGCTTCTTCTCGCTTTGACAGAAGGGAGAAGCGTGTCTAAATTGGGAGTGGAAGGTGGGGTATGCTCCGGAGAGAGAAGATACACGACGCGGCACGGGGGAAGTTCGACGGAAGAAGAGACGGGGAATTATACCTTCTACTTCGTTCTTCTTTCGCCGTCGTTCCTATAGGAGGCGCTTCTAACGCGCGACTACACCCACGCTTGAAATCCCGTCCCTCGTGTGCGTCGAGGACGAACGAAGCTGGAAGGACGCGGAGAATACGCTGTGCGCTCTACCGCTGTTAGGACCCGTCCAGAGAAATGTCGGCACGATGAAAAAGTGGACAAGAGCGGGAGGGGCGACATTTTCGCGGAGTAGAACGACGATAGAGGGGTGTATAAAGGGACGCGCGAAATGGCGGGACGTGGAGGGGGACTACGAATGTCTGTCGAAAGACCGCGCCGGCAAAAGACACCGGGAATCAAAGAGAACCGGCTGGAAAAACTGCACGGAGAGAAAACTGGCGCGAGAGAGGGAGCGAGAGGGGTCGGGCGAGGCGGACGGAAGATTAAACCGGGAGAAACGGGAACGGAGAACCGGAAGGACGGATGGCGCGGCGGGCAAAAAAGTTTGGCCGAAGGAGAGTAGGCAAAGGGAGAGGAAAAAAGGAGCGCGTCCGAGAGGGAACATGTAAAATTCAGCAAAGTGGCGGAGCATCGAGATAAACGAAAGGTCGGAAGACGAGGTGAAGAGGGAAGGGAACGAGGTGGACGGGATTAGGGGAACAATGGAATCCGGGGAATAGGAGGAGAAAGAAAGAAGGGAAGAAAAACAGAAGAATCTTGCAAAGGGAATACAATACGAACAGGGTACCGTACGTAGGCTACAGGGTAAAAAGGAACGATGAAAAATTCGCCGTGGAACGAGCGATCCGTGATGAAAGAAACGGGGGCAAAGAGGAAAAGAGGAAAAGAAAAAGGAAAAGGGGGGTAGGGACAGCGGTGGCGAACAGGCCCTTGCCTGTTACGGTTCGCAGCGGGGAGCCAACGATCGGAATAAGATCGAGAGGATTGATGATTCCAATGGACGTGTTCGAAGGACCTTGCGTAGGTCGTGCTGGCTTCGTCCTTTAGCACCTACCATGCGACTGGCTGAGCACCAACTATCGATCGAACCAACGATATATACGAGACACGCTCGAACCACCGTGTACACACGTACTTACACACACGCTCACGCACGACCACGTTCCTGACCCGTAGGGGTCCGTGTGTGGCCGCGTGTATGCATGTACGTGCCTCGTGTCCTACGTGTGTACGTACACGTCGGGGTTATATATACATGTATATATATAGATCGATCGATTGCTGGCCATGGATCGATACGTGCGCGCGCAACCCACCCTCGTTTGCTCGCTTGCTCGCTCGAGGCTCTACGGTAAGGGTTGCTGCTGCCTAAGGTGTTCCAAGGGATGGGAGGGGATCGGCGGCGCCTATTGGATTTCCACGGACTTTTTTTATCCTTCTTTTCCGTTGCCCCTTCTCCCCGTGTCCCTTCTTTTTGAAAAACTGTAGATCGACCAAAGGCTCGGTCTCGCCCGGATGATACCGTAGAAAGATTCTATGAATAAGTTGGCAACGTCCAGGATTATTTTTGAAAGGAAATCGCGCCACAAACACGCGCGTGGAAACGAAGCTTTTGCAACTCGATACTGTAAATTTACAGTACCGTCGGTGTGTTTGGAGAAATCGTAGGCTAACAACGACGAAGAGGAAATAACGGTGGAAATTTGCCGGATTAGAAATTATTTCGCAAAAATCTCTACGGAGTTTCTGCGTATCGTAACACGTAGAACCACCCCGGTATTCCATTTGGAAAAACTTTTGTCCCCGACGTAGTGCACGTGCGCTTCGGCTTCCACCAAATCACGTTCCCCTGCGATCAACCGGGTCTCCTCATTTCGGATCGACAGGAGAAGGTGAGCACAGGACACGGTTTACGACGAGACGCACGAAGCGGTCGTGAACGAGCGTTAAAATATTCAGTGAACCGGCCCAGTTGGTGCTGCGCAAGTAGAGAAATCGCATTTCGGAAAACGACCCCTCACGTATAGCCGCGTTCGTGGTAGCGTGTGCGTGAAAGTTTTTCGTAATCGGCCCATCGACGAGGCGTGGAAAGTGTCGACGATCTAAGCACGCCGGCCGACATAATTAAAACTTCCAGAAAACATAATAACTACACAATTAAAGCGCGTCCCTCTGACTCTACTCTCTCTTGTCAGGAACAAGGGGAACTGGGGGGAGCGGGTGGGTGGGAAGAACGGAGAGAAAGCGGGTTTGAAAAGCGACGAGGACACGCCGATGCTGGAAAGAGAAAAACCGAGAAAGATAGAGGGGAGGGTGGTTTCATGGTGAGGGTGGAAACCGAGAAAAAGAGACAGAGAGCGAGAGAGAAGAGGCGAAGCGGAAGGGAGACGGACGAAAAGAGAAGATTCCAAGCCGAGCGGGTGGATGGTGGTCTACGGCAAGAGGAAGGGGGTAAAATGATGTAAAAATAACAAATTGAAACTGCTGGCCAGGAGGGTTGGATAACGCGAGGAGCAACGAGGACGAGGTTCGCCGATATTCCCCGAGCTAGACGAGAACGACCGATCTATATAGTTACCGGCGAACAGAGACGGAGTGGCAGGATGAACGAGACAGCGAGCAGCAGAGAAGGGTGGGCCAAAGGGGTGGCACAAGTAGATTTCAGTCTGGTGGGGGTGCTGCCAGAGAGCTCCCCTCTTCGGCGGAAAATAGGGGAGGGTTGTCGTACGTGTTAACGCGGCTACTATATATATATATATATATATACATATATACACATATATCTAGAGATACATACATATATGTAAGTACCTATATACACACATAGCATATACGTACGTGTACATAAGTACATACGGTATATACGTCGTATAGAATGCACGTATGTGTATATACGTAGAGGTACCAATGATAGTCCACACCCATACGGATTCCTATATACGCGTACCCCTTTCCCTCCACAGCTTCACCCTCCCTCTCTGTCCTGTCTCTCTCCGAAATCAGCCATCCTCGTCACATCCACGCAGTTTCACGGCGTGAGTGTATGTGACGCGAGGGGCAATGCTCCATCGTGCAACGTGGAAATTTAGTTCCCTTCGTGTACACACACGTATAGAGGAATCGCGAGGGTGTGGGAGTAGCAGCCTGCGGCTGTGTGTGGTGCTTTACGACTCGATCGTAGCGTTAATGGCACCGCTGTCTGAGTGTGTAGGTAGCGGTGCACACGGGAAATGTGCTCGTGCCCGTCAGAGAACGCTTTCGACGTATACCATCCACCGTACTAGGCCAGCCAACTATATTTCGCGCGACCGAGCAGATTTCACTAATACGAGGAGCACGGCCCGCGTGGAATACGTACGCGCGCCTCATGCAGCAACCCGTCCCTCGCGATACTACACGTGGCGATCGACGAGGAGGGTTGCGTTGCGAACCAACCCCCGCCCCATCCCCCGTTTCGCACACTTTCTTTTTGTCGTCTCTGTTACGTTCGTTTAATTCACGCTTTTCCTGGTCACGCCGTCACTGTCGTCGAATCGAGCGTGAACCAGAGAACGCGTGCAAATGGCTCGATCAGCCAGACATTGTGCTGGTTCCAATTGATTCCGCGAAAGGATTCACCGGAGTAACTTCGCTGGAAAGAGCACGATACCGTTTCAGGCACACCGTATTTCAGTACTTTTCTGGAAATCGTCGGGAATCTTGTTTCGTGGATTTTCTAGAATTTTACTTTCTCTCCCGAAGGAAAAGTAGATTTTTCTTAATTTTAGACAGGACGGATAACGGAACAGGTTTCCGGCAGAAACTTAGAAACAGGAGCATTGTTGGGAATAATTATAGTGCTAACGTAAGGCTTTAACATATATTTGTTACGTAACATATAACATATATCTGTTTTATAATGTAAATTGATTAGTCAGTGATATAATTCCATTTTGAAATTCTGATATAAGTCTGTTCTTATTCTGTGTGCATTGTAAAGTGACTCAAGGATGATAAAATATGCATACACGTTCCATCATCAGCACCACTTATTCTTATAACTTGTCCAAACAAACTTCCATAAAACTGGATATTCTTAATCAAAACAAGAGAACGATCTTACTCCTGGCCTGCCAGCAAACTGTATTACCTTGCACAGTTCCATGTCACGTAGTGAAACGATCCTCTTGTCAATCCCTGCATTACAGCAAATCCACGAATATATAAATTCCATCGCATCGTCGTTTGATTTCCTCCTCTCGAAGGGTGGGACTCCGCGAGCCTCCGAGAGGAATACGGGGGAAGCTCGTCATCGCAACTGCTGAAAGAAAGTAAAACACAAAGTACAAAATATTCGATTCGATGGACGAAATGCAATGCAGTCGGAAGAAACTCGCTGATTGACATCTATATATATATATCATCATATCGTCTATTGACAGGCCACAGGCCACATTATACACCAATTATACGCATGAAAATCACAGAAACGTAACTTGAAAAATAAGGAAGCAATGCGAAACCTTCACCTGCACAGCGAGGCTACGTAAGGTACGCTTCAACCCTATTCCAGGAAAAAGGGTCGAGGCGGTCAGCATAACAACTGACATAATTAAGGGAATACGTAGGGAAGAACGGGTGAGAGGAGCCGTATCTTGAACGTACATTGTTGACACGAAGAATATTATTTCTGCTTGTGTTCTTGGAAGGTTTATGGAAATTGATGATTAATAACAGTAACGTCACGTATCTTTCTTCGATTTGCAAACGGTAGCTTATTAGGAGCATCAAGAGCTCATAATTGCAGTTATCAATGGCCAATAAACATACCGAGTTAGAGAAAGCTGGAAATCTTAGGAATTTCTGTTGAACTCCCTCGATAAAAGAGATCTTACATTTTTCTATGCTGAGTTCCATACTTCTGACATGAGATCTAACCAGAGAAGCTATAAGGCGAACGAATTCAACTGAGCATTTGAGATACCCGGATAACCTCGGAAGTTAGGCTACTACATTATGTAGTACAAAGTGTAGATTGGTAATCGGTTAAATGATACAAATTTAGTGCACTTTAATAGGCTTGATACTAATTAATGTTACATTTAATACGCTAAAACCTAATTAATTAGTATGTAAATGCCGCACTGGAAACTACAGCTGATCATCTGAGACGTCCAGATAATGCGTGAGATAACTGCTTGTACAAAAGTTGCTACAGTATCTCGTGAGACATCCGAACATCCACGATAGTTTTGAAACTTTTTGATTCCAGATTAGGCTACTGTTGCTATGTGATAGCAAGTACACACGTTGTTGCTGGTCGATTACGATACAGTACAATATTTAATATACTTAGACCTAATCAATGAGTACGTAGAGGTAACGCTGTATATGTGAAACAATCATCTGAGGTACCCGGATAACTTCGGAAGTTAGACTACTACATTATGTAGTACAAAGTGTAGATTGGTAATCGGTTAAATGATACAAATCTAGTACATTTTAATGGGCTTGATACTAATTAATGTTTCATTTAATACGCTAAAACCTAATTAATTAGTATGTAAATGCCGCACTGGAAACTACAGCTGATCATCTGAGACGTCCAGATAATGCGTGAGATAACTGCTTGTACAAAAGTTGCTACAGTATCTCGTGAGACATCCGAACATCCACGATAGTTTTGAAACTTTTTGATTCCAGATTAGGCTACTGTTGCTATGTGATAGCAAGTACACACGTTGTTGCTGGTCGATTACGATACAGTACAATATTTAATATACTTAGACCTAATCAATGAGTGCGTAGAGGTAACGCTGTATATGTGAAACAATCATCTGAGGTACCCGGATAACTTCGGAAGTTAGACTACTACATTATGTAGTACAAAGTGTAGATTGGTAATCGGTTAAATGATACAAATCTAGTACATTTTAATAGGCTTGATACTAATTAATGTTTCATTTAATACGCTAAAACCTAATTAATTAGTATGTAAATGCCGCACTGGAAACTACAGCTGATCATCTGAGACGTCCAAATAATGCGTGAGATAACTGCTTGTACAAAAGTTGCTACAGTATCTCGTGAGACATCCGAACATCCACGATAGTTTTGAAACTTTTTGATTCCAGATTAGGCTACTGTTGCTATGTGATAGCAAGTACACACGTTGTTGCTGGTCGATTACGATACAGTACAATATTTAATATACTTGGACCTAATCAATGAGTGCTGTAGGTGTCAAACAATCATCTGTGGTACCCGGATAACTTCGGAAGTTAGACTACTACATTATGTAGTACAAAGTGTAGATTGGTAATCGGTTAAATGATACAAATTTAGTGCACTTTAATACGCTTGATATCAATTAATATTCAATTTAATGGATTTTAATGTGGACTTCAACTGTACATGTGTGATACTCAAGTAGCAGGGTACCCGTGAGACACCCAGGTATGCAACAGTTAGAGATTAGGTTACTACGTACGCTACGTAATACAAAGCATAGGTTGTTGGTAGTGAGTTTTAAATGCAATGGAGAATCCGCTGTCAACCCGATCATCGTACTTGTGCATATCTAAAGACTGAAAATAAAGAACTCTCGTCTCGAACGAACGAACACACACGATGCAACCGGTCTCACCTTAAAGTGGTGAGAATGTCCGATCTGCAGCTTCTTCTTTGTCAGTTCTAGCGAGTTTGCTTGTCGCATCGAGGTTCTCACGCAACTGTCTCATATGTATCTCGCGAAATAGTCGGCTACGCGGGTAATTCTTCTGAATTTGGTTGAAATCACCGTCTCAACTTTTGCCAACAACCATCCACCCACGCCAGACTCGATCGACTTTGACCGAAAACTGCTCTAATCGACAACGCTAGGCACAATAATAATCGACAAACAGTGTAACCAATTGTTTGCAGCTAGCATCGACCATTCCATTCGCCTTGGCTGCTGCTTGTTCCGCGTTTTCGTCGATATGCTAACGCGACTCGGCAAATGTAAAGAGACTCTGTGTTAATCGCGCAAGACGCGTCTTCTACGTTTCCACGTGTTCGAAGAAGTAGGCAAACAGTTGGTCGAAACGCTGTTGAGCGAGAAGACAGGAAAAAAACGTAGGTGGACTGGATGAAAATAGTTGGATATTTTCTAGTTAACAGGGATGAGCAAAACAATTAAAAGCTGGCGCAAGGCACGTATTTTCTTTTGTCATCGGGCAACGAAGATTCACGCAGTTTCGATTCCCAATTTGCTAGCTGCTGTATTTCTCGACTGGCGGACTGGCGCCAGTTTACGGTCGAGCTGGAAGCTAAAACGAAAAAACGAAGGCGAAAAATCCGAAATTCGAAGATATTTACTCGAGGAAGCGCATTAGCCTTTCTCGAGTGGAAAACACGGGGAAATATTCAGAAACGGAAATCAGACTGGAAAATAGCGGCGTCGTGTGCGCCGCTGCGTGCAACCCGATGGCCGAACAACATTTCGACGAGAGGAACGTTATTTAAACAGCGACCAAGCGGATCCGAAGGAGGTACATTTTTCCAAATAAAAATTCATTTAGCAGGCAGCGGGTTCGCGGTTGTCCGGCTTTTGCGAAACCGGAAAACTCATTGCGCCGAAAGTAGCCAAAGTGCTTTGTACAATTAAGCGAGAATTTTCGCGAATCAGCACCGAATTAGTATTAATTAACTCGCAATTCCAACGGAATTCCTGTATAATGAACGAAACAATTTCGTCGGTGCAATAAACTTCACTCGGAAGCTACGAATAATTTCAATCATAATTTTTCTCTATCCTTCCTTTCGTCTATCGATTTTCCCCCGGTCTTTCTGCTTGCTCGGGAATTCCTATTACCGTCATTATCATAATAAAAGGTTACATTTTCTTCGTTTATTAGGCGCAGAGAAAGAGATTCTGCGCGTTTTAGATTTTATATTCCATACAGCGTTACATCTCCAACGATTTTTGACAATTCTTTAGCGCGTTTAACATCGTCGATATTTAAGTTTCTAACTTCTACGCCTTCCATCCCGCGTATACGCAACGTCGTTTATCTATGCGCGTTTTTAACGTAACCATAAACTGTAGACGTACGTGTTGTGAAACTTGTTCGAAATTTACATTGGTATAATGCGTTCTTTCGATTAATTCAATACGTTGTATGTTCCTGAAACAGTTAAGATAACAGTTTCTCTATCGTTGATAGCCGATAAAGAGGAATTTTTCTCATTGGATCGAAGGAAAATTCTGATTGCGATATAGCCAAGAGTACACTGTGCACGCGCGACGAAAGAAGCTTGTCGATGAAATTCGTATTTCTCGTTGCATCTTCTTTTCGTCTCAGTTCGACGAAAATGACGTTGACGGTGCCAAAAATCTTGTTGTTCAGATAGCAGAGTCGCGTTTGTTCGAACTCACCGAGGGAACGAACAGTCCATATAACTGCAATTCGTACACCTAATCGAGAAGTTCTCCGATTTTCCTTGTTACCTGTCATTCTTCCTTCATTCGTACAATGACGGTTCACTTAATCAGCTACTGATTAAAATTTCGTCGTGGCGAGTGAGATTCTACTAACGTAGTATCAAAGATCGTCAAAACGAAACTGTGCCTCGAGTGACCGAGACAATTTTCAAAGGTTAAAACCATAGAAGAACCATAGAAATTATATCTCGTCTCGCTTATTCATGCAAAATATGCCATTTCTCAGGAATGAAAATTGTGTTCACCAAGGTACAAAAAGCTACAGAATTTCCTTCCCCATCTAACATTATTCCCTCTTTTGACAAAATGCAAATCGACTTATCATCTCACTGAGAATCCACAGCCTGGCAATCATTTGCCGCGTTCAATTCGTCCGGACGTTTTATCGAGACCATTAATCATCCGTAGATCTCGGCCATGACGTCGATCGTTGACTTAAGCCTGATTCACGCAAGCGGTCAAGGTTACTGTCGGATTACGATCGACCAAAATCTACGATTTTACCGACACGTTCGCACTAAACAACAGAATCCCGTGGCAGTGTTTCTCATCCTCGTTCGTCCGCTCGAACCAGCGATGACATCGTTTTCCAAGTTCTCCAGCGATTAGACGATTAAAGCAGCTGTATTGGCCTTTATATTCTTATTGTTCTATTGTTATATCGTGATAATTGTATTCTATTATCGATTATATTATCATATTATCTTATCGATGTATCGCTGATTGTACGAAACACTTGTTAACCAGCGAATCGAAGAAAACAAAACGAAGCGAATTTGGCCAATGGAAGCCGATCGCGGCGAACATCGGCGGAAGGAAAAGCTCGCGAAGGATCAGCAGAGTACGCGATGTTCGTTTCCTTTTCTCTGTGACGTTTTGTATTCCATGGAGCCGACTTTGACGGCTGTCAAAGAACTAGACGCGTTTTACGGCCGTTTCGTTCCGTTTGGATATTCGATTTTTCGTTCGGACTTGCCGCAGGGAGAAAGCACCACCGACCCGGTTTCTCTTCGCCGTCGGTTGAACTGCAAGCTTTCTTGTTGTGGAAAAAATCCGTGTTTCGTAGCTTTGTGGCCGGCCTCGGATGGAAATCGTCGCAGTCGAAGCGGCGACTTATATAATTACGCGACAGAGACTCGTTTACATTTCGTTAAGGAACAATTACCGCGTGCTACGTGTAACGAGATTTAAGGAAACGCGATAAACGCTTAATTCCACGGGAAACTGGTCGACAACTTTACTTCCGGCCAGCCCTTCTCCGCCACTTTGTGCCACGTTTTTATCACCATCGAACAGCCTGCGTATCCGAGACGCGGACAATTTTCCATCCTGCAAAGTTGCCCGTTGAAACGCTAATTCAACGTTGCATTACACGCCGTACATTCTCTTTTCTGTTTATTGATTCGCGCCGCTGTCAGTTCTACGGTATAACACAATCGATAGTATTATTATTATTATTATCGGTATTCTTGCCGCTGCTATTACCAAATAACACGAGTGGAAGTAGCCGCAAAAATGCTCGACCGCCACTCGAGTGGCTGGGATTCGGGGGCCATTTTCCCGATCGAGATCGATCATTCGATCAATCGGTAAACAGTTGGCGAACAGCCGGCGATCATCATTTTGCGCTTGTTAATTATAATACACGTTCATTAAGTATTCAAGTGATAACGATGTATCGATTTTTAACCGACGACGAGCAGAAACACCGACGGCATGTAAAATAGGCGACGCTATTATTGTTGCTACCAATTACAATTCACATGCAAGAAATAAATACGAGCTCGTACAATCGCGCGGAGAATATTCCAACACTTGGACGAGGCTCGAAACGGAAACGTTTCTAATGCAATTAACGGAATTATAATCGATGGATATATAAAACAGTTCTGGCCGTTACGTTTATCGTTGTTATCGTGGAAGTGCGAGAACGGAGAGCTGCGACGAACGAGAACCGCGTGGAAATTACGAAACGTATCGTCTAAATTCAGTGGAAAAGTAGAAACGACAGTAAAAAGAACGCGATTAAGACACCTGTATGTTATAAATACGAGAATATTATTATTTTACTTATTTATTAATATTTAGTCCGTGCCTTTCGGCTTTCGACGAGCTTCCGGTTTCATATATCGTTATACTTTTTACATTCTGTCAGCCTTATCACCCTTTTGCCTCCTCCCTTGTATCTATCTAAATGATTTTCTTTGGCTATCTCTCTTTTCTGATATATTTACCTCCCCCTCTTATGCACTCTATGGCAAGTTTTCCGCTTTTGCCTCCTTGCTACGCTTCCTCATTTATGCTTCTTCCTCGTCTTGTATTGCCCTCCTCTTCTCCATTATTTTGTTCGATTTTATTAGTCCTTCTCCAGTCGTGTTTAGTATTTTTTCTGTGTCTATTGGCCCTCCACTAACGGAATTATAATCGACGGATATGAAATAGTTCTGGCCGTTACGTTTATCGTTGTTGCGCTTATCGAGAGCTGCGACAAACGAGAACCGCGTGGAAATTACGAAACGTATCGTCTAAATTCAGTGGAAACGTAGGAACGACAGTAAAAAGAACGCGATTAAGGCACCTGTATGTTATAAATACGAGAATATTATTATTTTATTTATTTATTAATATTTAGTCCGTGCCTTTCGGCTTTCGACGAGCTTCCGGTTTCATATATCGTTATACTTTTTACATTCTGTCAGCCTTATCACCCTTTTGCCTCCTCCCTTGTATCTATCTAAATGATTTTCTTTGGCTATCTCTCTTTTCTGATATATTTACCTCCCCCTCTTATGCACTCTATGGCAAGTTTTCCGCTTTTGCCTCCTTGCTACGCTTCCTCATTTATGCTTCTTCCTCGTCTTGTATTGCCCTCCTCTTCTCCATTATTTTGTTCGATTTTATTGGTCCTTCTCCAGTCGTGTTTAGTATTTTTTCTGTGTCTATTGGCCCTCCACTAACGGAATTATAATCGACGGATATGAAATAGTTCTGGCCGTTACGTTTATCGTTGTTGCGCTTATCGAGAGCTGCGACGAACGAGAACCGCATGGAAATTACGAAACGTATCGTCTAAATTCAGTGGAAAAGTAGGAACGATATAGTAAAAAGAACGCGATTAAGGCACCTGTATGTTATAAATACGAAAATAGTACAAGAGATATGGTACACCGTGATTAAATTAATGCTAGTATTAATTAATATCTACCGTTCATTATAATAAATTATGGCACGCTTTTGGCAGAAATTAAAGAATCGTTTAATATACTATAATATCAACGTAATTATTCTGTTATCGCGCGAGTTTTATGAAAATGCAATGGGAAACTCGAACTTAACGAAGACGTAAATAGTTACGATAAACAGGGAAAAATAAAACGTCTTATTATTTATCCACTGCCTTAACGATAAACAAATAAACAGAAATAAACAGCGGCTACGGAGAGCGTAGCAAACGCCAGACACAGCGACACCGATACTCAAACAAAATACTCAAATAGGCGAATAAAGAATTAGCCTAAACCGCCAGCCAAACTATTCGAGCGAAGAACAAATTGATCTACGCTGAACGACAAACGCGACAAGATAATGACACTTGCAAACGCGACAAGATGATGACACTTGGAAACGCGACATCGCCAGAACGATAATTAAAATGCTGCGCGCGGAATCGAATTTTGTATCGGAGGACGCGAGAGATCGATCCGTTGGATCGCGACGCACGTTGCTGGAGAAGCGGCAAGGTTAACGGTGTATCGATTTCCGGTGCAAGAGCGGCGGTGGAAGCGGCCGAAAGAAGAGAAAAGAAAACGGACGAGCGGAAGAGTTGCGTGCACGTAGGAAAGCACGGGAGCGAGCGAGTGGCGCACGCCTTCGGCCGCTTTACTTTCACCACGCACGGCAACCAGAGAAGGAAAAGAAAAAGAGCATACCGCGAAGGAAGTCGGTTCCCACGGCGTCTGCGAGCTGGCGCGTACGCGCCTCCAAGAGCCGGAAGTGGCGACCGCGACCGCGACCTCGGCACCCTCCTCCAGCGTCGTGGCCGCTCCGCTTGTTAGCTCGTCCAGTTCAGACCCTCGGTGATAATGGTCGTTAGAGAAGTCACCGGTTTCCCCGTGCCATTAAACCGCAACGTTTCGCGATTCCAGCGTTCCGGCTACCCCTCGTGTTTCTAGCGGAATTATCAAGTGTAACGCACTTTTCAGCGGTCGCGATTCTTAAGGCGTTTTTACACCGGTAACGTGTGCTTCGTTCGATTTCGGTTTCCATGTATAGAGAAGGAGTACGTGTGTGTGTGTGTGTGTGCGTGTAGGTGCGTGCGACTTTTCTTCGGCGCTTCGAGGGAAGCTCAGACTATTTTTATCCGAAGAATATTTCACTCTGTATATCGTGTCATTTTCGTTTCTTTATATCCAGATTCTTATCTGTCACTTAATTCCCTTCTTCCGTTATGTCTTTCTCTCTTGCTCTGCCTGTTTCTGTGACCTTATTTTTGTCCCGCAAATACCTCAGTCCATATTTCGGCGTTTTTACTCTTTTATGCCCCAGATCCTTATCCGTCGCTAATTCCCTTTTTTCATTTCGTCCTCCTCATTGCCTCTGTGCGCGAGTGTGTGTCGATAACACACGATCAGCCATTACGTGCTAACCGTGTCTAACGCCGTTTTATACTTGGGTGTTCTAATGGGTGGCTGGTAGTTGCCGCGTGGCCAAGGCCTCTGGCGTATTAAAAGCCAATTATTACGAAATGTAATAATCCCTTTGAAAAAACGGCGCCCACAGCTGGGTAAAGGGCTATTTAAAAAGATGCTGCTGGCAATTCGTGCACTGCGGCTACAGCTAAGCCGTGATAATGATTTATCAATTAATATTACCAATATTTGTTGGTATCGACGTTACTAAACCTGATAATTCCTTGAACTACTGACCTAATTATAAAGTATGCTAATAATTGTTTGTATTTTACCTCCTTTATCTTCACTTCTTATTATCCTAATTAGCTACGAAGATCCTATAGATTCATTGCATTAGACGATTAGACATCGTAAGTCATCGATTGGTCATTTTTTCGTGGAAATTCGCGCCAGATAATTAATTATACTTTTTAATGTTTATTTACGTCGTTGTTTCGTTTTCTTCAGGAAAAGCTACTCGCTCGGTGACGAAGAATATGCCAACTAAAATTTGGGTTAGCAAGATAATTAGTTTCGCAGTTTGTTAGAGTTCTCAAAGATTGTGTCAAATTCAAGATTACAAAGTATATATATAGAGAGTGTAATTACGTTTGTTTTAGCTATGGAGGCTAACTACATGCAAGAAACAGAGGCTGTCGGTAGCAGGTTACAACTGTGTTGAATTAACCCCGATAGATGTAGGAAAAAATTGAACACAGTGTGTATGTCGCGTAGAAAGTGGCGTAGAACAATCGTTAAGTAATTACTCGTTTACAATATCGTATATCGTAACGTGCCAGTCGAAACTGGATTGTCTACGTCCCTAATTGAGTTCCGGATCATCAATTAGCCAGATGCGGCAATCAAAGTTGCACCTCGGTGGTGCGTAAAATTGGAGGGAAAATGAATCGTCTTCGTAATTTTGTTATTCGTAACAAATATCTTAATTATATTGTACTATTTGTATAATATGTATGCTATACCGGGTGGACAAGAAAAACCTCAAGCTTCAGCCACGAGTATTTTAATTTCCAACGAGAAGGAATGAAATAAAATCACAGAGAACGAGGAAATTTTCCATCGACTTTGAAAAGCTCTAGGTACTGAGAAAGCTCGTGAAACCTAGAAATAGCTGTGCCGTGTTGCTCCGCTTTCTCCATAGGGAATATATCGACAAGTTATAATTGCAAATATTTGCAACTCTGAACAATTACGTAACTTGCTCTTAGGGACGAAAATCGAAGTCAGAATGTTAATTCCGATTTTAAAACACCGTCGAAGACCAACAGACGCAAGTTTTAAGGCTGAGGAGACAACGTCCACGATGTTTTTCAAGCAAAGAATAAACATTTTCACCTAACTGTTGACCCGTGTAGGAGCTGCGAGGGCTGCGAGTGCTGCGACTCGTGTAGGAGCTGCGAGTGCTGCGACTTGTGTAGGAGCTGCGAGTGCTGCGACTCGTGTCCGGCTGGGGCGTTGAAACAGGCCGCTGCGGAGCGTAAAGGCGGAAGAAACGAACAGCCCGCGAAAGGGTTGATCGAGCAGATCCGCGCGAGGGACCTGCTCCAGCCCCGACGTCGGTGATCGTCGATACGGCGCGACAAAAAACGATACGCGTCGATCGGGCCGGCTCCGTGACTCGGAAGCGAAACGAACGGTCTCCGTAGAAGAGGCGTCGAGGCATTCGCAGCGTCGGAACGTCAAGAGTCACGAGCGCGACTTAACCCCGCGCTCTCCCTTCCATCCCCGTCCTTTTTGCTTTGACAGCACTTGCCATCTCATCTCCCTTCCTTCTTCTCGGGCACCTCCATTCCGCCTGGCGACTTCCACCTCCAGAGCGTCACCTCCATCGGCCACGACGACGACGGCCACCTCCTCCGAGCCAGCGTTAGACCGGCGCACCACCAGCTTCTCCAGCTGTCTCCTTCTCACACCACCCACGCCGTAAAATTATAATCTGTCATATTCATCAGTACAGCGTCCTCTTCGCCTGCGTCTTTCTCTTTTTCACCGTTTTCTCCTCTGCCTCCCTTCGTCCCACTTCACCTGCAGCCACACTGTTTTTTCCCTTCTCTCTGCTGCCTCTCTAGCCCCCAACGGCTTCGGGTACCAGCTCTCATCCTCTCTAACCAGCCTGCAAACTCTGCCCCTTCGTTCGTTCTTTCCTTCCTTCCTTCCTTCCTTCCT
Source organism: Bombus bifarius (assembly GCF_011952205.1). NCBI lineage: Eukaryota > Metazoa > Arthropoda > Insecta > Hymenoptera > Apidae > Bombus > Bombus bifarius. Next base: position 491,576 of record NW_022884538.1, read on the forward strand.
TCCTTCCTTTCACGTTCTCCACGCGCGTCCTCCACGTTCACCCTTCGATTCTCCCTTTATCTTCCTCCCTTTTTCCTGCCCCTGTGTGCCTCTTGTTCCGCTTTTTTAAAGCCTCGATCCCTCGTTCGTCTCGCACTTGCCTCTTTCTGGCGTTGTCCTTTATTGCGCACTTTGTTTAGTCCTCTTTCTGGACCGATCCATCGCCCGCAGATTTCCATCATTTTCCACGCGACATCGGTTCTGCTTCTTTCCACCTTCGGCTCGCGAGAATCATTGGGCAGAGTGGTCGTAGTGGCCGGAGCTGTTGGCAGGCGGTTGAAGGCGTCTCAAAGCGTAGGCGACAGATTCCTCGGCTCAGTTTCCATTCTTGTACTTTTCTCAGTTAGTTTTCCCTCACGAGGTCACACTCTATCGGGTGTACCATTTTCTCCTGCAGGGAAACAATTTCCCTATGAACAATTTTCCCATGAATTTAATTCAGGTAACCGATAGTTGGTACGTTCTGGCGTTATAAAGTTACTACACTACTTCCATCCAGACACAATCCTCCACACTTTCTGAACGACTAACATCTCTCAAGATTATGCCAATCTTGAAACAAATTTCCCACTAACGCACCCTTTATCGGGTGTACCATTTTTTCCTATGAATTTAATTCACGCAACGAGTAATTCCTTCGCCATTCGCACACTTCTGGGTGTTTGCCAAAGACTATAACACGCTAAACGGTTCCTTAACGACCGACACCTTCGTCGGCTGCGTCATCTTTTGGCGTAGGGTGTACGAAGGGTAGTGAGGTGTATAGGCCGTGATAGTTCGTGGCGATAGTGCGCTACTTCTCGTGTTCTGCTGTGGGTGTTGCTGCATTTTCTTCTTATTTAAGAATCGAGTCAGGATTTGAACCCGGGTACCCGAACGTTCGTAACCTAAGGCGCTAGCCACTGTGCACTGGCGTCATCCGGTGTTAGCTAATGTGGAGTATTTGTGTTGCCAAAGTAGAAATCAGTTTTCCTATTAATTTGTTCAACCGATGGGCATCCCTCCTCGCTGAAACCACGTTTGTTCTTCGAGCGTACACGCGGCATTACTTTCTTTGCTTTTGCCCTACCAACGCGCTCACCCCGTCTTTATTCCTCGTTCGTTCCGGTTCCCTCTCGCTCCTTCCTCTCTGGCGACCTCTTCGTCAGGCCCTCTTCTTGTCTGCGACTCTTCGCCGATCGCACCCTCCTCCTTCTTTCGTTCTACTTCTCTCCGCTCCCCTTGATCGCGCCCCTCTTCCTCCCTGTCCCATGGTAGATCTCTTCGTCGCAACCTCGTTGAACTGGCTGACGGAGCAGGTAGAAACGAAGGTAAGGTGCCTTCATTTATATTATAATCCTCTCTTTCCCTGTCTCGTTCTTATGCATCGAATCCCAGCGACGTGGCCTGCGCCCTCCAGCTCCTCTCTCGCGTCTTCTCCTGCGCCCGTAGTTCCTCTCGCTCTTTCTCTTTGACGTTTCATTCCATTGACGTTTATTGGTCCCGTTTTTGTTTCCGCTGTCCGCCGTTGTCTCTGTCCGTTTTCCTTGCTTCTGCTCGACTTGCGTCTTTCCACCTTTTGCGATACACGTTGTTTCTTGTCGCTTAATAAGACACGCTGCAACGTATGTGCACATTTGCTCACTTGCGACAGCACGTTAATTAGCTACAAGGTGGCAAATAGAAGGACTTCGCGACGATTCTACGCCTCGTGGAACGGCTACCGTGGAACGTCAGGCGATGAAGTTCGTTTTTCAAAGTTAGTACAAGGCGCATGGATTGGGGCCATCTTTAAACATCACACCACCAGTTTATTATAATAATCGACTTGTCTGCTTGTCGAGCTACGGATAAGGCGGCAAAGAATCCTTCCGAATGACGTTCCAAGCATCCGCTGATTCCTCAGGAAGATACTAGATCCTACTACATGATACTGACTACTTGAAAAAATAATTCACATTTCACACGATACTCGAAAGGTCCAATTTCGCGAGAAGGTGCCAGGCTTCGCCATAGGTTTTCACGCAAATAAACAATCTAAACAATTTGACTGCAGATTCCTCAAGATCCTGAGCATTTCTTTCGTTTATCAGTCGAATAAAAGCAACATCAGAGGCATCAGAGGCAAGAGGCATTTTTTAACCCAAGGACGACTACGTCTCGCAGCTTCTATCGTCGACTGCTGGTATCTTCGAGCCATTTTCCCTGCTAAACGTGCAAAGCCGATTGCCTGGTGGATAAAAACCGAGTTCCATCCGCGTTTCCTCTACGGTTGTTCGTCGAGCGTTGCATCGGCCATCGAACGAGAGAACGTTGCAACGTTCCACCGATTCATCGTAATAATTATAATTCCGTCGGAAATCCGCGTCCGGTCGGTCCAGACGCAAACAGTCGAACGCAAGTTTCCACGGTTTTTCAATCCCCTGCCGTATGATCGCCATAACGCCGCAACGTCATCACGATAATATGTACGCGGTAAACACTGACAATTGCAGACATCGGTGCTACCAACAGAGACAGAACGAGACAGGGCGAACTGTCGCGAGGGTTGGTCCCGCGGCGCAGCGTATACAGGGTGTTTCATACAACTGCAGAACGGTAGAAGATGGAAGGATTCGTTAGGAGACGTTCAATGTACAGATTTTGATTGAACGAGGAGGCATTTTCAGGATTTTGGGCCCACTACAATTTTTTTTTTTTTTTTTTTGGTGGAATTACGTACAGTTGATTTTCTATAAGAAAAATGTATTAACGTGGCGCGATGTTGAAACGAAAGATCACACGTTGACGACGATTGTTTTATACGTTCGATCGGAAAGTGACACGAGGGACGCGGAATGAAAGGCAAAGGGACGGAGGTTTCTTTTTGGAAAAAATTGGAAATTGGAGCAAAGACAGGAGCTGAATGTCTCAGTGTCTTTTTGTAGAGAAAAATGTATCGGTTGGAGAATAAAAAATTTGTAATTTTGTAAAGAGGAATGTAAAGTTTGAATCGCAGGAAGCACGTGCATCACGCGACGCACTAGTCAAAATAATTTAAGTTTGCCTTGCGAAATTTTCGCCTATCTCTGAACAATTTCACACACTGTTGAAGTTTGAGCATCGTACGAAAGCATCTCGCGTCTTCTGCGTATCTTCCCATCTTTAAATTCCCCATAAAAATATACATAAAAATCGACTGTTTCAATATCAATATAGAAGCTACTAATACGATAGAATATTTAACCATAATCATATTAATCTTCCGTGTCTGCAACTTTATTCGTTGACTGACTGGGTCGTTTAAGTGCACGCAGTTTCTTTCAGGTTCGTGCGTTCTAACAAACCCCGCAAAATTCATGAGGAATTCATGTTACCTTCATTCATCTGAGCAAAGCGAAATTTAGACAAAAATATGGGGAAAACGAAAAATTACTCGAGATCGACTCGAAGAATTCGCACGAAGAATTCGCACGATCGGCAATAGAATGGAAACTCGTGGAAGACACGAAACGGGGATACAAAAATTGGAAAATCGCGAACAGAATTAATCCCCAAAAGTGGTTCTTCCGTTTAAAAATACGACTAGAGAAATTGTTAATTTCAGAACATCGATAATACAGGGTGTGCCTGTATTTTCCAAGCACCGTCGATCAGGCGAGAAGTTGCGACAAAAATCGCTTGGTTTACAAGTCCCTGCAAGTGGCGATAAAAGAGATTTCCCAAATCCTTTTCCGATAAAGAGTCAAGGTTATCTTCGAAATGCCATTTCGTGTGTATGCCACAGGTAGTATCGTAGCTGGCTCGACTGTATCGTAACGTGAAAACGTAAAAGTTGCAGTGCTTTCTCTGAGTTTGCTGTATTCGTCAGCTGGTCCCACTTCCAAGGAACACCCTGTATACACGTATACCAGAGCGAGAGGACAACGTTATACTGCCGTTTGAGGCATATATCCGCGGAAAGAGGGAACAGGGTGGGACAGAAGAGAGGGTTGAAACGAGGGTGAAAAGAGAGGCGAGTAAGAGAAAGAGCGAGCGTGCGATTGCGAGAGAAAGGGAGAGAGGGAGAGAGAAAGGAAGGGAAGTAAACGCGATGGAACGCGTAAATGGAAGCCAGTGCTGGAAAGCAGGTATTCTCGTTGACGAACCAATTCATTATTATCCGGGATAAATAATGCGCTGTGTGCCTTGCGGTAACGGGAATTGTTCAATTTCCACGTCGATGTGGTGCGCGTATAAACTGTGCACGGACACTACGGTTGCGTGCGCCGATATCAGCGCGGCCTTTAAATAGATCCAGCCCGTAATTATTGCCGCGGCGCGCATTTCCAAAAATGTAAAACGCTGACGGATACACGGATCGAGAGGGTGGCGTTGCAAGGGGTGAATGGACGCACCGGTGACGAGCATTGTCGATGAAAACGAGATTAATTAGCGACGCGCCGCATTTTCTAGCCGGATCTAATTTCTGCGGGACGCATGGTGCAACATTTTTGCCGGCACTTTGGTCGCGATAAAGGAAACCGGCCAAATACGCAACTCCACTTTGTATTCCCAATGTCGAAATCAGTCGCAATAAAGATAGATTTTCCTGGCTATTTGTTTAATGCGCGATTTATGATTATTTTTATATTTGCAACGTTATGATATGCAATTTTTAATATCGATCGAGGGAGAAATTGTACTTAACGTGGAACAGGTACCCAAGCGTGGAAGGCTATGTTGTTTTTCGAATATCTTCTTTACGCAATCAATCGGAGTAAAAAAGAATTTTTGTAGTTGTACAATCGAAGATTTACTTGAGGCATAAATTAAAGTCATTTTTATATTTGCAACACTATGAATAATTTTTAATATCGACCTGGTGTTAGGAAGAAATTGTACTTAACGTGGAACAGGTACCCAAGCATGGAAGGCTACGTTGTTTTTCGAATATCTTCTTTAGACAATCAATCAGAGTAAAAAAGAATTTTTGTAGTTGTACAATCGAAGATTTACTTGAGGCATAAATTAAAGCCACTTTTATATTTGCAACGCTATGAATAATTTTTAATATCGACCTGGTGTTAGGAAGAAATTGTACTCAACGTGGAACAGGTACCCAAGCGTGGAAGGCTACGTTGTTTTTCGCATATCTTCTTTACACAATCAATCAGAGTAAAAAAGAATTTTTGTAGTTGTACAATCGTAGATTTACTTGAGGCATAAATTAAAGTCATTTTTATATTTGCAACACTATGAATAATTTTTAATATTGACCTGGTGTTAGGAAGAAATTGTACTTAACGTGGAACAGGTACCCAAACGTGGAAGGCTACGTTGTTTTTCGAATATCTTCTTTACACAATCAATCAGAGTAAAAAAGAATTTTTGTAGTTGTACAATCGTAGATTTACTTGAGGCATAAATTAAAGCCATTTTTATGTTTGCAACGCTACGAACAATTTTTAATATCGACCTGGTGTTAGGAAGAAATTGTACTTAACGTGGAACAGGTACCCAAGCGTGGAAGGCTACGTTGTTTTTTTGTAGTTTTGTAGTTTTGTAGTTGTTCAATCGTAGATTTACTTGAGGCATAAATTAAAGTCATTTTTATATTTGCAACACTATGAATAATTTTTAATATCGACCTGGTGTTAGGAAGAAATTGTACTTAACGTGGAACAGGTACCCAAGCGTGGAAGGCTACGTTGTTTTTTTGTAGTTTTGTAGTTTTGTAGTTGTTCAATCGTAGATTTACTTGAGGTATAAATTAAAGCCATTTTTATGTTTGCAACGCTACGAACAATTTTTAATATCGACCTGGTGTTAGGAAGAAATTGTACTTAACGTGGAACAGGTACCCTAGCGTGGAAGGCTACGTTGTTTTTCGAATATCTTCTTTACACAATCAATCAGAGTAAAAAAGAATTTTTGTAGTTGTTCAATCGTAGGTTTACTTGAGGCATAAATTAAAGCCATTTTTATATTTGCAACGCTATAAACAAATTTTTAATATGGAGCTGACGATAGGAAGAAATTGTACTCAACGTGGAACAGGTACCCGAGTATAGAATACCGACACAGGATATTACGTGTTCACAGAAAACGAACAAAAGATAGTTTTATTCCTTTTTGTTAATAAAATCATATTTTAGAAGAGTGGGATTAACAAAGGCTGTGTTTTCCCACAAAGTCGAAATAAGGCGATTGTTCTCGGGACTCAAAGTGATTCGTTGCGTCGAGCCACCCCATTATTTTTTCATCTCACAGCTTTCTTTCTTCTTGATTTTTTTCTTATCCTGTAAGGGAATATCCTGACATCTTACAAATGAAAAAAACCCCGTAAAAAGCAAGTAATCCAAATATGCAATATTCCATAATTGGATCGCTGCTGGGGCTTGTCCATGCTGGGAATTTTACAAAGTTAAAAATACCACGTTCAGCTGATAAATAATCGGTGCAATTATGTCAGTGACGATAAAAAACACACGTAAGTATGGTAAAATAATAACAAATACGAAAAAAAAAAAAACAGAAACGAAAGTTGTCCCACAGCGACAAGGTAGAACGATCCCGCCACGACATTTTAACGTCCGCTCGACCGCTAAATCGCAACGTGTGCGGCACAAAAATGAGCGAGCGACGTATTTTACAGTCGTCTCGGAGATACTCATTTGTCAGATTTGTGAAAATACCGCAATTCCGTATTTCCTACGATATTTGACGCTACTTTCCTCCGTCGCTGTTGGCCGGACGCGTCTCGTTTTTCGCGATCGAACGCCGCGAAAAAAGTCGATGCACTTTATGAATGGCTGTCGAGGAGAAACCGATCTCGATTATTCACTGTCTTTGCGTGTGATTTGTAGCTGATAAACCTTAGGGTTATACGTCAAACGCGAAGTAGGGATTGAGATTAAACTTTGTTACGAATACGATCTGTCTTTGGCGTATCTTGACAGTAATCTGTGCTACGAGTGTGATCAGATAACGCAACGCGAGGGATTACAGAGATGGTTCGGTAAGTCTGCTGTTGTTTCGCTCGGCTACGTGTTTCGCCTCATCCTTTAATAATTCTATAGAATAATTAATTTCCCCTGCTTTTTACGCACGTTACATTTCACCATACGAACCATCGTCAGTATACAATTTCTTCATGTTTCTGCTGGAAAATATTGTCCAAGGTTGATCTACGAACGTCCAACTGTCTAAGATCTGGCCTAAGAATTGCATTTGTTTCAATCCGTACACAGCGTTCCTTTGTTCGAAACGAACTTCCTTTCGTTCTGTATCTCTTTGCAGATTTGCTTCAGAACTGTTTTATTCTATTGTTAAAAAATAGTTGGCGCGTAAATCCGTAAAGTGATATAAAATAAAAAATGTCGTTCATCTGTTATTTCACTTCTGAAACAAAACAAACTTCTCGGACAATCCAATACAACGTGACTACAGGGAAACATCGTAGTGGTGACAACGTCGATTCCGTATCATTGGCATAAATTTCGGCCAGCCGTTTCGTTCAAGCGACCGGAGTAACAAGCGAAAAGTGAAAGAAAAGAGGAAGAAAAAAAAAAGAAAAAAAGAATTGGAGGGTGGAAAAAATAGGGATCGAGCCACGTTAATGATAATACGGTTAGAGCCGATCGAACGCACAATACGAGAACGACTAATTGGCCGCACAGCTCGTTCTTTTTTATTTTAATTCAAGCTATTACGGCTGCAAGTTAAAAGAATCACCTCGTTAATTATAACTCGTTACGGTAACCGACTTTGTTGCTGCCGAATTGCACGCGTTTATCCCGTGGCGGCGTACTCTCGCGTTAATTCCTCAAAAATAATCCACGTTTTTGACATAGCGACCAATTATGAGCACAACCGGGCCCGCGTAATTGGCGAAATCTCACATTATCGGAAAAATCAGCCGCGTACGACGTACGTGCGCGCGCGTGTATACATGTTTCGTGCGCATTGCATTACGAGGCTGCAGCTCGTTTAACGCAACCCGATTTCGTTGCCGTTTCAAAGTTTCAGCGCTGCGCCGTTGCATCCGCGGAGGATCAAACGGCAATTCGTGCGCCGTACAGAAGTTTGGATAAAGGAAAGATCGCAAGATCGTTGGGAAACTAATTAAGGGAGGGGGGTAAGGTTTTAAATTTTTTTTTGCATCTTCTTATTTTTTAATTGAATGCGTTCGTCGTCTCAACATCCGAGCTGATCCAAGCCTCAGCTCTAATCGTCCCATTCATTTGCAGTCCAATAATCGTCAAGCGTTGCGAGCTAATTATCGTAAAAAGCGACAAGAGATAGAGCGATGGGCGCGATCCCGGCCACTTGGACCTCTATTTTCCAACGAGCTTCGATAATTCCATCTTCGTAATCAACTTCTCTAATCATACGAAAGTAAAACACTGTGAACGATACGAAGTTTAACCGCTCAACGCACACGACAGCGCTGTATTTCCACGGACGTATCTTTCTGGTCCATCGATTATTCCATTCGTTCGTCTCCATCGAATCGAGCCATCTCCTTACGCGTCCTTCTTCCTACGCAGTCGGTTAACGAGGTAGATAAAAACCCAGTTTTGCTGGAAACAAGCAACTGGCTGTCGCCTCTTCGCCGTTGAAATTGCGAGCTGCCAGTCGTTGACACGGCGAGAACGAGAAACCGAGAAGCCATAAATCTTTGCAATGGAGCGAACGGCGACGTTCGTTTAGTCGAAAGCGATCAGAATATAATAGAACGCATCCTCGCTGTAATATCGGCGATCCTCGCGCTGCGTACGATTTGCCTGCACGCTCTTTCCTCTTGTCCCGTTCGAGAAGAAACGCAAGCCGAGCACCGCGGCGTGTGCGACACGTAACGAGGTAACGACCGAACCAACCAAAGGCGCGCGCGTCGTTTATTTCGTGGCACGATGTTCCGAAGAAGACTCCTCGTGGTCGGTTTCCACGTCGCGGACGTCCACGATGGGATCAGACGTTCGTGCGGAATGAGACACCCTGTACATCGCAGCATAGATACGAGCGAGTTATCATGGTCGTGTTGCGAGTGTTAATAACGGTACGCGCTATGTCCACGCCAGGTAGACACAGAAGGGACACCTCATTCCGGATGCCCTCGTCTGTCTCTGTTGCACGGCGACGGTCTCTTCGTCGTGTCATTTTCTCGTGGCTCGTACACGTCCGCGTCTCGCTGGGGGACGGTCGTTCGATCAACGGTTCGCGGGACAGGCTCTGTGTCCCCCGCGGTCCTGTCAAAACGAATGTAATCCATAAACGGAAAAATTTGCGACGCATGGGCGCGGAACCGTGCGATTTCCACGGCCGCCTCGATAAAAATCTCGGGATAAAAGGGAGGAGGGCGGTACTATCGCTTTCGTTCAATGTCGTTCGCCGTATTTAATCAGTCGACGACGTGCGTTTTTTCGCTCTCTTTTCTTTCCGTTTCGTGCCACGGCCTTCCGGACCTGCGTCCGATGTTGAATAATTAAAGGAGACGGCTGATTTTCCTTCCGTGTCAAACGAATCTCGCGACTCTGTTTGCGCGCAGGGTGTCGGCGAGATGACGAGATGGCACAGCCGGTTTCCGCTGCGTTTTCTTCAGCTGCTTGTTCGTAGAGCGCACAGAGGGAAATTTGGAGGAGAAAAAACGCGAGATTCGGTAATTTTGTGCTATACAATCGGCGGTAATCCGTGCTTATATAGCGAGTAATTTCGCGCTCTATAACCAGCAGTAATCTGCGATTGTATAGCAGAAAATTACACAACCGCGTGTAGCACAAAATTAATTAAATTGAAATCCGAGCTGCTTGCTAGATTTGCGACGTCCCCTCGCAACGGACGGGTGCAAAGGGTTAATTTTGCTATCGTCGCGGTGAAATGACTGGTGTTGGACGTTCTTTCGCTATCTGCCACAAGCACACATATTCATGATATCGTCCTTTCTTACGACGTTTACGTATTAATTGATTAGATCGCGGTATATTGAATTTTCTATCGCTTCAGCTGTACTTTCACGCGATTACAGGAATCTGATGCTATGGAAATGATAAAGGGACACTTGACACTACGTTTTTATACTTTTTTCACGTAGTACAAGTACCTTGCGCGGTGGAAATACTTTTTGCGACTGGACACTGTCTCTGCTTGTAGCAGCAAAATTACTTTTACCGAGGAAGAAACATAACTATACGCTGCTCGAAATAATTATCGTTAACGCGTCGGATTCTATGGGACGAAGAAGGAAGACCGATGGATTCGATGGATTAACGTGTTATTCGTACACGGTGGAAACAAAACGTGTAGAGTTTCCACGCGTGGTGAGTAGAAAAATCAGAGTGACGGGGAAAATGACGCTTCAATTTTTATCACGCCACTGCGATTCGTTTTAAAAATAATTCGACTGTTAGCTGGTCCGGCTATAAATTAGACACAGACAGCTGATATTTAAAGGAGAAAGTAAGCAGTTGGAACGAGAAGCAGAATTTCTTACGTTTCGTCGTGGAAATCGACATTTGCTTGCTTAACATTTTATCGATAAGACGATTTTATTTTGCTACGAAAGCTGACTCGTCGCTGAGCAGGTTTTTAGAACATTGCAGAGGCGATCTGACGAGAGTTTTCTGAAAAAACCTGTAATTTACGCTCGTTGAAGTATCGATGCTGATGTTAAACACGATGTGCTATATTTTTTCTACGACATTACGTTTTATTCGTATCTTTGATGTCTCCGTATCGCGATGCAATTATTTCTGATCTAAAGTAACGGGAGAGATTGCATATTGAATGGTCGAAGGGTTTAAAAAAATAAGGCCAGATCAAATCGATGAAATAATAGATCGGCAATGAAACATTGCTGTCAACATGCCTGTTGCAAATATAAATACTTAATTATCGTTATCTCCCACCTATCTGCTATATCTCGTGTCTTTTAAATTCATAACATATTGCAGACATGTTATTAGTCGTAATTAAAACCCTCGTCTCGCACTTCAATCAAAACGTCCGCCACTGATTAGTTATGGCAGTCATCTAGCTGCAACTTCGCCTACTCAATCTCCAATCTGCTGCTGCATTAGAATTACAATACGGCCAGCTTCCCTCCACCAAAATAACACATTAAATTCGCCTCTGTATTTTGCCACCAACTCTTCTCATTGTCGGTTAATCGTGCGTAATTTTTATTAATTTCCCAGTTGTGACGATACTGTGAAACATTTTTGTTTCTTTTTTTACCACAAGCTCGTACCATATTTCATGGTTTGCGATGGGCGGAAATAATTTGGCGGGACGAACCATGGAATATAAATTTGTATATAACACGAAGCACGATAAATTATTCCGATAAATTTAATCTCAAGAAGAATGTAAAAAATGACGAAGATTAGAAAAAGAAGGAGAGTTGAATATACGTCGCGTTATTCAGACAGCTACTTTTCAGTTTGTTAGCTGGCTCGTACTCCACAATGGAAGTAGCCAAAGCCAACAAGACTAGCAAATAAAGAAGATTAAAAAGTTAAAAGAGAAGTCGAAGCAAGTACCGGAAAGACACGAGTATCCGCGAGTTTGGTTAAATATCACGTTGAGATATTTCAGCAAATACCGTGAAACCAAGTCCATCTTTTGTCCGTGAGGCCGAAATTAAATAGAAACAACGACTATCGCTCAACGATTAAAACAACACGATATATTTCGGCTAGAAATTAAAGCAACAGGCTACTGTCTCTTAACGATCGAAGCGACAAGACACCGATATCACCGGCGCTCTCTGCGCTGTACATCCAAGAAACATCCTGTGTACAACGTGAACAGTTGCAGCCGGAATGGCTGGTCTTCGTTCATTCGCCGCATAATACAGCGGAATAATTTAGTGACCGGGCCAAGCAGCCACGTTTTGTCGTGAAACAACGCGGTCTGCTCGTTCAATGGGCGATTTTCGAGGACACGAAGGCCAGCAACGGTAGCAGCAATAGGTTGCCAGCAACTCTCTGCACGGTCCCGTGTTGCAACAGATTCATTATGCTCGTGACTGGCCCAGCTATGTTGTCTAGTTCGAAAACAACTATCGCGTTCCCCTTTCCACCCCATTTCGCTCTCTCTCTCTCTCTCTAAATCTTTCTCTAACCGGCAACTGACATTTCTAGACGCGTGCAGCTGGTGCCCACGCTGATAAACAGTCGCTGGTCGATTGATAAGCCGAAGAGACGCCTGAACGGTTCGTACGGAACATCGTTAGCAACGAGCAGCGAAGGAAAACATGTTTGTTGCTTAGAACGATGTTCGTCGAGCCTTTTTTTCGGATAGAAGAGAATACGAAGAGACGGCTCGTTCGTCGTGGTCGACGCGAACAACGATTCTGATAATCGATTTTGATAAAAGCGAATTTTTCGCGAATTTTCCTTCGGCTAACTGGTAGCTGTATGCCACTACACCGTTACGTCGAACGATTTTTTAAGCTCACACGGTAACTAAATTCGTCAGAAATCTCTGCAGGAATTGTTTCATCGTTTGAGCAAAGATTACTGTCAATTTTGTCAAAGTATCTCTGAGCAACATCATCACATCCAATGCAGCGTCTTGAATTTTGAATTTCTACGTACGATAAATAATCCTAATTGCAAATATATATGCAGTTAGTTTCTGCTGCAAAATCGCTAGTTCATTTAACCAGATTTCTCATTGAGACGGCGATCGAGCCTGGAGGTTCGAGTTCAAGTTCAAGGAAAGCGTATCGATCGCCAGTCGCTCGGTTGCAGCGATCTTTCACACAATCGGCCTGCGCTTATTACGCAAGTGGATCGCGGACAACCGCATCCGAGCGCGACCATTCATCTTAGCCGCCCACGTGAGCGGCGCGGCTAAATAAACACGTGTCACCGCCGCGTAATTCATTCCACCCCCGAGCGAACCCTGAAAATGGGACACTTGACCCGACAGCCACGCGAGATTAAAGTTCCGCGCGCCTTCCGCGTGCTATTAAACGAAAAATTACGTTCGTCATTCGGGCAACCGCCTGCTTTCAGCGTGCGCGCGAAAACATTTGAATCTCGCGGCTTCGTTGGATTTTATTAAAAGGACAATTCAGTTAAACGTAACGTTATCCAACGATAGCAATCTTCCATTTAATCTTTCGAATGTACATTTTTCCAATTTACACGCCTCGCTACGAATTCGCCTGACTCTTTAACGGTCGTTCAATTTACAATACGCAGCGTGAAATTTCCTCATCTTTTGTTCTTTGGTCGTTTGGTTGTTAGCTTACGTTAGACAGCGGCTCTTCTTTAACCAACGATAGGAAAATATTGACAATGCGAGCTGAACGCAATTCCATCGTACGGTTTTGTGGGAACGTTGTTTCGTTGCGTTCAGCGTCGCGTTATTTCCTTTGGGTTTCCAGGCAGCAACGAGGCAAATAGAATTTGTTGCTGTTAGTTCGAAATATAGAATCGATATCCTGTATCGAGCTATCGAAAGGCTTCAAAGATCGAGTCAAAATTCAAATTGACAGACCTAAATACAGTGTAGACTTCAGTAACTCGAGAACCTCTATAAGACTATGATTTTGTCCATTTTCTTGCGCTCCGCTGCGGGAGCCTGCGCCAGTCCAAACTTATTTCCACTTAATTTAATTCCAATTATTTCCCGCATGTTCAGATGCGTTGTTCCGCGCGTGTAATCGAAATTTGGAACGGTCAGGCCGCCGCAAGTGGAGCTTCTACCGCCGCTGTTCGACTCGAAGCGAAGCTGCGTGTGGCAAAACGCGAGAAATTAATCGTTCGATATCGTCCCTTTTCCGTTAGCAGTTGCATATTCCTGCAAGCTGATAGATTTTCCTTGGATGAAAGTAAATCGCTGCGCCTTTAACTTTCCCACCTATGGACGTTGGGCAAGACCCAAGTTCCAAGAGTTGCAGCAGGAAATTTGTTAAAAATAACACGTGAAAAGTGTAGAAACTCGCGGAGAGGCGAGTGTAATTGAATCCTCGTTCGCTGAAGCTCTTTTGCCCGGGAATTTTGATAATTCCAAGCCTGCACAGCCTCGAGACTCGAGTTTTACCTTGACACTAACCCTACCCGGCCCGGTCAAACGACCGGTTTCGAAACGTAACTTAAAATCGCACAAATTCGTTCCTATTTCCTTCGTTCATCCAATTTTATGCAAATTATTCTACAACGAAAGATCGATTAGTCTGCATTTTCGACGCGGCTAATTCACGCAACGTATCCTTCGCGCAACTCCTTTTCTTCGTCCTACCTTTGTTACGTACTTCACCTCAACGCACGTACACGTACGTCCGTCGCATAAATTATCGTCCGACGAGTAAAGAAGAATCCTCGTCGATGACTCAATTACTCGCAGCGCGTTCTACGAAATGCCGCGCAATGCGGGCGCAAGGAAGCTGTCGACCGGAAGAAAAATGGGGCGTCGCGACGCTGCGGTCGGTGAAAAAATCCAGGCCATCGAACGGACGGCCGCGACAGCTGAGAGAGGAGGACGCGACCGAGAGAGAACTTTACTTTCCATCTCGTCCAGCCGTGTAATTCGTCAAACACGCGTGCCACCGCGCCGTCGTCGCCGCGTCGCTTCAAAACTAACTGCTGTTTACCCTGCCGCTGCCGCGAGTATAATGGCCGTGACGCGGACAATGCAGTCAGACTGACGGATTTGTTCACAGATGCATCGCTTCCGATCCTCTTGCTCTTCTTCGTCCAACGTAGCCCTGGCCCTTCTGCTCTCTTCTCGTCGAGGCTCAAAGCGAGCAGCAGGTTGCTCTCGCTTCCGACGATCTCAGTTTTGCCTTTCAGGCTCGTCGCTGGTGTCGTCCTGGTTAATTAAAAGAGAAGAACGCCATGGTAGGTCCTTGTTTTTTTCTCTTCTGCTCCTGTTGCGGCGAAACGATGGCAATCGCCGTGCATCGACTTGCTTCACCAGTTGGCTGTCTCCGACGAATATACTCGTCGCGAACAAGCATTTTGTGTTACGAACTGCTCCGCCGGTGACAGAATTGAGAGATGAAACAGTAGACGTGTGTTTTCTAACAAGCCCAACAATTTATTTAATTGCACGCTCGGTATCAATTTTTCAACGTTACGTTGCAATCTGTTCGCGCGTCGTTAAAATTGCGTCCCTCGAATCGAAGCCGGGCTAAGAATCCGCGCCCTTCAGCCGCATTTTCAGCGGCCACAAAGTCTGAACGCGGTTGTAGGTGCGTTGCACGCAGAATCGGCTGAGTCTGGAGCGAGGGTGAAATGGCACGAGACCTTCGATCACGCGGCAACCCTAACGAATTTGGAATATCGAGAGATTCGCTTTTATCTTCTCGAACGATGGCCAGTTGAATCGCCGTGGATCTCAAGCTGTTTTCGAAGCATTCTCCAATCTCGAGTGCATCGCAGCATCGTCAACTTCGCTTCGTTTTGCAACTTTTTAATGCAGCTACTTGGAAATTCTCATCTCCCTTTTGCGATTGCGAGCGTGACGAATGTTTGGCAATTTTTTTCTCCTCAAAAATGCTTACAGAGACAGTAGATTTTTAGGAGGAAGTTGCTCCCACTGACAGATGACAGAAAGTCTGCGAATTTCTTCTTTCTAAAGTTGTCACATGAACGATGCACTCTTTGCAATTGTTACGGGACAAAGTCGCCTGTACGTGTGTATGTGTACGTATCTCGCTTGCTTTAGCTTACCGAGGGCGATATGAATGTTTCAGACGTTCGTCTTTACTACGGTTTCTCACAGAGACGACGAATTTTTATGCAATAGCCAGGAAACGGGTCTCTAAATTGCCAAGATAATTCCTTCGTTATCAAATTATCACAATACGGAGGAATTTCCCTTCGAAGAATCGATTTCTCCCAGAGCCTCTGGTAAAGTATCAGCAGCGAATCTCTCAGATTTCTTTCTATCGAGTTGTCAAAAATTATTCAAAGGATTCTCTCGTTAGATCGTGAAAACGTGCAATTATTACTACGCTTCAAACTCTTCGTTTTTCTACGATGCAAACCATTTCTTCCTTTAATTAACACTTTTCTGAACCAACGAATAAAATCCTGTTCCTCCAACATGAGCAAACATCTCTCGGTCTCTCTCAACTCTTTTAATAAATATTAAAATATTCCTTTTCCTCTGCGTTTTTTTCCATTGAGAAAACGACAAGTTTTCCATCGTCTCGTGTTCTTGTTTCAAGCAACGCAGTAATCGAACGACGACTCCGAGCGAAGAGCGACGAAAATGTCGGTTAGCATAATAGGCAGCTTGCCGGAGACTGGATGCAGCGCGAGTAAAATTCTGTTTATCAAATCTTTCTTATCGTTTCTCCTACTCCCTGGCTCGGCCGAGGTATTTCCAACGTTTATTTCTTTGTCTAACCACACGCGGCGACGTCCGGGCCAACAGCAGCGATGCCGAGAGAACGAGCTTCTCATTTCTTCCTAAGGCTCATACAAAAATCATTTTACTTTCGTTTCGTTTCGTCGAGTATCGCGCTGACACTCGGTAAAGAGAGCGGGTTTCGCGCAACTGCTAAAATTTTCTCGGTACAAGCGTTCTGGGAAATCCACTCTACGACCGACCCGCCATTACGAATGGATTTCGCTAAAAAAATAAGCAACAGCGTGGCTGAAGAAGCTCGTCGTACAGCGATGTAATACAATGGCTTTTTGGCGCGGGACGATCGAACTTGCAGCAAGATTTTTTTCAAAAATCGCTCCTCCAGCAAAGAGCGGAATTTTCCAAGTGGAAATTAAAATTGCTACGAGTCTTCGCCTTGAAATTCTCCGCGTTTAACCGGCCGACTGTTCTTCACGAGCACGCTCGGCTCTCGCGGCGAACATCAGAATCGAAGGAAACGATTCTGTCGACTTTTGTCGCACAGTGCGCAGCAGGCCAATTGTCGCGCGAAATTCGCGAGCCGAGAGAGCGCGCGCAACCGCCCCCGGGGCCGGTAATTTCATAATTCAGCCGCCGCGGCCGAAATTATTCCGCGGACTATGGATAAATTACGTGGACAGGAATCACGTCGGCGCACGCGCCACGTTACGCAAACATTTGCTATCGGCTTAATATCGCATCGAAAATGTCTGATGAATGGACCGCGCCGGCATCCTGCACATTCGCTGTTTCTTTTCGCTCGCTGGTCGATTTTTTGACGCGACTTTTCCAGCTTCGCCGCGCTCGATTCTGCGAAATATATCCGGCGCTTAGAAGAGCAGACTAAGTTTCGAGAAAGATGATTATCGTGGCAGAATTCATATTTTTCTATGAATATAATTTAGAAGGTGGAACTTAGGTTTGTTCGTATATTACGTGCAGTTTGTGCATTCTTCCACCTTCGAGTTTGCCACGGATGCGTTAAAACCGACAGTCTGATTGTGAAATTTCTTGCATACGTTTTGTGCGATAGAATTTTAGTGCCGCGTTCGTGTAACATAATAAATATATTGCATTATTTAAATAAAACACGACACAGTGTAACGCATAAAGATCGAATGTTTCTTTTCTTTGTGAGTTCATTACTGCAATTCTTATAACGAGAATTATATAATATAATTAGCGAAAGTTCGTCGGACCTTTCTTGCGTGAAATAAAAGGATATAATGAATTACGTTGTTTGTTCAGATTTTTCATTTTTCTTTTTTTTTTTTTTTATTTATTTATTTAATATTCATATTAAACGAAGAAACGTTCATATTAAACGAATACGACGTAGCTCTCAGAGCAAAGATCGTGTTCTGGCTTTGGACGCGATCGATTTAATTGCTTCGAAAAATCGATCGCAGCCTTGTCGATTTTAAAAAGCGTGGCGATGAAAGGAATAAGAAATTGATTTCTTTAAAAAATAGCTAACTATCTCGAGAATTCTTCTTGCATCGAAGGATACGATCAAATACGTTTCGAATTTTTATTTCACGACGATGGAATTTTTACCACGTTATCGTATAACGTGATAATAATCGTGATTTATTCTATTTTTTAAATCGAGAGGAAATTTGATCCGCTGGAGAAAATTGAAGTTACGTTTCTAATACAGAGATTCATCTTTGCGCAAGGGTTTTCCATCGTTAAAATCATTGATGGTAAAATTGTTCATCTTAAAAGTAGATTTAGAGTTGCATGTTACGTAAAAGATTTGGCAATTTTATTCTACGAATTCTATTTCGTTATTCTTTCACATATTTTGTAATTATGATAAATAAATTAGAAAAGCACGCAAAGTAACGACACGATGAACCAAGTTCATCGACAGACGTATTATACGAAACGTATTTGTATCGTTAACGGGCATATTTAAGTTTGTAAACGAATTTCAACTAAAATACAGCGTTTACATGAAGTTTCGTTTCCTTAAAAATGGACAGTACAATTATCGAACAATTCGGCGATGTCAGGTAGACGATTTCGAAATTTTATTCGATTAATCCGACATAAAATGATATTCCATTCTGAATGAAAAAAATTGAAACGCGATAATATGGCGTTGCTAAAACTGTGACAGAAAAATCAATAAATTTCAATCATTTCCTACTGATATGAGAAATTTAGAAATTTCCACACAGATACAAATGTTCGATACCATAACGCTGATCGACGAAGAGCAAGTATACATCGAGTTTCGCGAAAGATGTCGCGAAAGACAGACGAAATACGATAGAATTATGAAAATTAAAGAACAAACAACACCACGACCACAATTTCCGATTTCGAAATTTCAATCGATTAATCTGCCACGAAGCGACGTTTCGTTCTCGATTCAACGACTTTATTATAACGAAATTAAGAAAACGTAAACGTAACGATACAGCGTGGCCGAAAAACCGTCTAAAAGCTCGGTAAAAAGAAACGCGAAAAGAAAAGAAAGGTCCGCGAACATTAATTATTTTCTGTCGATCTGCGACGTACAAAGAAATTAACAAAATCTGCATAAAGATAAGAATTTTCAATCTCCAAGCACCGATTGACAAAAAAAAGAAAAGAAAAAAGAAAAAAGAAAAAGCGATCGAAGGAGAAACGAATGGAAGCTGGCGCGACGATTTGAAAGAATCGGCAGGACTTACGCGTGGCAGCCAGTATTATTGAACGTTATCGATTAATCGGTCGCGATGCAGCGGCGTCCAGTGGAAATTAATATTCCTGGTAATAAATAATGCGGGTGGAAACCGCGTGAGCGCAGCGCAAACGTCGCGCATTAATAACACATCGAGAACGTTTCGCCTCGTTCAGATAACAGAAGCTTTATTTCAATTACCGCCGCGATTACCCACCGACTTTCCACCCCTGTTAATCTTCGCGGATTTTTCCACGTTCCATGGACTCGGATTCCCCTTGCCGCCACCATTTCTCCTGTGTTTTTAATCGCCCGAAGAAACGTGCGGCTATGCCATACGTTTAAGTTAATCATTCGGCTTTAGAAAGATTACACGTACGCCGTGAAGCGTAAATTACCACCGTCAATTTGTTTATAGAGTATTTAAGCATCGTATATATAAATGAATAAATATATGAGTACAGTTTTTCATAAGATAATCAAATATTCGTAGCACCACTAGTAGTCTCCGTGTTTTCGCATATAATACACGGTTTAATGATATTCCGGCAATCTATAAAATGTGCAAAAAAAAAAAAAAAAAGATCATTACGCCTCGTGCATTATCACCGTAAATTGTTCGTGGATTATTTAAGGGACGTGTATGGAACAAAAATTGCGTACACGTTTTTCAATAAAATAATAGTAGTAGTATCTTTATGTTTTTGGATATGATACGCAGTCTGATAACATCCCAATGGCCTATAAAGCGCTGGAAAAAATACCATAATGCTGTTCCGATATATTTTTTAATAAAATATATATATATACGATCATTGCGTGTATTTATAAGGATTCTTTTTTATTTTTTCGAAACCACGTTTCGTATAGAACATTCGTATAGAAATTGCAAAATACTTATTGGTCGCGTACATTTCGAGAAGATCAGCAAAGTACTTGCAAAATCAATTATCGACTATATTCGTTCGTTTTTATCACTAATTGTCCGTCTAACGTTGCTATTCACGCTGTGTACCAACTTTCTACTGAATTCTCTTCCTCATTTCTATATACATTTTCAGATTAGTCTGCGAGTTTGCTATCGTAATCGCGATAGTCGCGTGTCACGTGAAAACGTTTCACGATACGACCGATTGATTGCAATTGCGTCGAAAAGTACGTACAGCGTCATATCCATAAAGATTTTCTGCGCCGAGTGTTCAAATATTTTCGTGAGCCAACGTATATCCGCGAACGGTCAATGTCCCAAAAACACGAAACTGGCGTGACGATCGATGGACGAAAGTAAACGCCTCGAGAGGGTCATGGTCGACCTTGATGGCGTTTCGTGGCACCTGTCACTTCGACGTGTCTCTTTTCAGGGGAAAATTCGGTGCAGCCACGCGAGCCGCTCGTTTTTTCCGCCGATAGTCCGCCCGCGCGTCCACTTTTTATCCTTGCAAATCCGTTTTGCACCACGTCCACGATGATCGATGAACAACGTCGTTTATTAGCCGCTCCATGGATTCAGCTCATACACTCTTTCTCGATCGGTTCGCTCCAGTGTAACACTGTTGTCCGTGTTCCATGACAACGATCCGAGCGATTTCGCTCGCACAGTTTATGCGATGGAATCTTTTTCGAACGAATTTCGAGGTGATATCCAGGCCAAGTGAATCTCATCCAAATTGTTCGATCCCTAATCGATTGATATTAAAATTAGGAGAAATATAGAAATTACAGGAAAGATTTGTACACTGAATTTTCCAATGCAGTTTAGGGAAAGTTCATCTAATTCGAATCTCATCCAAATTGTTCGATCCACAATGGGTTGATACTAAAATTAGGAGAAAAGAACCGACGATCGATGTATAGAAATTACAGGAAAGATTTGTACACTGAATTTTCCAATGCAGTTTAGAGTAATTTCATCTAATTTAAATCTCATCCAAATTGTTCGATTGCTAACGGATTGATACTAAAATTAGGAGAAAAGAACCGATCATCGATATATAGAAATTATAGGAAAGATTTGTACACTGAATTTTCCAATGCAGTTTAGGGAAAGTTCATCTAATTTAAATCTCATCCAAATTGTTCGATTCCTAACGGATTGATACTAAAATTAGGAGAAAAGAACCGACGATCGAAATATAGAAATTATAGGAAAGATTTGTACACTGAATTTTCCAATGCAGTTTAGAGTAATTTCATCTAATTTAAATCTCATCCAAATTGTTCGATTGCTAACGGATTGATATTAAAATTAGGAGAAAAGAACTGACCATCGATATATAGAAATTATAGGAAGGATTTGTACACTGAATTTTCCAATGCAGTTTAAAGTAATTTCATCTAATTTAAATCTCATCCAAATTGTTCGATCCACAATGGGTTGATACTAAAATTAGGAGAAAAGAACCGACGATCGAAATATAGAAATTATAGGAAAGATTTGTCCACTGAATTTTCCAATGCAGTTTAGGGAAAATTCATCTAATTTAAATCTCATCCAAATTGTTCGATTTCCAACGGATTGATACTAAAATTAGGAGAAAAGAACCGACGATCGAAATATAGAAATTATAGGAAAGATTTGTACACTGAATTTTCCAATGCAGTTTAGGGAAAATTCATCTAATTTAAATCTCATCCAAATTGTTCGATCCACAATGGGTTGATATTAAAATTAGGAGAAAAAAACCGACGATCGATATATAGAAATTATAGGAAAGATTTGTACACTGAATTTTCCAATGCAGTTTAGGGAAAGTTCATCTAATTTAAATCTCATCCAAATTGTTCGATTCCTAACGGATTGATACTAAAATTAGGAGAAAGGAACCGACGATCGAAATATAGAAATTATAGGAAAGATTTGTCCACTGAATTTTCCAATGCAGTTTAGGGTAACTTTATCTAATTCGAGTTATTCCAGGTTCTTTCTTAATGGATGAAAATTGGGATTGAGAGAAGACAATTGCTAATATATGTCACGATTATTTGAATATTGACATGAAAAATGTGGATGAAATATAGAAATTGCAGAGAAGACATAGAGAAAGAGAGAGCGTTTCTGATGTTTTCTAAAATATTTTTTGACCGAATTACGCAGTGAAGTTTGAGGTAAATTAATTTAATTTGACTCCATAATGGATCAATATCAGGAGTTGAAAAAGAAATAATTGCAAGTAGGTATCGTGATTGTCCCCATTTACATAATGTCCACGGTATATATAATCGTTTGGAACACGAATAAAGTGCACATATAGTTAACGTTGCACGAGTAAGAGTGAGACTAAAATATCACGTGATGAAAAGTTGATGAATCTTTCGTTAAAAATGTATGCGACAAATATACGAAAATATCCTATTGCCGGCGAAGACTATACGTTGAAACTCTTTTTACAAATTTAGAAATTTTACAAATAATTGCAAATAATTTTACAAATTATTAATGTGAAAAAAGAAAGTGAGAATTTTTGGAGTCTAGAGATTTACAGGCACGTGCTACCGATCCACGCTATGCTTCCATTTAGTGGAAAATGAAGAAGATACGAAGAAGAAAATAACATAATCGGAAATAATACCAGCCAATTAATTTCTACAAGACAAATATGCAAGAGAATGGTAAGAAAGGAATATCTCGAAAATTAGTAGGTTTAACGAAACTTGTAAAATACAAGGAAATATTCACTTACGTTAAATGTTACAGCGTTATGGCCATAGGATGGCTATGCATAGTCGATTCATTTTCACTTTGGAATCGTTCCTCGCGTTACGATAACACGAGAGGTCCATTTACAATTTCCAGTAATCTCAAATCAGCATTTATTGCGGTTTATTGTACGCGTCTCGACGGTTATCGCGTGGCGGCCGCTGGAAAAAAGCGTGGCAGGCTATTTAAAGATAAAAAAGAGGCAAGTTTAAAATTTTCCTCGGCTTTCTCATTCGTGGAAATCGTGCGCGCTATAAAACGATTTTCTTTTAATTAGATATGTGTACGGAAATATTATAAATAGACTGATTTAATCTCACAGCCTAAATCTTCAAATGAAAATTCCACGGCTAATTAAATATCACGAGGATCCAACTGTATTGGACTAAGTTAAACGAAGGTTGAATACGTGTGCGTTTAATTTTAACCAATGTTCGCTTTATGATAGTTATTTTACATCGTACTCAGACAAAACGTCCGCGTTTTATGTTCTATTCGAGATTCAACGTAATCGTCTTTATGTTTGACGTATTTAACGAAAGCTACACAAGGCCACTTCCGCCACGGTAATTTTATCACAGCTGCGAAACTTTCGTGCTTAAAAATTTGACTAGAAACGATAGTCGACGAGTATTTTTCACTTTCGCAGCGCTATGTGGAAAATGAGATTTCATTTCTTTTCCTGCGACTCTACAGCCGCGTCTATAAGTCAAAGGATACTTTGCCAAGTTAAACGTAAAGTATACGAATAAAGGCTTTTTTCTTCCCTTTAAATCATCCATTTTTTCATGTATATTTTTCTTCGTCTTTTTCCTACAAGTTGCACGTTTTAGTCGTCGCTAGGTATTTTCGGGTTCGACAAACAACTTACGGGTTTGCGTTTGTCACTCGCAATTTCTATATTCGTAACGCGTTTCAAAGTAGCCGCAAGAAACGCCTTTTTAAATACAATATCGTCGACAAAATTTATTATGCCACATGTTGCTTATTGTGTATTTTTATTTCCCCAGTGGCCAAGCCTCTACGAATTCAAGTTTACCCGCGTGGGTCTATCGTCTCTGCAACTCGAGATGCACCTGCGAGCTACGCTGCCTCTGAAGGCAGCAAAATGTGCAAAATCTGAGAAATCCATCCTTCGATATTCGCTCTTTTCTTTTAATCAATTGCCAAATTGAAAATCATCGCGATGACAGTCGCGATGTTGGCGATTATTTCGCACAAGTCCAATTATTTCTGCAGTTCAAATTTAAAGTAGCCAAGCCTCTACGAATGCAAGTTTACCCAATTTGAAATACATTTGGAAGCTACGCTGCCTGTGAAGGCAGCAAAATGTACGAAATCTGAGAAATCCATCCTTCGATATTCGCTCTTTTCTTTTAATCGTAACGGGCGTCTGAAATAACACGGGACGACGCGGGACTCGAGCACATCCGCGCAAGCTAACCGTTGCTCGTCGATCGAACGCCAATTGCCACGATCCGCGTCGTCCTTAATTTTCGCAGTTGATACTTCGAGCAGAGCGAGTTCTAAAAGGAAGTTTAAAATACCAACACTTTGGGACAAGGCGAACGTAGCTTTTGCAGCCTTTGTACGAAGCTTCTGCACGTTGAATTTTTCCCTCTTAAACCTCTTTCACTGGGAAATTTCGATAAGTCGAAGCTGCACGAGTCGAAGATTTGAGATCTCTTCCCTTGGGAGTTCGAGCTACCAAGTTTCGGCTGTGCTAAGGTGCCGGGCTGAGACCGAGCAGAAATATAAACCGATGCAACGTGAAACGGATGAAAATCTCGATTCGTCTGGCTCGTTGACTCGCATCGGTTTCGTAGTAGGCGCCTATGAACAGATACAACAGACAGGATCGCTAAAAGAAATCGGCGGATGGAAACGTTAATACGCGAGGACCAAAGCGATCATCTTGTCTATCTCTGCTCGCTAGCTACGACACGTAGAGCCGCGTTACACCTGGCGTATACTTGCGCGATATTGCGGCTTTATTGTACGTACACATGGACAGACTGTGTGTGCATGTGCTCGATGGTGGCAGGTTTATTGCGACGAGCGTTATCGCGGCCAGACGGAACGAACGTCTCGCAGCAAGTGGGCAGTAACGTTTGACGAGCGGTCTAACCCTTTAATTGAGTGCAGTTTTACGATTTCAGACGTCGTTTCGGACAAAGGAGCGAAGAATTCTGGAACGTTATGCGGCGCGCCGGAATAATTCCGCCGCGAATAATTTCAATCCACGCCGAACTCGCCTCGTTTTCGTTCATCGATCCACCTCGTAATGGACGCTGTCCTACGCTGTTTCTTGTTAATTTATCAGACCAGCTAATGCTCTACCACCATCGATCCACTTGGCGATTATAACATCGTGCTACGCTCTTCTCTCGGCTTTTCCAATCTCACCTGCGATTTACAATTACAGAGATACTCTACGATTTGGTCAACCTGCACGCGCTATTTAGACTTTCGATACGCAGTCGGAACTGCAGGGAGACGACGATCATTTGCATGTTCGGTGTAACACGTGTACATATAACGATATACGCATATGCAGCGATACGGATGAGAAGAGTGTGACAAACCAAATTAATAACAGAACGTTAAATCTCTTTTACGATAGTGGACGATAGGCGCAAACGATATTAGGAAGCCTTAACAGCATGAGGAAGTTTGTTGGATTAGTTTGTCGTAGGAAGCGGAAGATTATCGATCGAAATCGTAAAAGAAAAAGATATTTTCGTTGTTAAACCATCGAGTATTTAATATTCTACTTGGTTAATAATTAACAGCGTATATATTACGTAATGCTAAACTTGCTAAATCTTTAATTTCGTTTAATCTCGATTAAATTAAACATTCAAATCAATTCAATCGAATTTCGTTTCTAAATTTGAAGTTTCCCGATTCCAACCAATTTCCTTGAGAATTTACTCTTCTCAGGTATCCGTATCGCTCTTCCAGCGAATCAAACAGTTGCCAAGCACATGTTCCTTGGAATGTGTGATAAAAGCTCGGAAAATTGTACGACCGCGAGCCTAATTAATATGGAAAATTACAAACTGCACGTTTTCACCATTCCCATAGTTCTACCGTCGAAACTTACTTTGTTCCACTGCAAAAGCTTTCTATCTTGCGGCTTCGAATTTTCATACAATCGTCAGCCACGTTTATATTTTGGAAAAAGTTAATCTCGCTGTAACCGTTTTCGCTAAGTCTCGCTCGTGTCTGTGGGTACACGATCGTTGGAAATTTGGGAAAGATAGCGGAGGGGAAAAGGAAACAGAGGAAGACAGGGAAAAATCCTTGACTCGCACATACACGCACACACGCTCGTGCTCGTCTCATTCGCTTCTTCTCTTTCTTCTTTCTTTGCTATCATCTGTGCCCCGAACCTCGTTCCTCTGTTTCCTCCTCTTTTTTCTCTCTACCATCGGCTTCGTTCCTTCGATTCTCTTTTGCGCCCTGCCGAATGAAGGGTGCTTCGTCACTGTCGAGTGTGTATCGCGTCTCTCTTTCAAGCACGTGTACCTCGTCTTCTTTTCCCGCGTACGTCGCTGCTCTCGCTCTTTTGCTATCTTTTCTCTTCCTCCCCTTTCCTCTCTCTCTCTCTCTCTCTCTCGTATACACGCGAGTTTCCATATGGTCGTCTCTGTTTTACTCTTTATCGCTCTCTTTCTCTATCTGTCTCTGTCTTAAACACACAAGCTGGCAATACGGTCGTCTCTATTTTTCTGCTCGCTTTTCTCTCTGTTTTATACGCGCGAGCTTGCAATACGCTCGTCTCTACTTTCCCCTCTGCTTCACGCATACACACACACACACACGTCCAATATAGCCGTGTCTATTTTTCCCTATTTTACTTTTCTCTGTTTTATGCGCGCAAATTTCCATATGGTCGTCCTTGTCGCGCTCGCTTGCGACTCTGCTCTCTATTCCTTTCTCCTGCTTCACGTTCCTCCTTCTTTCCTTCCGTTCTTCCATCCTCTTCGGTGCTCACCCTCTCTATCTCTCTCTTCGTCGAGTCCACGCACACAGACACGTCCCGTTTTACTTCATTAGGGGATATGAGTTTTTCCACCCTCGTCGCACGAGAACGAGGGTGTCTCCCTCGCACCAACCCCTAGTCACGGGGCGAATCTCAAGATGAAGCGCGTGGCCGGCTTCGTCTTCGTCGGCGAAGGACGCACACCGTCTGATGGACATCCAAGTACAACTATGTAACTCTCCTCCTTTTTTTGAAAATCTGTTTTTACGTGTTTGATGGGGATTTCTTATTATCGTTAGATCGGTCATTTTCTGCGTTGGAAAGCGTGTTTTTGGTTACTCACACTCCCTTCCCTTTCTTTCTTTTTTAATATTTTTAATATTTTTTCATAGGAACGTCGAAGATTCTTTTTTTGAAAATTTTGTTTTACGTGCTTCATGAGGATTCCTTATTATCGTTAGATCGGTGATTTTCTGCGTTGGAAAGCGTGTTTTTGGTTACTCACACTCCCTTCCCTTTCTTTCTTTTCTTCTTTTTTAATATTTTTTCATAGGAACGTCGAAGATTCTTTTTTTGAAAATTTTGTTTTACGTGCTTCATGAGGATTCCTCATCATCGTTAGATCGCTGAGTTTCTGTGTTGGAAAGTGTGTTTAATTATTGACATCTTCCTTCCCTTTCTTTTCTTCCTTTTTAATATTTCTTCATAGGAACGTCGAAGATTCTTTTTTTGAAAATCTTCCCTCACGTGCTCCATGAGGATTCCTCATCATCGTTAGATCGCTGAGTTTCTGTGTTGGAAAGTGTGTTTAATTATTGACATCTTCCTTCCCTTTCTTTTCTTCCTTTTTAATATTTCTTCATAGGAACGTCGAAGATTCTTTTTTTGAAAATCTTCCCTCACGTGCTCCATGAGGATTCCTCATCATCGTTAGATCGCTGAGTTTCTGTGTTGGAAAGTGTGTTTAATTATTGACATCTTCCTTCCCTTTCTTTTCTTCCTTTTTAATATTTCTTCATAGGAACGTCGAAGATTCTTTTTTTGAAAATCTTCCCTTATGTGCTCCATGAGGATTCCTCATCATCCTTAGATCGGTGATTTTCTGTATTGGAAAGCGTGTGTTTGGTTACTCACACTCTCTTCCCTTTCTTTCTTTCTTTCCTTTTTAATATTTTTTCACAGGGACGACGAACAATCTTCTGTATTATTCAGGTGATTTCTTTGTGTGTCGATCGGTGGAAATATGGTTTTTTTTTGATTGATTATTGGATCTTCCTTTTCCTTGTTCCATTCTTTTTTTGAAAACCCTTCTTTATTTGATCGACGACGATTCTCCTTTATTAGTTAGCTGATTTTTTTTTGTGTGTTTAGGTGGAGAGGAAAGTACGTTTGGTTATTGGACTTTTCTTTCTTCGCCTTCTCGGAAATCTTTCTTTACATGACCGACGAGCATTCTCTTTCGGTCAGATAGTTGATATTTTGCGTTCGGCTGGTGGAACGCGTGTTTGATTAATTATTGGATTTTCCTTCCTTTCTTTCTTTTTTTTTTAAATCTTCCTTCATACGCGTTTCGTTATTACAGCTTTCTTTTCTTCCCTTCTCTTCTTTTTTAAATCTTTTTTTCATATGGTCGACGAGGATTCCTTTTTATTAGATGATTTTTCGCGTTTGATTAATTATTGGATTTTTCTTCCCCTCTTCGTTGTCTTACGTGGAAAATCTTTTTTCATACGGTCGTCGAGCATTCTTTTTTATTGGATAGTTGGTTTTTTGTGTTTCAGCGGAGAAAAGTGTGCTTGGTTATCGAAGCTTTCTTCCTCCATCCCTTTTTTCCCAAAATCTTTCTTTATGGGGTCGATGAGAATTCTTTTTTATGAGATGGTTGATATTTTCTGTTTGTGGGTGGAGCAAAATGTGTTTAGTTATCAAAGCTCTCTTTCTTCCTTTTTTTTTTATTGTGGAAATCTCTTTTTATACGGTCGACGAGGATTCTCTCCTCTTGGATGACATTTTGTATTCGGGAGGAGGAAAATGTATTTAGTCATTGGATTTTTCTTCCCTCCCTTCCATCTTTAAGAACTTTCTTTCATATAATTGATCGGAATTTTCCGAATTAAATTTTTGCAGACGAAAGTATTTGATTATTGCACCATAACTGATAATACATTGGATAATACGTTGGAAAAATGAATGGGAAAAATCGAGCTGGTACGATGAAAATTGCGAACGAACTTGTATCGTCTTCGGTGAAATTAATTTCGGTAGATTTGCAGTTTCCACGGGTCTGTTCCAATTCTTCAGGAAGATTGTTCAAAACGTGCTGTCGCGGTTCATAAAACAACTTCCGTTACATGCGCGTTATTTTAAAGGAAACACATTTGATTTTAGGAAATACGACAACAAAGAAATAAAAATGAAAAACAAAAGACCAAACTAAAAATACGTTTCTGCTCGCCAATAACTTTTAACCGACAATCCCCACAATAAATTAACCGCCTGACATCGTGCGAATTTTTAACAACGTCGCGATCAGTCGGCGTTCAAATTTATTCCATTAATTGGAAAACGATGTTCGAATCGATTAAGCGGAAGATAGCAACGTAGAAATAACTATATCTTTAGAATCATATTTCTGGAAACGATGATAGTTTATGGACGCGTGTAATTGCGTAAAATGCGAATGGTAAACGGCGAGAATTAATGCGGTTAAAACGCGCGCCAGTGATATATCAGCTTTTTAAATCTTACCAGTTCGGAATATTTAAACGCGCGATATTTAAAAGCGACGCGGCTCGTGCATCACCGCAATCCTGGAGGATACGAGCGCGCTTAACACGGCCGGTTGATAATGGTAATCGGTGCCGTATACACCCGACGAAAACGAAAATTTAAATAAACAAGCTCGTTTTTTATCCAACACGAAATTACGACCGAGCGAATCTCGCGACGCACTCGAAAGCCTAGCTGCCACCTGCGCGATTATTATCTGTCGTTTAGGTTCTAATCAACGCGGTCAGGATTAATCCTTTCGATCAGAGAAAGTCGAACGATGTACCGCGGAAATCGAACTTTATTCCAAAGAGGAAAGTTCTTCGATGATGTTCGTTGGACAAGACAGTTTCAGTTCGACCAGCTTATCACTGGCATCGTCAAAATGATTTTTGCAATTGTTATCGCTTTTATGGAATCGTTTGAATTGCTGTCCGTGAAAATCATAATCGCCAAGACGATTTAAGAATGTAATTTTAACATTGCTATTCTTCCAATTTATCGCAATGATAGTCGTGAACGTACGAAGCAGCGTCACAGCGAAGATTAAAAATTCCTTGCATCGAAATTATCCGACCCTCCGTCCGCAACCTAATTTCTAATCGCGTCGTTTGCATACTGAGTCGTTTAAGTGCGCGCAGCTCTTTTCCTTGGGTTGCTGCGTTTCAAAAAGTCCCAAGCAATTTTCCAATACTCCTCCCAGTTTCCAGAACATCATGCGACAGTCTTGATAGCTGCGTGTTACCTTAATCTGTTCGAGCGAAGGGACGTTTAAGCAAAAGTACGAACCAGCTGAAAGATCAGCTAAAATCACTGGCCGAAAACGTCTCGCTATGCGTGTGGAGCGCTGATGGCAAGATACGGGTACTTCGTAAGAACGAAAAGAGGGTGGAAAGGGGAGTAGTATGGAAAAAGAAAAGAAAAAGAAAAAAAAAACGGCACCAGTCGTCCTGAGTTTTCCGGTTGCGTTACAGTTTCATCTCGGTGGAATATTTTTCGGCTTTTTGGGGGCCACGTTGCACGGGCTTGAAGGGCCACGGTCAAGGGGTGGCCGAAGAGGGTGGATTACCGCGGAGTAGCGCACGGTGTTTCCAGCTGTGCAATTTGACCGAATGGAGACGAGTTAGGTGATTTTTTTGCGCGCCCACTGGATATCCTGACTGTTGGTTGGTGCAAGTAACGTTTGAACACCTTTTTCTCTTCCGTTTTAATTGCTCGCGCGAAATCTCTCTGGTGAAATAGACGCGATTGTTTTCCTGGCCCCCTTTCGCACCGATTTCAAACCTGTTTCCATTTCTCCGCGTGTCTCGTTCATTAGTTTTGCTTTAGTTGCGTATAATTCTTGCACAATTTTCACGTGGAATTTTCGCTTTGAATCTTTGATATCCCGCGGATGGATTCTCAGCGCCATTTTTCTACACGTCAGTCGTATCATTTAGCAACCGTTCCGACAGTCAGTTGCTAAATAAACAAGCACGGACTAATTTATTCGGGTCAGTGGATTCTGCAAGTAGCTCGTGAAAATTTCAGCAGGAAACAGCGTCCACTACACTCGAGTCAGGCGTTTCGTTTTTACTTCCCTTTAGTTCGATAGTCCACGAAGACGCGTGTAACAACGCGTTCGGTTGTTTCGCTTTATCGATTATGCGAATGAACAGAAAAGCCCAGCGAATAGAACATTTTTCGACTGCGAACAGAAATGCCAGGGATAAATCAAAGGCTACAGTCACTTAGGCTACAGTAAGTCGAAGACTATAAGATCCGTTCAATTTCGATAGTCGACTATCTGAGCGGAACAGGAATTTTTTAGAGCTACTGGCAACAAAAATGCAGTGGCCAATTTGCACTTTTTGCATACGACGATTTAAAAGAAATTAATTTATTCTTTGGTAGAATAAGTCAAAGTGAAATGCGATTAATCATCGACGATTCGCAAGAGTCCGACAAAAGTTTAAGGCCTGATAATAGCCGTGACTTTTTATCAAGATAAACCCGAGCGAAGACAAAACTCAATGACACCAAGTACAATGGGCAAAGCTCGGGAAACCGCTATCCCGAAAGCGCTATCGGTGAATGAATTATCCTGTACAATATATTCTAACTGTAAAATCGTACGTGCAACCACGGTCATGCACGTTCTCATGCATTCACCTGTGCGTTCATGTATTTAGAATGCAGAGCCATTTTACTCTCAAATTTATGAATACATCTATTGTGTTAAATGTACGCTTTTTATACACGTGTATCCGCGATAGAATGGGCGCGTGGACTTATTGAAAGCTTCGCTGGTACACGCCAATGGCGGTTGCATATCGCGAATTATCACGGGAGAGGCCTAATTCGCCATACGAACGAAAACGGCGGATTTTTCCTTCGAGAAATTTAGAGAAATAAATTAGAGCAATGGGAAATATTTTATTCGAATAAGAGTGAGCTTTTGATGCAGCTATTTCCAGCGAAACGTATATGCACGTTATATTATAAGTGTATGCAATTATATTGTATAGTTTTAGTATATATTTAATTATATTACAGGTGATATATTTCATTATATTGCAGATATTATTACGTGCTATATATTATTTATATAGAGTATATAATATTGTTAGGTACGTATTTTGTTATATACAAGCTATGGTGTTTTAAAAATTTGCAATTACCTTAATATTTATTTTATATTATATTTAGAATTTTTAATGCTCAAGGCTAAAAATTCAATTCAACGAATCTCCGCTGCTATTGGACCAATTTCGACAATTCGATGCGCGTTGTATTCCTCATTTTTTGCTTTGTACAGCGCACATCAGTCGGTTTGCACTATGTCAACCCTTTTCCCTGTCAAATCCGTTGCAATTAGAATTTGCAAGGGATTTTTTGAAACAATCCGGGGAAAGAGCATCGAAAGAGAATGCAGGTTATTTGATAGAATTTTAAAAAAGAAATTCTAAGAAAGAGAAAAAATTGCAAATTTCTTCTAATGACGATCTGGCTAATTCGAAGACGATTTCTGTCTAAAAGAACAACAATTCGAAGTTGCGAGCAATATTTTCGCAATCTTGCGAATCTTTTTATCTAAACGAATCTGCACTGGAATTTATTTATTCTATAAAATTCCTTCAATTACGGGGAAATGTTGACTTTAATGATTCGAAGCAGTTGGAGGAAAATCTACTCGTAGGTGGTCATTGTTGAGAAGAATAAAGAATTTCTCGAGAAAGAATCATTGAAAGGAACAATGCAACAAATATGTATTATTTGATAGAATTTTCTTGAACGTGGCGAACGATTTTTTAAACAAACCTACGCAATTATTTTCTAAGAAAAGCGAAAGGCAGTAGGTGTGACTTATTGTTATTTTTCTCCTCTGGTCCCATTGTAATGGAATCATTTGGAATAATAAAATCAATGGAAACCGGAAGCCATACTAAGAATACAGAGGCGATGATTAAGCGTAACAAATACGAACAAAATAACAAAAGTTCTTACCGATTAATCGTTTCCTAATCATCGCTGGATTGCGGATTCTTACGCGTGTGTAGGAAATTTCATGGTTCAAAATTGCACAGCAAACGACAATATCGAGAAATATATAAAACATATAAAACATAAGAATTTTGAAAATAAATTTTCCACCGAGGTTCCCCTTTTTTAATTACATCGCCAACGACACGAATTTCTATAAAAATCCGCGCTCTAATCGAAGAGAACACCGTAAGCGTCGAGAGATAAATTTCTCAAGAAAAAGAAAACCTATGCATCGACGTAGTTCAAATGTAAGAGCTGCGTTCGTTTGTTCCATCTGTTTCGACGAATGGCATAAACGGAAGCCAAGAAACAATTAATTTCATCGGCGTTTCATCATCTTTGTTACTACGATATTTTCTTATCTGTACGTAGAATATTTTCCAAAGATTTCTCGTTTCTCAATCCTGGCACTTACAGTGTCTTCTTAAATTCTACGCTACGATATTCTTATTGGAAGAATATTTTTCAACGAAAGATCAGAATGTTTCAATTTTCCCAGCTTCTCTTCGATTGTCACGTTTTTCACGAGGACCGACCAGTGTGAAAATACTTGCGAACGAGCTTAAATATCATCGAAACGATCAAAGGATCATCATCGTGTCCGTGTAACGCGATCAATCGTGGAAAAACGTTCGACGACGACGTAAAGTTAAGGAACGGCTGTACATTAGCGCAATGTCGCATTGTGTACACACGTTTGCTCCACCAAATCGCATGTACGTGGATCCGATTACGTAAATGTACATATCTACGGGTATATACGTGCCTATCAATCTACAGATGTGCATCTACATACACACATTATTCTCTGAATCGCGTGTGGCTATATGTACACGTGTGCGTGTGTGCTCGCGGATCCATTTTGGTGCGTTGCATGTAAATGCAATTACACGTTCGCCGATACGTGTGTGTACGTTTAATTTATATGCCTTGTTATACTATACATAGCACGATATACGGTAATCGGAATTAGAAGAATTAGCGTGGTGGCTGTTACGTTTAATTGTCAAGGGAACTTAGAAGGTAAATTTTTATTCGCCCAAAGTCTTGTTCCCCTGGTTTATCAAATTTTTGGCATTATCGTGTGCCAGGCTTTAGCTCAAGAGCAATTGTGTGGTATCTTATGTACCAAATGTGTCAATTTTGGATTTGTATTTTATTTGTGATACGTTTGTGCTTTTGTAAACTGTACATTTTTTTATAATTTTTAGGATCTTCAAGATTTTTAGGATCTCCAGGATTTTTAGGATTGTCGTCTGCCGAGGGATGCTCAGCTATGAGGATACATAGATTTTTCATTTTTCTTTAGCTCAAGAGCAATTGTGTGATACCTTATGTACCAAACGTTTCTATTTTGGATTTGTATTTTATTTGTGATACGTTTGTGCTTTTAGTAAACTGTACATTTTTTTATAATTTTTAGGATCTCCAGGATTTTTAGGATTGTCGTCTGCCGAGGGATGCTCAGCTATGAGGATACATAGATTTTTCATTTTTCTTTGGCTCAAGAGCAATTGTGTGGTACCTTATGTACCAAACGTGTCTATTTTGGATTTGTATTTTATTTGTGATACGTTTGTGCTTTTGTAAACTGTACATTTTTTTATAATTTTTAGGATCTTCAAGATTTTTAGGATCTCCAGGATTTTTAGGATTGTCGTCTGCCGAGGGATGCTCAGCTATGAGGATACATAGATTTTTCATTTTTCTTTAGCTCAAGAGCAATTGTGTGGTACCTTATGTACCAAATGTGTCAATTTTGGATTTGTATCTTATTTGTGATACGTTTGTGCATTTGTAAACTGTACATTTTTTTTATAATTTTTAGGATCTCCAGGATTTTTAGGATTGTCGTCTGCCGAGGGATGCTCAGCTATGAGGATACATAGATTTTTCATTTTTCTTTAGCTCAAGAGCAATTGTGTGATACCTTATGTACCAAACGTGTCTATTTTGGATTTGTATTTTATTTGTGATACGTTTGTGCTTTCAGTAAACTGTAGATAGATATCGTCAGAAAATAAATATCGCCGAGTGAATTCTCATGTAAAATCCTTTGACGAATATTTAATCTTCAAGATGAATGAGAAAAGAAAATGCACGTGTATATTATTTTTCAGAGGAAAAAATTTACATGTCTTTCTGTGGCATTAATACATTCGTGTTGGAAAAGCTGTCACCTGCGTGTTTTCTTACCTACATTTTCCTTCCTATAATATTTCGTAATTACACCATCGATACAGCTGCTCTTATTTCTCCAAAATGAAATATCCTGTTGAGTAACAAACGAATATCGTACTATATAATTATATAAATAATTCATTTACATTTTGTAAAAAAAAAAAAACACCTTCGTTATTTTAATATTTCAAATTATTCGTCGCAATTCTTTGCAACTTCGAGCACGCGTATCTTTACGTTTTTTAAAACTACTTTTACGACAGTCATCAACGAAAATGGGAATAAAAATGGGCGAACTTGTCATAGGAGACAGACAGAAATTTAAAAAAATCTGCGTACTCATAAAAAGAATTGAGGAATTTGCTGAAAAAATGGACACGTAATTTCGCCAATAAGACGTTGTCTCCAAGAGACTGTACTTTCTAGCCAAATATCATAGTTGAATCGTGACAAAGCTTTTTAATTATTCATTCGTCCGTAATTAAGATTAATACAAGCTAAAAGTAGAAAATACGGAACGAAGAATTACAGAAAGTTCGGCATAGTTGCATCATTTGTACAGACATCGTTGCGAGATCAATCGTGGTTTTCACGAAACGCACGATTTTTCAGGTAGCAAAAGCGGATAATCACATGGTGTTCCAGTGAAAGCTCTTTTCACGCGGAAACACAAACCGTTGCTTTAAAGCACAAAGAAGCATCGAACGGCTGCGTTTCACTGAAGGCCAGGTGCACCAGCGCGCAATTCTATTCCCATTACGTGCAACTGCAATCGCATAATGGAATCGCGACGAGCACGAGTTCCGAAAATTCGAATTTTCGAAAATGCGTCGATAGAACACAGAGGCAGGTCCTCCGTGTGCAACTCGTTGCTTTACAAAATAAAACTATTTTCTATCAGCCTGTAACAAACGCGAAATACAGCAGGCAATTAGGTAATTACAGTGTACAGAATTTGATACAGTAGAATTCCAGTTATTTACCTATACTGACAGGCGAAACAGAGAGTTCGCATTAAAACCTATTCACCTAATTCGATTCTAATTTAATATCTAATAAAGCTGGACCTGAAATAAAAAATCCTGAAAAAAATCATAGTAAAAATATTCTTTTTACTATGATTTTTCGTTCGAATAATTTCCATCTGATATTCAATTTTCCCTCTTTCCACCAATGAACAGATTATTAAGAAAATTTTACCAGAACAGAAAACAGTTCATCTATTTTCCCTACCATCTACGATTTCTTTTTGGACCTCGCATTTGCGGTTGTGTGGACTTTTACAAGCCTAAAATTAGAATTTATCAATAAAAAGGAAAAATACACACGCGATTAACAACACTGTGCAAAAGAGATGACAATTTCAGCGTTCGACATTTTGCTCGTTACGACGTAACGACGGACAGATATTGCAATTGGGCCAAGTTACGCAGAAACTTGCCAACTCTCAATGACCCGAGATCGAGGAAATTTAGTTCGAAGATTTCCCTCTCACACCTTTTGCTCGTCGATCGTAAAATGGTTAAAACAGCAAGCTACGTAAATTCCAAGATACCTGGCGCGACGTTAATTCCACGTACTCCTAACAACCGAGGAAAATCTCGTGGAAATTTCAATAAAATTAACGTGCAATTGTTCGATAGAAAGACAAGAGCCTGCAACGTGTACGACTGGTGCAGCCGGTCGACTCGCCAAACCATATAAATGTTACATCGGATCGACGATTAGCAATTTAACGAATCGTCGAACAACAAGAGCCAAGTATATAACGAAGTAATAAGTTGCGATAAAAGCAAGTTTGCCGGATAAACGTGTGCGAGTTCTTCTAACTTGTATCGAGGTTTTGGGCGATGGCCGAGCAATCTGTGAAACGCGCAACTAACTGCAGGGTAGAATTATTCATGGTAAACCGTGAGACATGGTAAAACTTGAAGTTGTCGTGAGCGTAATCTGCGAGGGGGACGAGGGGTTGATCACCCTTCAGACGGCACAGGGTAGAACGATATATTATTCGACGATACTTTTTTGTCTGCCGATAAAAGACTAAAGTTGTTGCCGAGGATTATTTCAAGCTGCTGGTTCGCGATAGTTCTGACAAACGATTTACAACGACGCGGATCTGCCGATCTTCTGAACGCACGTGGCAAGACAAAGTGTAAAAAGGAGAAAGAAACGTCGGAAACGGGCTCTTCAAACGCAAAAACCTGCGAGATGTTACAAGCCTGTCCTGTTCTCTGAAACGTAACGACAGCAGATTCGCGCTGAAGCTAAACGCGCGTTGCCACGGACACGTGAATTTTCCTCGATAAGGGCCACATCATCTTTGCATATTTCCACGTGCACTTGAGGTGGCGCGAACGAGTTCACGAAGCTCCTCTCTGTGCTAGAAAAACTTTGGAAATAAAACGCATTTGGATGTGTAGAGAATCTGTGTCGCGGCGATTCCGTTGATTGTTAAGCATCAAATGTATCTGATATCGATAGAAGTTTAACAATCGTCGTGGAAAAGTATTCTATTCTTTGACACAGTTTCTAGAAAAGTATCAAACAAACCGTGTAATTGTTAAGGCAGCGTGAACAGGTTTTCCAAGATGCCTCGACGTCGTATGGGTCCACACGGTAGCTCAGAATTTCTATTTCACTTTTGGTGCGGATCTTGCGATGCAAATATACAGTAAAACGTTCTTATTGCTGTTATTGAGAAAATACCAAGACATACTTAACGCGACAAATGAAAAAAGAAAGAAAAGGAATATTAATATTCGTCATTTGATAATTTCTATATCATTGCATGTACATATTTCTATGTGTCTGTGTACATCTCTTCGCTTGTTGTGACACGAAGTGACCAGTTCCGAAAACTTTTTCGCACCACTGTACATAGCTTGGTAAAAGTGATGGTAGAATGGGAAAGGTGAGTGAAAGTATCTTATTTGGAATGTTCCATGCTTCTAAATGATTTTCAGCATTGATTGATCCATATTCTAACAAAGTAAGAATTTATGGAATAATCTTAAACGATACCTAAAAAGGCTATTGGTAATTTCTATTTATCAGCTAAAATTATTCGGCAACTGTTACATTTAATTCGACTTGATATTGTTCTTATTAAATTATTCTCTTCAGAGACGAACGTTTTCAGTCACAGGCTTTAAACGAACGCCATGCGAACGAAAGAGGCGGATTTTTCCTTCGAGGAATTTAGAGAAATAAATTAAAGCAGTGGGAAATATTTTATTCGAACCTTGTGAGCTTTTGATACAGCTTTTTTCAGCGAAACGTATATGCACGTTATATTACAAGTCTATACAATTATATTTTATAGTTAGTATATATTTAATTATATTACAGATAATATATTTCATTATATTGCAGACATTATTACGTGCTATATATTATTTATATAGAGTATATAATTTTGTTATATACAAGCTATGGTCTTTTAAAAATTTGCAATTACTTTAAATTTGCAGGCGATTTTTTCGATTTGTTCGTTGTTGAAAAAATCCGGGGGAAGAGCATCGAAAGAGAATGCAGGTTATTCGATAGAATTTTAAAAAACAAAAGAAAAATTCGAAAATGTGACAATATTACTTTTCAAGAAAAATTGAAAATTTCTTCTAATGACGCTCTGGCTAATTTGCAGGCGATTTTTTACGACTGATTGGAAGATATTTATGCAAAATCTATCTGCGGGAGTTCGTTGTTGAAAAAATCCGGGGGAAGAGCAACGAAAGAGAATGCAGGTTATTTGATAGAATTTTAAAAAACAAAAGAAAAATTCGAAAATGTGACAATATTATTTTTCAACAAAATATACTCGGAGTGAAGTTGCAAATTTCTTGCGAATTTCTTTCTCAATGTTTTTAGTCACTGGATGGTAGGCTTTAAACAAAATAATATCAACTCTCTTCGACCAAGACAACTTCGACTTTCGAATCAGAAGGAGCAAGACACAATGAAAACGACGATGAAGTAGAATAGAAAATGAATAAGAAAGTAATATTTTGAAAAAAAGAAGAGCTACAAGGTAAAGGGAAAATAAAATAAAATAAAATAGAGAAGAACAAAATAAATAAAGCAGAGAGGTGAAAATTTCAGAACTTCTGCCCACTTTCGGTCTCGCTGGCTCTCGCCATCGTGTATTCGTTGTACCAAGGGACATCTCCGATCAATTGCAATCAATTTGAGAGCGGCGAGAGTGTCCCGGCCGGGACACGATTCAACTTCCACGACCAAATTCCATTTTTTTTTATTTTTCATTTTTATCTTTTTCCACAGGCCTAGCGACCACGTGTTTGCTTTTATTTCCATCATATTTAGCCGCCATGCGATGTTTGATAACACTCGGCGATCGTTCGAGAATACCTTCTCCACGATAAAAAGTTTAAACATCGCGTCACGGGATAATTTCGAAATGTCCGCCACACGAGAAAAAGTAAAAAATGAAAAAAAAAAAAAAAAGAAAAGAAATGCACCCGTTTCGTTAGCTTAACAATATGACTATGCAATATGAATTTCTGTAGAGTGACAATCCGCTTAATTTTATCCTTTTCTAGCCGCTAATGAATTGCTCGATAATTGAATTCTTTCCACATTTTCCTTCGGATTTTCTCAAGTTGATTACTTCTACCGAAAATACAACATTTTCATACAATTTTTACTTTCATATAGACGACAGCTTAAAAGTGGCCACATTTAATTCTATTTAATTCTGACACCGCGTTGCTATCCAAACTGCCTAACATCAATTAAAATAGAATTCGTCGATATAAATATAAATTACATCAGACGAATTACACGCGTTTTTAACTGCGGACGACGAGCTCTCGACGAGGATGTCGCGGATTTCTATGGTTGGCGGTGGCGAGCAGCGTTAAACCGAGTCGGCCGTCATAACGTTCGCGATCGCTGAAATTTTCCGAACCGTAGCGCAAACAGCCCGAGTTTGACTTCATTTGGACGGGCGTTCGCGCGCGGCACAAGGCAGACAGAGAGGATAATAAGGTCGCCGGTGCATGCATCCTGCTGCACTTCCTGCGGGCGACTGCAACCGCGTGACGCGCATGTGCGCTCGAAATTCCCAATTTTCGACTGGGTCGGCACTCTGCGCCTCTTTTTCCAACCATTCCATTTTCCGAAGCTACGGTTTTCCAAATCGCCGCAAATTGCTGTCCGATGGAAGCCCCAAAGTCTCGTTTCACGTGTGTCTGATCGCGTTATGAGCCGGACTTTCATGGCCTCCCGTGGACTCCTGCGTTTGTGTGCGAGTTCCAGTTGACGAAATTCACGCAACAATTACCAAGCATAATTGAAACTGTAGCTTTTGCCATCCTACTTCTTCTGTCCTTTAGCCTCCCACTTTCTTTCGTCCGCCACCGTACACGTGTCGTATAGTACGATAATTTTACTATATCGTTGTTCTCGCGGTTTCGTTCGAAGCGTATTCCATCGAGATCAACGCTGATTTTATCAGGTGAAATTTGAGTTTCGAATTTTTATTTCAACTTGTACGCTCGTCGCCGTTTCTTTCGTTCGTCTGACTTTATGTAAATTCTCGCGTTAGCAACATTCGAGAAATTGATCGATCGAATAATACGAGAATCTGCATAAAGTTGGACGAGCGGCAGAAATAACGATGAATGTACAATTTGAAATTCAATTTCGGAACCGGTCATTCCATCGAGCCTGGCAACGTCGGCGTTAATTAATGTACGTATTTCTTGTTAATTTTCGAATCCTTCAGACACCAAAAATGTTCGCACTTCTTCGAGCGAAAGCAATCGACCCAAGATTTTATTCGACTCTCTTTAATTTTCCACGCGTCGAAAACACCATAATCAAGAAAAGTTCCAAAGACACCTGGGATATTTGGTGGGTTCGCAGTCAGTTGATGACAAGTGGTGAATGGTAAAAATCAGAGGTGCAGAGATTCGATCGATTTCTACGTTTCGTAGCGTATAATCTTCGAAAAGAAGTCGCGTTTTTTGATTTTCCAGCAGTTCCCTTCGCGTTCGGTCGGTTCGTTCGTTTTTAACCGTCTGCACGGCAAATGTGTTAGGTAATTGGATTATCAAGTGGCAGAAGGTAATTAGCCTGGCTTTCAAGAGATATGCTTTGCCCGAGACTTTCGGAAATAAGTTTCCAAAGAAATGGCTCGAGCAATTTTTTATCTGCAATTCAATTTCTCCCTTGAAATTAGTTGATTCGTCTAGACGCACCGTATGCTTCATTGTACGTGTGCATTTACTTTTTTCACAGACTGTACGATACACTCGTAACGACACAGGCGTTAGGCTCGTGTAATAAGATCGCTGATTTATTATTTTAAACGGCGCGAGGAATTATCAAATGTTTAATTGAAAATATTCCTCGCCATAGGAAAATCTTGTAAAGCATTATCGTATAAAAATCCCACAGAGACTGAAAAAGATGCGAAAGTTTTGTAGTAGCACGATGATAGGAGCTTTTTTCCCTCTCATTTTCCCCGTATTCCGATTGTCTGTTTTTCCCAGCGTTAAGCATCGGAGATTTCGATGGAAGCAGAAAATTAAAAGCAGCGAATTATTTTGTTTTGCTATAGGTATAAAAAAATAGTAGCTTCGCATGGCGCATAAATTTAGCAAATAAAAAAGATTTCTCTTTTAATTACAGCTAAGAGACTTTCAGCGATGTAATTTGAAATTAACTGCGGATGTCACAAATCCCAACGTTTTCCCCTGTTAAAAAAATATCGAAATAAAATATATCGAAAGCCCTTTTAGTTTGCAATTTTTTCCATTTTATGGTCCGTAAATAAGTCGATAAACAAAATTTTATCGAACGAAATAAACAATTTAATTTACCATCGCTGTACATTTAATGGGTCCTTGCACAGGTTAACCAACGAATAAAAAAAAACATATTTCTTCGTTCGACGCATTTCGAAAAGCGTAACGATATAATTGGAAATTAACTGTAAATTCCAAAATCTTTAAGGACGAGGATACGATAAATAATAATTACCTTTTGAAAAAATACGATCGAGCAAATTAAATGATCGCGAAAATGATTTACGCGTATCTTAAAGCTTGTTCGATTCCATCGTCCGCAAGTAAAACAATAAACTCACCAAAATGAGGAGTTCACGAGAAAAGGGGGGAACGTCGAGCATCTCCTAAAAAAAAAAATTCATTTTTCAATGTACAATGTCACAGCTTGATATTACATCGAGACAAAATAATTTATTCCGCGTCATTTTCAACTTTTACTTTTGATTTTTCATCGATCTTAAGTGGCACATGAAAGGCAGATTTTCGTTTCGAAAAGAATACAGTAAAAACACATTTTTCCTTCTAATTGATAACGTTGAAAGGGTTAGTTGTCAGGCTACAACCATGCGCCATAGTATCGAGTCTCTCTTTGTATTTGTCTGTTTTATTTATTTCTTTTAAAAAGTGTATAATGCCTCTTTCATAAATTATCCCTTTTGGCGTTAAAAATTACAATATTGCAAGGAAATTAAAAAAGAAGAAAAAGGAAATAATTCCTCCATCATCGGTGGAACGTAATTCCTAAGCTGAACAAAATTACCGACAACGTCTAACGCTAATTCATAGTAAAACGAGAAAATCAACAGCGAAGCTTAGAAAAGCGAACGACTTGAAAGCGATTTCACAACATAAATGTTATTTTGCAAAATAACAACAACTACCATCGCGATCCTTCGCCATTGGAATATTTACAATCCACAACACATAACGCACTAAACTATAAAAAAAAAAAAAAAATGAGAAAAATGTAACACAGCGCAGCGCAGTTTCTTCCAACTGCTGTAAAGCTCGGAGAAACTTTCGTTCAAATCGCTACGGCGCGAAAGAAGGCGAAACTCGCGATACGTTGCGTGAAATCGACACGGTCCCTTTTTTCTCCCGCGAACAAACGCGAACACGAGCGTGGAACGAGGCCGAATCAACTCACAGTTATCCTTGGAGCCTGTTCCCGGCGCAACAATTTGGCCGATCGATTTTTCCCGCGGCTCTCGATTTCATGCTCGTTGATGGACAATTAGCAGCGATACAGTGCGAAAGCAAAGCAGCCAGCGGACCAGGGAATATCGGGGAACAGAGGTCGCGAGCCGTCGGTGTCATGTTCGAAACGCAATTAGAATCGCATTACACTTGACCCCGCGGAACGCTAATAATTGTCGATCCACCGCTAATAAACGGCTTACTCAATGAGAGAAGCAGACCAGCCTCGGCAACATATTTCGAGACGCGTGCAGCGTACCACACGCGACCTTTCGTTTACGACCGCGTTAATTAGCTTTGTCCGCGAGTTGCTTCTGTTCCGCGATGATTAATCACGTGGTTCTCGTCGACCCGTCGTCCAACCGACGACGACGCCGACGACGATGACGACGAGCGATTCCCGAGCTCGATGATCATTAGTTGGTCTCGTTACGATCCGCGTCCTATCTCTTCTTCCCGATGTTTCACCAGCTCTCTTCCCGTCTCCAAACTGCTCCATATTTTGCTTTATTTTATTCGCTTGTTTACGGCTTGAGCGTTCTATAGGAAAAACGAGATTAACCGGAGAAAGTAGACGCGATAGGCTGAAGATGTCGAAGGAGGATGGAAGAGTCTTGTCGCGGTACAAATTTATTTTATTTGACGATCGATACGATTACGGTTCTGTGAAGTTCTCGTTGGAAAAGCAGACGATACGACTGACAGGAAACTGAAAAATCCGAAGATCGAAACGCGTGGAAATTTATTAATTTAGCACTTGGTGGAGGTGGTGGAGCAGCGGACCATCGAGAGTCCGGATTCAGAAGGTTTAAGAATCCGGACACTCGATATCCGAGAATATCCGAGAATATCCGAGAATAGAAGAAGGTTCAGCTGAACGTAGGAATCCGCGATGTGCAGCTTCCGGATTATTTGCGAGATAATGATGATAAAGTGTTGAGATGACAGAACAGTAAATGGAGTCTAACCGCAGCACGACATCCGACAGTCCAAGAGTGCGGACATTCTTAAGGAACTTCGCCAATCTAAAAGCAAGGATCTTCAACGCGACGCCAAAAGAAGATATTCCCGATCATCGCAAAGAACAACATTTATTTGCCTTTTTACGCGCATGTCTGAGACACATCCTCCCATGTCTACGTTCTGAATGCATCGACGCAAACGCTGACAAGACGAGAGCAGGACGACGAGTCCTACGGAAGTTTCTTAAAGCTGCCAGCTTCGTATCTACCACAGGATGGTCAATGGACGAATCCTAAGAATCCAAGGAACTCGATCGATGCTCGCATGACGACCTGACCCCGCGTGTTTCTGGCCGCCAGCGCGAATCAGCCTTTATATCTCTGTCCTAATCTAATGGAAGTCAAAGTAAAGGAAACAGACAACCGGAAACAAGTAACCAGGAGCGTGCAGGTCGTGGGTCAATCTCCTGCTCTTAAAGGTTTCCTTTCATTTTCATTAGGCACGTCGCTCCTTCGGATCCTCGAGTAAGGATTCGGGT
The DNA here is from genome assembly GCF_011952205.1 of Bombus bifarius. Lineage (NCBI taxonomy): Eukaryota > Metazoa > Arthropoda > Insecta > Hymenoptera > Apidae > Bombus > Bombus bifarius. Next base: position 536,264 of record NW_022884538.1, read on the forward strand.
TTAGGTTCGTAGGAGGACGTTAGCTGCGCGCACCAACGTTCCCGGATCGATCCCCCTCGAGCGAAAGGGGGTTGCGACGGAGCCGCCCTCTTCGTCAGCAGGAACCCCAACATTTGGAGCGGCGAAAACGACGCCAGGAACCCCTGCGGGCCGTTCGTTCGAGCCAGTACCCGAGGGGAATGTACTTTCATTGTAGAGACAACCTACACCGACCGGCTGGCCCCTCTCGTCACACGGGGCTGTAGCTTGATAAACCGCGTAAATCAGGACGCAAGAAAAAGCGTGGCGAAACTGGCGAGTTATTGGGTCATCGAACGATTATCTCGGCGGGCAATAATATTCAAGATCGCGTCTTTCAACGAGCGCGTTTTTATCCGTAGAATCGTAGAATGTAGCTTCCAATGTGCAAGATTCGTTTCTTTTACAGAGAGCTCCTTCTCTCCTTTATGGACATCGCCAACAATCATTTTTTGTTTATTCGTCAGGTGATCCAAACAGGTGTGCAGTTTGTCGAGCCGCGTGCTTGTGATATCGGCGGTGGAATTTGTCTGTGGAGGGTTGAATTTGATATAATAATAATAGGAGAATTTAGAAAATTAGGAAAATTTAGAGGAACGGTAGCTTCGTAGTGTGCAATAATAGTGAACAATAGAAGATTAGATCGATGTAGGTTTACGGGATAGCGTGTTTAACGAGGAAGTAAAATAACGTGATACTTTGAAGGTTCAATTAGAAACGACGATAGGAATTTTATAAAAGAGGAAATTGCCGAATAGAGATGCAGATTCGTTTCCTGTTCTTCGACATGTGATTCACGAGACTGGCGAGAGTTTCGGATCATCTCGTTTTCTTGCCGATCGTAGCAGAAATTTAAGATTAATTTTGTTAGAACGATGCATCGGTATCTTTTCCCTTGCAAGACATATTTTATAGCGATCACAAGGCTGGAACCCAGCTTTGTCATAATGTGAGAAACTTTTTGTTGCTGAAAAATCCACTCTGAATATGCCACATTATTCATCCATCACCTTGAAGACTAAACTTCCCTCTTCCCTTACAATTAGACATCTTCTGCGACAATTATCTACTAAATCTATAAGCTGATTCCATTATGATACTTCTAAGATGGCTTGGTTTCTACTTGTTTTTACGAAATGGAAGCCTGCATGTATATGAAACACATTAATCACTCGCAGAGTGGACATCTTTTTGTTACGAGACGTCCTCGTCTCTAGATTAATTTATCGACGTCTTTCCCATTCTTCCCCTTAGTTTCGTCTGCCTTGAAATTGCATTATGCATAAGAAACTATATACCGTTCCATTGGGAAAATGACACTGACGAAGAAATAATATTTGAATAATTAATAGTAAGAAGAGATATTTTCCAAAAATCCTTTGTATTAAATATAAAAGTATTTTAACGCTTAAAGGATATCGTCACAGTTTTTTTAAATAGAAAAATTCATACAGTTAATGAAAAGGAATGAAATATCTTGTTATCTATTTAACGTAATGTAATGTTAAGAAAGAAAATTATTATTCGCAGCTATTGCAAATAACAATATTTCCATGATATCGACGATAGTTGTTCTGCTTGTCTATTTTCCACGATATTTCTTCAGGTCGTAATAACTCGAGGAACAAAAGTTTGATATCTTAGAAATATTGTAAAATTACAAGCACACAATTTTAAGGTATCGTGACGAGAATAAATCATCCCTTAATGGACGTGTCCTGGTGTCGAGAACGATCGTTGAAGATATTTAAAAACACGCTACTCACTGCAATGTAATTCTCATTAACAAAGAGAGCAGCAGCAGTGTTAAGACAAAATTTTCGTCATGATAGCCTTCAAGGATTAATATTCCACTTAATCGAAATGCGCCTAAGTTTCTTTATCACGCGAGTGTTTCTCAAACTGTCGGTAGTTTTCCTCTACTCGAAGTCTATACACGACTATGCGAATTACATTTTATATGGTTGCTTTCAAAAAATAGCCATTAGCCGTGCATGGTAAAAATCGGAGAAATTGCAAAGTAGGAAATTAACTTGGAATAAACGGTTCTGCAAGGATAATAACCATATCTCAGTTAAATATAATACTCTTGACGACGTGGAAGGATAAGTCGAAGCTGATTACAGTTGTAAGTATTACACAAAGACGGCCAGATTACCGCAAATCCGTATCGTTCTATCCGAAATTTTCAACATTGCCTTTGAGCAGATTAAACGTCGGCTGGTCGTGGTGATCGTGGAAGGCATTAACACGAGGCTGATCGTCAAAAATTCCGTTTTTGCTAATATAAACGGAACCATTTAGCGGAATCGCGGAATGACAGTAGCCGCTAAGTGAATAAGCCAGGCCTCGTACGAATTCAAATATCGAAGAAACCAGGCGAATCGTTGAATAATGCATGGCAAAATAATGATTAAAGAGAAATTGCCAGCAGGTTACCAGTCGAAGGCTGATGACCCAACCATCGGTATGTTCGTTAACGCCTCTCGAGTAATAACGATCGCTATACAATATTTTCTTAGACCTGTGTCTCGAGTTTCAGGTGACGCGTGTCCAGGCAACTCCATAAATTTTCCACAATTTTTTTTCCCCACTGCTAATAAATACGTCTTCGCTAATCCGCAGATTTTATCGTAGCGGAGAACATGGGACTGTGCGGGAATTTTTAATTACAGGAAACTTAATTTATCCCCGTTGTATTTCTCTGAACGATGGAAGAAGAAATTTTGGTCTGCGATAATGGCTACACGATTTTGTAACGACGAAGACGATCGAACAGGATTTGTTTCATCGCGCTGTTGTCTGTGTCTCGTGTCCACTTCCCGAGTAGGTGTCACGTGTTAGGGAACAGCCTGTATATTGTCAATGACGATGAAATAGACAGACACAGCGAGGGGAGAAAATAAAGCGTCGTCTGGTCGAATAAATTCCAACGTCTCGGCCACGAACAAAGCAACAGACCCGTCTTCATCAACGCGATCTCGCTCACCTTCGCAGCAACGTTGCAGTTGCTTGTAGCTGGCACGAGGCAGCCGATCGCGTTCTTTCTTTTCCTCGGAACGGTGCTCGTGATCTCCATTTGTCGCTGGTCGATCCATGAATGAACCAGCCAACCGGCGAGATCGTGAATCAAGCGAGCGATCGAGGAACGGGAACTTGGTCGAACCATCAAAGAGCAACTGTCTGCGAGTATGCGAGAGATTCAAGTGGCGATTATTTACAAATTCCCTGGTTGGCGGTTCGCTCACGTTGGCGCGGCATTTACGATATTTGGCGGGTCTCCAGCGCAGCTATTTCCGCACCAGCGATGCCTTAATTCTCTTGGTTAGTCAGCACGGCTTTGTATTTTTAGACCTTTTCCACACCGAGAATAGAAGTGGCGCGTCAAACGTATCGTTCAATTTCTTCGTTCGAATATTTTCTACGCCGACGTTCAGCCCTGTGTTTCATAATGTCTGGCTGGTTTCCAATTTGCTGCTGTACTCTGTTACGCGATTAGCGTTTCGCAGCTTTCGCTAGTCGCGCGGCTCCGCCGTGGTCCCGCCAGGATATTCGACGATTCTTCGGCGTGGTGGTTCTTGACCTTTTCCAAGTTGCACAACAGTGACCGCAACGTGTTACGAATAAACTTTACGAATGATCGGAATATCTTTGGTTACCGATCGGCATTGTCGACGAGAGGTTTTTCGTTTGGTCGATGACCGCTATATGTGGCAAAATGTTTTGCATTATTCGTGAGATAATTTTTATTCGTCGCCGATAACGCATTATCGATGGCGCAAATCTTTTTGAGTTACTCGGCCCACCGAGCGAGCAATTAGCTGGATAAAAAACGAATAGAAGATCCGTAACGAGCAATGTCGATTAAAAATCACTGGTTTGCCCATTAACGAGACTGACACGTCAACGAATGTTACTAAATTATGTAAATTAACTGGTCAATAGCAATAACAATTATTTGGACTGGTTATAATATCGCAGTAATAGAATATAAATAATAAATCACGAGAAATAACACACAATAGTAATGGAATAATAATTTTAGAAGGACAGTGGCAAAAACGAGCTAGAATGGAGTCGAGTTCAATTTTACAATACAATTACGTGTACAATTATGAAGATCTAATGAGGTTTCTATTGAGATTTTCCTACAGATTCAATGAAGTTTGCGTATCGAGTATAAGAGCATTTTTTTTGTTTTTCAATGAAATCATCAGTTTCCTTATCTACGTAGAAGTATAGTAAGAGTATGAGAATGTGAATGCTATTGTTAGAACAGTTCACTTGTGAGTTCAGTTATATATAGACTATGCTGGCCAAAGTATGAGGCCAACTAGCAAGCTCAAGTTACTGTTGTCATTCCAAAGAATTGTACATTTGCATACCAATGCACAATTTATATATACGAACACATCTTCCAAATCTAAGAAAAATTTATTCTTAGCAACATTTCTCTAGAAACAATCGTGAAGCTTCTCTGTAACAAAAAGTCATTGGAAGAAATAGCATACACGATATTATTTAATAAGATCCTGATTCCACAAAAGACCAATATTCTTCAATTCTCCTTATAAAAAACATATCCAGTCGCAAATGCTTCTCCTCTCCAAGCGTCTAGCTCAAACTGCCTAACCTCAAATTCCCAGACTGCAACAAGTTCCAATTGAGGGAGCTGAGAAAGGTCCATGGTTTCTCAAAATCTATTGAGAACCTAGACCAGATAAAAAGCAAACCTTCTATCGTCCAATTACAAGTTGTTCCCTTCTCCAAATTTGTAGCTCAAACTGCCTAACCTCAAATTCCCAGACTGCAACAAGTTCCAATTGAGGGAGCTGAGAAAGGTCCATGGTTTCTCAAAATCTATTGGAAACCTAGACCAGAAAAACCTTCTATCGTCCAATTACAAGTTGTTCCCTTCTCTATATCTGTAGCTCAATCTACCTAACCTCAAATTCCCAGACTGCAACAAGTTCCAGTCGAGGGAGCTGAGAAAGGCCCATGGTTTCTCAAAATCTATTGGAAACCTAGACCAGCTAAAAAGCAAACCTTTTATCGTCCAATTACAAGTTGTTCCCTTCTGCAAATCTGTAGCTCAAACTGCCTAACCTAAAATTCCCAGACTGCAACAAGTTCCAGTCGAGGAAGCTGGGGGAGGCCCATGGTTTCTCAAAATCTATTGGAAACCTAGACCAGCTAAAAAGCAAATCTTTTATCGTCCAATTACAAGTTGTTCCCTTCTCTATATCTGTAGCTCAATCTACCTAATCTCAAATTCCCAGACTGCAACAAGTTCCAATTGAGAATGCTGAGAAAGGTCCATGGTTTCTCAAAATCTATTGAGAACCTAGACCAGCTAAGAAGCAAATCTTTTATCGTCCAATTACAAGTTGTTCCCTTCTGCAAATCTGTAGCTCAAACTGCCTAACCTCAAATTCCCAGACTGCAACAAGTTCCAGTCGAGGAAGCTGGGGAAGGCCCATGGTTTCTCAAAACCCATTGAAAACTTAGACTTCTATCGTCCAATTACAAGTTATTCTCCTGCCCAAATTTCTAGCTGGAACTATCTAATCTGGAATTGCCAGGCTCTAATGAACTCCAGCCACAAAGACACATGGTGTCCCGACAAGAGGACGGCGAATACGGTTGCCTCGTCTTCGATTGCAAAACGCACTTTGGCCGGTGGTTAGGGGACACGCGTTAATTGTCCATTTAAACATCCACGGGCGGCGTTTCGCGATATTTGGCCGATCTCCAATACGCGTTTTCCGGAAGAGCAGCGCGTCCAAAAGTGCCCACTCTCTCTCTGTGCTCCCATCGGCCCCCTTTTCTCGTTGGGGTAAGCCGATGGAAATGCCCTCTTTGTCGAGGGGCGAACTTACGCTGCCAACCCCGATATTCGACTAGAAAGGACGTCACCCCGCCTCCTCCTCTCTCTCTTCCCCTCTTCTTCGCTCCCTTCGTGTCTGTTCTTTACCCTGTGCAGCCGGCCCATCCCCAAAATTACGTCCATAGTGAGAACGAGTGCAGCAGCGAGCCTCGTCCCTCGAAAGCAAACAAGAACGCATCGTGCACGGTTAAACGACATGTATTTGCTCTGATATCGCGGAACGATAACAGTCATTATTTTTTACCGGCCCCGTATTTTCATCGAAGATTGCTAGGTACGGCGCACCAACAGCCCGCACAGATTGTCAATCGAACGAAATGAGTTGCCGAGTAGCGTACGTCTGTTTGAGGGCGACACGCACATGTTTTTGCATCGTGGATTAAATGGCTCATGTTTTAGCAAACGATACGCCAACTTTGATCCGTTTCCAGTTGATTCTTCTTTCACGTTGACGATTCTGATTGCTGGTGACGAGTCTTTTGGAGAGTTCGTTTCAGTGGTTGTTCGTGCTGCTTTGACAGAAGAGTGACTAGCAAGTAACAAGTCTACCTTTTTCAATTAGTAAACTGTCCTATTTATGATATACGTCGATTTATGATAACAATCTATCGGTCGCATTCCACAAATTGGTTGCCAAAGGAAGGAGAGATATCCGCACAGCTTCTCCTGAACTTTCCCAAGATTTCCATCTACGAAATATTCCCGACAAAATTTCTCTGACGTTGCTCGTTTGAAAACGAAAGTACGCAATCGTTTAGGATAAAAAATCTTAAAATTTTGTTCCTAAGAGGGAAAGAGGCACTACGGAGAAAACCATCCTGTTTTGTTGATTAAGGTTTAACGTGATCTGAATAACGCGGTTATTAGCGACGACACCGTAGGCTGGTGCGTTCCAGGTTGAAGTATTTTACTGGCTACCCTACTTTCCTTAATGAATTTCGGTAAGTCGTGGATTTTCTCATCCGCTGGATGTGAGAACGTTCTCCTCGCAAGTTCAAATTCGCATTCGCGGAAGCACCTTCGTTGGGGAAACGTCGATAGTCGTCCTAGATGACGAAAATGCGCAACGATTCGCGGCAAAAATCAGAAAATTCCGCCGGCTGCGTGGAGGAGCAGCTACTTTGAAACAAATACGCCTCTCTCGGGCCGTGGCAGTCGTTCCGTACCATAAATTTCGAAGACGCGACCCCGTCGTGATTCATCGTTTATCTGTTTCACGACGTTAAACGCGTCTCCAGCTGAAAGCACCCTTCTCCTTTGCTGGCGGCGAGGGGAAGAAGAGGCGAGCGCGACGTGTAACAGGGAAAAGGAAGACAGATAGGCAGGAACCGGCCGGCTGAAAAAGACGTCCGCCACTTCTTTCATTGACCCGTTGCCGGCATCTTAAATGTGAAAACTCTGTCGTCTAACGTTCTTCCTCCTTCTTCTATCTTTTTTCTTTCCTCCTTTTCTGTTTCGCAGAATCGCGTGAATGGACGGAGAGGAGAGGAAGCCCGCGATGGAAATGAAAACACGACACGTCCGCGTCTCGTTCTCTTGTAATTCCTGATTAACGCCACCATGAAGCTTTGTTTTAAATAAAATAGAGATTCGGTCGCGTCTGAATGCCCAGGCCATTAACGACCAGGGCAAGGTGAATAGAAGAAGTTTGATAGAAGGAACGCAAAAAGTATGAATAATATTTCTTCTGTTTATTCTCGCTTTGTCAGTATGCAGGTGTCTTTCCCTTATTTTTATTCGCTGCGCGTAGCAAGCGAAACGTAACTCGAATACCTCGAAATGAATGTTCCTCGGTTCTGGAATTTTTTCACAAATTTCTTCGGCACTTAGCGATCCCTCTCTCTATCGTTTAAACGACTTTCTCGTCTATGATTTTTTCCCTAACGATTTAAAAAATTATTCTTACGAACGATCTTTGCTCTGATTATTCCAGCTTTGTCGATACGTGTTTCCTGTCTTTTTCGTACTCGACTCGTCGTATAATAGCAAGTAACACGTAAAATGGTGTAATAGCAAAGAATAACGACAATGAAAGTGTGTTTTATGTGTGCATTACTATTGAACCATCTTAGGGCGGCTTTTTCTTCATGAAATCTAATATTCCATGCATATAGTGTCATTTAGTTAAAAACTTTTGCGATCGTAAAATTGAGAGTTTACGGAGATGAGTCAATTTCAAATACAAATTGATTTTAATCCATCAAAATCTTAGTATATGTAACTTATTTTCGACCAGTGAAAGTATAGAAATAATTGCTTAAAGTATAATATCTTTTTCTCGGCGGCGGCAGAAATAAAATTCTCGATCCTTAGCATTTGATTATAATTAATTTACAGAGAAATATTCGACTAATTCAGCTTCCCTGCGAAATAAATCAAATAATATTCCTGGTTTTTTCTTCGAAGGAAATTGCTACTTGCCAAGTAATTTCGACTTAATCAACAAATAACATTAATCGCGTTAAATTAAAACGCCAAATAATTTCAATAAATGAAATAAAAAAGATAAAAGAAAGAAAAATGATAAAGAGTGGCGAGTAATTAAAAATGTTCAGAGACAATCAACGTAAGATATGATTACGTTAATCAAAGAGTATTCTATCGAACACGTTCAATGTTGCAAATAATTCGTACGTTTCGCTAGTGAATCATTTCATCGAGAAAGAGTTGAAAACGAGCGGCTCGCCGATGAATACAGACATCAAGCAGGTATCCATCGCGAGGAATGGCGCCGCTCGATCCTCCCACGCAGCATCTTATTCAAGGATGACAGGTTTGCAGTGAAATAAACTGACCAAACCCGGAACGCCTCTCTCCACTTCCTATAATCCTGTTTATTCCTTGTCTCTAATTGCGACGTCTCATTTACTGTGTTTCCATCGTGTGGAATAATTTTACAAATTTCTAAAATTCACTATTTAATCTCGAACAAAATTCTTGTTGCTTAATTTTTTTAGGAATCTTTCGACGAATATTTCTAGAATATTAATATAAATTATTTTTATAAGAAACAGACGAATTTGTTTAGATCGCTCGTTCAGGGAATTAAATGTTAAGCTTTGATCGATCGGAGCATCTGGAATCTCTTCGATATCATTTTATATATAGTGAAAGGTACGATATTTAGTAGTTAGAATTTTTTATTGATACACTGTAATCACTGGAAAGCACTGTATATCTCACTTTTTGAAGAACGAACGAGAGTTCAAGAGTGTGAATTTTAAGTTTCAATAATAATTAATATACTGCATAGTGCGGAAGTAGAATTTCTGATCGATATAAAAAAGACATATGTATCTTATTTTTCCATAAACAAATAAGAAATAAAGAAATAAGAAATAAGTTTCAATAATAAATAATATACTGCATAGTGCAGAAGTAGAATTTCTACTCGACATAAGAAAGACATATACGTCTTATTTTTCCTTAAACAAATGGACGTTCAAGGGTTTTATTATTAAGTTCCAATAATAAATAATATACCGCACATTGCAGAAGTAGAATTTCTACTCGACATAAGAAAAGCATATACATCTTATTTTTCCTTAAACAAATAAGAAATAAAAGTTTCAATAATAAATAATATACTGCACATTGCGGAAGTAGAATTTCTAATCGACATAAGAAAGACATATACATCTTATTTTTCCTTAAACAAATAAGAAATAAAGAAATAAGAAATAAGTTTCAATAATAAATAATATACTGCATAGTGCAGAAGTAGAATTTCTGATCGATATAAAAAAGACATATGTATCTTATTTTTCCATAAACAAATAAGAAATAAAGAAATAAGAAATAAGTTTCAATAATAAATAATATACTGCATAGTGCAGAAGTAGAATTTCTACTCGACATAAGAAAAGCATATACATCTTATTTTTCCTTAAACAAATGGACGTTCAAGGGTTTTATTATTAAGTTCCAATAATAAATAATATACCGCACATTGCAGAAGTAGAATTTCTACTCGACATAAGAAAAGCATATACATCTTATTTTTCCTTAAACAAATAAGAAATAAAAGTTTCAATAATAAATAATATACTGCACAGTGCAGAAGTAGAATTTCTGATAGATACAGGAAAGGCATATACGTCTTATTTTTCCTTAAAAAAAGTGTACATAAATTTCCTCAGATTCTTTTCCACATTAAAAAGCGTAAAATTTGGTACTGGAGTCTTCCATTAAGGAGGATGTAACGTTCTTTTCCATTCAAGTTAGGGGAATGATATTACCAACTCGTGATACGATTAAGTAATTAGTTAATTTAGAAACGTTCGATCGATAAAAATTCGTCAAGCTCGATATATCCAGTCTGCTCTTAAAAATACTCCATAACTTTCCACCATAAACGCTCGAGGAGAACCGATGGTACGTGGCAAGATCGCGCATCAATCGCTCTTGAAACAAGGAAAAAGAAGTTGGAATCTTCTCTCACGTGCTCATTCCTCGTACCGTTGAACGATCGCCAAGACAATTGAACAAAACGATCCACGAAAAACTCTACTCTGTTCCTTTGGCCCTTAAAAAATCAATAATTTCTACGAACAAGAAAAAGGAAAGAACTATACGCCGAGAGGCAGCAGAGGGAAAGAAAGCTGCAAGTTAGAAAAAGAGGCAACAACGTTAAAATAATGGAAAGAAAAAAATTCGAATAGAAACCCTGTTATCCTACTTTCTAGGGAAAAGAAGTAAAACGCGTATATGCTCGGTCTACCTTTCTATTCTCGAAATGCGTAACCACCATAAAAGAAGTCAGTATTAGCGAGACGCAGGGCATGGCATCGCAATGATCGAATAAACAATTGAAAAATTAAAAAATACAAGACAAAGTTCGTGGTTCGTTTCACGTGGAATCGGTGGAAAAAACAGGAAGCGAAAATGTGAAGAGCCAGCAGCAACGAATGGATCGTTCGATAAGAACGCAACGATAAAGTTAGATAAGACGACGAAGAGAATTATAATAATCGTACAGACAAATTGTACAAAGTATAAACGAAGAAGCAGCTTGGAATCGTAGGATAGCACGAGTAGTTCAATTTCTGCATGATTTTAGAGTAAACGAAGCTGTCAGCAGCGAAACCGATCGATTCCATTTTTGCTATGTGCTTCCGTCTCGGTAGACCGATATTCAATTCTCGGGAAACAAATGACCCAATTCGATAACTTTATTTGCGCAAAGAAAACCGGCCATCCAATTACTAACAAACTGCCAAGCAAATTCCGAAAATAATATTTACAACGTCGCGCAGCTGCTCTCTACGTTTCAATTTACCAAGTCCATCAATGCCTGTCGCCTCTCGGCGACTCAAATTAGCCTCAAGTACCGCAGCACCGCGAGTGCCTGCTAAAGTACCAAGGTACCAAGCGGCAAACGTCAAAACAACCAGCTCGAGCGGCACAAAAGAGAAACAAAAGCAGCGAGAGTAGCAAGAAAATAAGAGGAAGGTCCGACTGCGTCCTACATTCGCAGGATTCGAAAGGTGTCGCGTGATCGATTCGCGGATCGACGAGAGGAAAATTCCGAGCGAGAGGCATCGTGGCTCAGCGGACGTCGTCGTCGTCGTCGTCGTCGTCATGGGTGAACGTCGGCTGTGCCCACGGACTCGCCACGGACTCCGATGTTCTCTGGCGATCGATACGGCCACCCCAGCGCCCCTTCTCCGACGTAGCCGGGCCGATTTTTTTCCGTCCGAGCGTGGCGCATGCGCGCCACCCGGGCTTCCCCTTTTCCAACCACGAGTCCACGGGGCTAGGAGAGTCCTGGAGTGGCGATGAGGGGAGGTTTGCCGCTGCTGCTGCTGTTGTCGCTCTCGTTATACCTATACCGTAGCCCCGGCCCTCGAACCGGAGAATACGGGGGTCGCCGCCACCAATTTCCAAACGCTCTAACGTTTCGGGTGACGAGGTATCTGCGGACACCAGGCTGATCTAGCTTCTGACAGGCAAAATGCGAAATGGACATCGTTGGATCGATCTCGAGAAACGACCAAGACGGAGGATCCAGCTTTACGCTTGTCAACAGTGGAGTATTGTGTTAATTTCCAGAGATGAACTCGACGCAGTCATCTGTCTCACTCATAGCGCGCTCCTCTTGTCCAGAAGTTGTTTGAGCCTTCCATCTTAGAGCTTCGACAGCTTTGTCGGCAGCGGAGTATTTATCAATTCCAGCGGGTCTGCAAATGGACTTCACAGAGTCATCTGCCTTGGACAAATATGCGTGCGTTCTTCTCGTTTGAGCGAGTTTGTTTCGCTGCTCTTACGCGTTCGTCGCAATCTGTACACTCGTCGGTATCGCTTGTGGGTAGCAGCGTATTTGTTCGTTTGAGCTGGCAGGTCTGAATCGTCTGCCTCGCTCATACTGAGTTCTTCTCAGCTGAAACTCTCGTTTGAGCGAGTTTGTTTCGCTGCTCTTACGCGTTCGTCGCAATCTGTACACTCGTCGGTATCGCTTATGGGTAGCAGCGTATTTGTTCGTTTGAGCTGGCAGGTCTGAATCGTCTGCCGCGCTCATACTGAGTTCTTCCCAGCTAAACTTCTTGCTGGGATCTTGCATTTCGGTTTCACTGGTCTTTTACATTGCTCGCAATCTTGACACTTGTTATGCGAGCCTCTTATTTGCCAAATCGGTTAACTCGAGAGAAGGAAGAGGAAAGAAAATTGCTGGAATTATATAAGATGAGCATCGATCAGGTGCTTCGGCACTACTTTTTACACTTATTATACGAGCCTCTTATTTGCCAAACCGATTACCTTCGAAAAAGAAAGAGCAAGGAAAATTGGCGAAATTATGCAAGATAAACATCGATCAAGTTGAGAAAGTGAAGTTAACCAGCTTGGACCGACGACTCACGCGAAGGTCACAAAGAAGAAGATTACGATAAGTACGTTTCTCTGTTGGTCTTTTGGCTTTCAGGGTACTTCATGGTTAAACAGAAAGGTTCTACTATGACATAATCGAAAACAATCTGCTGACTGAAAGATCCGAGTCTTTTAAAAATATCCGCCAACTTCTGCACAAGAGCAAAGATACTAAGATAAGCGATATTTTCATACTATGACGAGTAATATTTTTAACCTGTATAAAAAGATCGAATCGATACAGGTTTAGCTGGAAACCTAAATAAAAAGACAATTTTGATATACGATCGATCAACAAGGTGCTGAATTTTAAAGTACTTGCCCCTAGAAAATTAGCAAATCTGACATCTTTTCGCTCAAACAGGTTGCGTCCGATTAAAACAATTCTCTAGACATTTCTACTAAAATATCGAATCACGGAACCAGGTTAAAATCAGAAAATTCATTTGAAAATCCTGCGTAATCTCTGTACACGTAAGCGTCGATGCCTGCGCCAAACATGGAAATAAGAATATTAATTTTCGCCATGATTCGATAATCTACCGGTACATTGCAACTGTAAATGAAAAAGAGAAGTGTCTTTGACGTTCACGGTATTTTCAAACGGTTTTGCATATCGTCGATAGTAAAGGCAAGATTAATCGTTATTATATTGGTTGGTATGCATTGCTCACACGTAACAAGGTATCAGGCACAGGTTCTATATGATGGTAATGGAAACAGTGGCAGAGCTCCCTAAGCTCGGGAGCTTTGCCTGGACTAGATTTAATACATGTATCTACGATGAATAGTGCAAGGCCCAGAATGACGAGCACATGCTTCACAGTGTCCTATGCCCCATATGCTTCCCAATAATAAAGATATCGCTTAATGATCCGCGCTGTAGAAGGACGACTTTCTATAAAAAAAAAAAAAAACTGACGTGTAATTAATCAGGAAGATTATCATTATTAGAAGAACGATATCGTTTTATGCAAATTTTCGATACTTTGATTTTTCTACAATTTTCTATGAAACGGTGTTTCTGAGGCATCCACAACCGGCTTCAACGTGTAACACACATTTGAATGATTCACACAGACACGTTTCTTGATAAAATTAGAACGCGAGCATTAAAACGTTCGGTGAAAAATCAGCACGTTGCTGAAAGAAGGAAATCTTCACTTGCTTGTTATTCTTAATATTCAGCCTCAATTTCGTGTCAATGCGAAGACCAAACATTTACGAATAATCTCATTTTATAGCAAGATCTTATCCACGGTCTTTCAAATCCTCTTACACGAAATGAATCTTCCGCGAATAAAATAAAACGTGAAATAACGATATTGTTTTTCGAAAGCCTGCAATGTCTACTCGAATATATTTCATTTAGTTAGTGAAACTTTTACTTGGTATCGGAAATATAAAATACATCTTCGAATAGAAGGAACAGACGTACGTACATATTTTCGCATAGACAAGAAATCGTTGCGAGTATCAACTGTCCCGTAGCTTTTCTTCGCTAAGAAACCATTAAGAAATAAATCGATAAACGGACGCAATTACTGGCCGATTTTCAAAATACCATCGTTCCAACATCGCCTAAGATCAAACGAGCGACGAAAGGGAAGGAACGTTTCGGCCGACGATTATTTCCTGGACGAGACTCGATTTCGTCGCGACGTCACCGTCCACTCTTTGATTATTCATCGAGTGGCCGATTTTTTGCTCACGTATGAATATTCATCGACTTTTATCGCGGCGATACCTCTAGGCGACGACGTTGCACAGGACAGACGAATGGACGTTGCGTAAGGTTTCACGAGGAGCCGATGCACAGCGCAGGGAAATCGGCAGAATCGTTTCGAGATTTTAATCTCGTTGTTCGACCATATCATCAGCCTGCAAGTAATACAGATAATTGTCCGAAAAATCGATGTAGAATTCGTGAAAATCAGCTCGTTCTTCTCTTCTCGTTTGTCGATCCTTGTAGAATAGCATTAAATATGTAAAATACGAGCAAAGGTATTTTAATTTCCAATCGCTTCGTGTAAAGAGCAATTTTTAAGGAAACTTCCTGTATAGTTTCAATCCAAGAAGAACGTTGCTATATAATTTTCTCTCGCCACAGACCGCTGCACTGTGGATGATCCTTATTTTTTCTAGACAGATCCTTTGGTGATCGACGATCCGACAGCGGATTTTCGACCAAGAAAATTAGCCAAGTCGCACGAAAACTCAGTTCTTCGCCGAGTGTAGCGCAATGTCCGACGAAAGGAAACGGAGAGCGAAATGATTTTCGCATTGAACTTAGGAAGGACAAATTCAAGATTCAGAACGTAAGGGAAATATTAAGAAAGAATCGATAGATGTCGAATTTCAGGAAAAACTGCACGTTATTTCTTGATTTCTGTTCTGAATCCTCGTTCGAATGGCGCACTTTGCGGCCAGGTGGTTGCTTCCGCTGTAACCGGAAGTCGAGCGCAAGGTGGACGTCGTGGGTGGTAAATGTGCGACCCTAGAGTGGGGATAACGACGAGGTTGCAAATGAGGCGTTAGTCCTATGTGACTTCAATCTTTCCTTTTCTTGCCATTTCCATTGCAACAATTTTCTACGGTGTAGCATATAGCGCAACGACACGCACAAACTTATGAGAAATCCACTTGATAAATTGGATAATGATGGGACCGTACGATTGATACTAGGAGAAATGATCTACGGTGGCTAGCGGGAATATTTGACAATTTTTGCCAACACACAAAGTTTACTAACACCGTAACGAAACGAACGATCGTCTTATCGGCAAACTGTGGAAGAAAAATGAATTTGTACACACAAGTTACAAAATATTTATAGGAAAGACGCATCTCACAATTTGTTAAATTAATAAATCAGAGTATTTTTAACGAGATTACCTCCTAGCTAAGGCTAATTACACGTTTAAGATCATTATTCGCGCTGTGTGCTAATTTGTTACATTGGATGACGTGTAACGTGTACGTACACTCTCCAACAGGTTTCAAGTTGTTCGAGTATAATTATAATACTCGTGTGGTGGTTTCAGTGTTAACGAAAGTTCAAAAAAGTTCCTCGTAACACGCGTCAACGTACGTAAAAAATCTTTCGCGCTAAACGTTCGAGATATTATTTCTTGCCGGAGATTCAGCGTGTTGCAAATTATCGAATAAAAATTGAACGATCCAGCGAAAACGATCTTTGTCGAGGTTTCTTTAATTAAACTTTAATTAAACACGGCCCTCCTGTTATATAATTAGAGACAAGCTTATAGCGATCGCGTGATACGATAAATATTCTTCCAAAAAGAGTAAAAGTCGAATGTAGAGAAAGAAGTGGAAGATCCTACGATATTTTTTGGTTTTTCCAGAAGACGAAACACACGGACGAGGAAACGTTCGTTTTCGTTACAACTCATCGCTCTGATTCGGTTTACAGGAGACAATTTTGCCGATCGACGAACAACGTACGACGCTTTCATTGAATCTTAGGATGTTGCTGCGCGGTTAGTGCACGCCACCGGTGTTAAAGATATGAAGCAATTAGGTTTTAAACGAGGCTTTGCCAGAGATTATCCCGGATTAGAACACTTTACATGACGCCTGGATTTTCGTGGGTTAAACTTTGAATTGGCGCGCGTCGGTGTGTGGCTTTTGTGCGTTGCGACGAAAATTTACCTTTTAATTAAGTGAATTTCGTGATTTAAAATCGCGAGAAGTGGACGAGAAATTAGAACGGGGCGATTTAGAACCAAACTCTTTCGCTGGCGGTTTTCAGTGCTCGAAAAACTATAATTAGTGTTGGGAATAATCGCGGCTAAACGTTGCTAGAAAGAAGATTACGCGCGTTGTGTTATAATAATGGTATAAGACGTTGCTAATGAGATCGCTATATATTTTTTAACCTTCTTCGCTTGCCAAGCGTTTTAACATTTCTCTTTACTAGCAGGATAATTAAAAAATGCAATTCTTCAGAACAAAAATTACGTTTATCGTACAGTCACTTTCGAAACGATCAAGAGAGCAACTTCAAGGATATTTGACTTTTTACGCCTTCTTTCAAGGAAGCTTTCACGATAATCTCAATGCGACAAACACAGGCAAGCACCTAATACCAAGATTGAAAGGTTGCCAAAATTCTCCCTTTGTTTCATTTTCCAAACAAACGTACATTTTTCTGTATTCTTCGTGGCTTAGAAAATGTTGCTCGTCGAAGGAAGCCAAGGTACCATTTTTCTCTTCGCCATCGTATCTCTGCTTTCCACAAAACTTCGTCAACTATACCTTGCAGCTAATAGATTCTTCCAGCTGCGAGATTCGAGCCAAGAAGGACCAACAAAAATGCATCGTAATTTGCAAAAATGCAGGGAAACGAAAATGAAGATAAGTCATCGGTAAAACTGCTGATGAAATAGGCGGTGGTCAAAGTACACGACTAGATGGGCTAAGGTGAAACTCGCGTGAAACAGGTAGCGATGGACGTTCATGGAAAAGCCACGAAGGCCAATGGAATATATCAGCGATTCGGCACATGTTCGAGCGCGTCCAGTTTGGAAATTCGTATGGAAGCGTTATCCGATAGCGTTATCGGTATGCGTGCGTGTTATACACGCGGCGGAGCAAGGGTCGGGGGGTCAATGAAACAGGACACGGTCGAAGCAACAGAGAACAGAGCTTTGCAAGCTTCTGTCTCTCGTTCCGCGAGCTCTAGCGGCTCGCGCGTGTAAGTGCCCGGTAAGTGAATACGCGGCTAGTGTTACTGTAGTCGCAATTGTCCGCTACCTTCATTACCTGCTAATGGCATCGTATAGTCTTACTGAACCATTAGGCTGATCGTGGATTGGCCGCGGGCTCACAAGCGAGTAGAAAACCGTGTGCCTATTGCCGGTCACCGTTTGTCTCCTCCTTCCCGCTCTAGCAGCTCTTTCTTTCCTTTGTTCTATCGTTTAGCTGGCGTTTAGCCGTGCTACGCGGCAGTCTTTTCACGTAAACGTAAGTATTTTGTATTACCGTTACCGTGTTCTTGTCCTATTCGTCGGCTCGTTTTACGATTCCTACGATTAACGACGAAGCGGCGAGCGATCACGAAAGGTACGTAGTTAGCGATCATCGAGAGAATCGGAAGGAAGATGCCTAAATTTCTGGCAAGTTTCATACATCTGCATCGAATCGGCCAACTTTATTCGTTGTCCGACTCACACAGACCACGAAAGCAGCCAAAAGTAAGAAACAACTGAACGACGACCCATAAAAGCAACAGTTCTCATATCCAATGATTGGGGTAGGACACCTAAACGTTTGCTATGTGAGCAACTTACTCGTTAGGTGTCTCGGTCTTAGTTCAATTCTCCGCTCAAACTTTGGCAATGATGCGAACGAAAGGAAAGATCGTGCGGTACTTTTCATTTGCACTTTTGGTTGCATCTTTCGACGCTGACGCAGCAGATTGAAGATCATCGTCCGCCCAGTGCTGCCTGGCCTGGTCGTTTACTATGAATACGCGTGGCTCATTGAAACAAGTAAGTTGCAGCCACCATACCGACTCGGCATCATCCTACTCCGATGCAATTTGCGTGTTTCCATACGTCGAACAAGGTGCCAAGATCGTTAAGTGAGTCAAACTGTAATTCTGCCGATCATTTGTCGCAAAAGGCAGAGCAAATAAGAAAAACGTCTGCCTTGCAGCTAGTAACTCGCCGTTGTTGATAACGTTTCCTCTTCTTCGTTACGCTGGAAGATATCAAGCGGCAGCAGGACGTCGCAGCGCAAGCTTCTTCGATGAACTGGTGTCGTGTGTTGAAGCAAATGCCAAGCGATCTCCTCTGACAATTGACGCAACGAAAGAACTCGTAGATACAACTGCGATAAGATACGCTGGATAGTCTCTGACTTGTTCTGATTGCCTGGCATCCTCCCCTGTTTCGCATCTTCCAATTACGCGGCATTCCGTATACCCGGCATTCGCCTAATTACCTTACATATTTACGAGATTAAACGATACCCGGCATCGAGTGGAATCGAGTGGAGAAAACTTTCAGAATTCTCTAGGTTAGAGCTCGCGTCCGCTTGAATATCCTAATTGCTTCTGTCAGACAAAAATCTAGGCCAGTCCAGTAAAACGTGCTCTATGATCATTACAGAGGTGATCCACTGGCATTCAGCAGGTGATTGTTTTCTCGATAAGTGTGCACGTGCGTTAGCGTGCAATGGCCGGAAGTGGTCCAGAATGCGGTTGAGGACGCCTTGATTCCTTGTGGCACGTTGGGCTCCTCTTGCATTCTCTAGGTCGCACTGCGTGCAGCTTTCTACCGACTGCCCAGCCATAGACACTTGCAAAATTGATTACGCCGGTCTTTGGCTGAGCTTGAACGTTATTTATCACTTGCACGGTGCCTCGTTCCTTCGTTTGCCTCGGTTTAAAGGGAAGATCCAGAGAAGAATCAATTTTAATTCTTCCTTCGCATTCTGCGATCCTCCCTTTCGCTCTGGAGGATCCAATTTGAAACAGTCACATCTCCAGGCTTAAGCAATAGCCACCTCCGTGCTACTGTGCTCCTTCTTCCGCCGATTTAGGCTCAGGAGCCTCTTTCGTCCCATTTCTTCCTACGGATCAGTATTTTTCTCGTTCCTCTGCTTCGTACTCCTCATTCCATGTACTAGGTGGCATTTAAGTTCCATTCACACCGGCGATCGAGTCAGACACGCGGCCCAACGAGTTTCACGCTGTTTCCACGCGCGTCTCTTGTCTAAATCCTCGGACAGATCGCCAGACCTCCTTTGAGGATATTATTTCGACGTATCAATTTTGACAGGGTTTCTCCTGTCCATCTCAAATTGAACACGCGTGCTCTGTTGTTTTTGCCTTCGCTCTGATACCGAGCGTGGCCACGTGTCACGTGCGCGTCGAACAATGAGGGCTAATGAGCGAGTTTTAAGGAAGAAGCCGGATGAAAAGAGGGGCTGCTGGCGAAGGTGGATCGTAACGCGAGTAACGCCGGCGGATGATTGATTTTTCGAGAGGGTTGTTTGCTTGTTTCGCTGGAATGCCAGTAGATTGCTTTCAAATGGATTCTATCATGAATTCGTTGAGATATTCTCTCTTTTTCGTTGTTATGTATTTTTTGAATTTTTTAAATTTCCAGGGTTGGGCCGCGTGTGTATATGTATATGTATTTCTCTCTCACTTTTTCCCCCCCCCGGTGAAAATTGCCTCCGTCCGGCTCGCTCGTAAGTTGGACGTTTATCGATCTTTCGTTTTTTTCCAAATCGTATTTGGTGGGCCCGGTAATGGAATTTTTGCCGACCAAGTAACAAATATTGGAAGTTTCGAGCGTGGTTTCGTGCGTGAGAAATGGCTACCGTCAAAAAACGGTGATGGCCATTAGCGCCTATGTATTTAATATTCTATTTAATCAACTACTTGTTACTTTTTTTTCACTTTTTATTTACCTTCCAACGCTATTATTTACTTTTACGTGTTTATAGTAAACGTCCAATTGACCAACCTATCGGATGGCAATTACAGGATAGTTTACACGCATAATAGCAGCGGTGAAAGATAGAAATTGATGCAACGAGTGTACCAAATGTTTGATTCCTTCAATGGTTGTGACAAATATTTCTAAATAATTGAATTTCCCTTCCAAGTTTACATGCTAATACATATTTGCCTCTTTATTATAAAGCTTCTTAGCTTCTGTATCAGTTGTCTTTGAATAATTTCCCTCCTACAGGGACACTCGATTTTACCAATAAATTAATCCAATCGAAATTGAATTCACCGAATAGGAAAGCGGAACATGCACAAATGTAATATTGCGCGTGCACGTAAGAACAGGTGTTAGCATCTCATAAGAATATCGAGCATTTACCCGCCACAGAATCTCAACTCGAATGTATTATTTCACGAATAAATGGTAAACGAATTTCGAGAATATCGAAATTGGGATCGAGTAAAAATGGAAAATATGTCGTTACACAGAACAATAATAACGTCGTTTTACAAATGTTTCACTCGTTAGTTGCACATATAATTGTTGCCACGTCAATGTTCAATTCTTCGACACGTCCGAACGATACAAACGAAATTTTTGGAAAACGCACGTAACATTTTCTGTTTTACCCGCGACGTTATCTTTCTCTTTGCTCTTCATATAACGAAACTTGTAACGTTTCAGAGTTAGATAAAAATTATCCTGCTAAATTCGCTGAATAAATTTTATAATTGCGCACACAGATCATTAATCCGTTTCTAATTGAATGCAACGAAATCTTATCTGCGTTGCTCATCCACCTTTGATACGCTGAGATTTCGTACAGATAGTCGGCGTAATTAATACACAGAAATATTACGATGCAACGATTACGATTGTGTGTATCGCAAGTAAGTCGGAAGAAACCTAATTTACGACGCGGATGAAATCAGACTTATGATACGAGCGGACGTGTGCGGTGAACGTTAGCGAACAAGGGGAAGAAGCATTCGCGTGGACGTGATCGTACGTCGTTCATTAGCAACAATTACCAAGCCACTGCGAACCTGTAACTTTCCGCGCCTCCTGTAATTAGTAAAGATACACCTCGTGCGTCGCGCCTACACGGATTTGTTTAATTGTCCGACAACTCGGCGCGTATCTCTCGTACACAGCCCCGGGTTCTCTCGTGCTCGATATCCTTGTGATATTCTAACGCCTACTCTTGGCGTCTATTTATGGGGCAGCCTCCTATGATACACGACGTTAAAGCAGAATTTCTGGCCAATACGGTGCAACGTTAGA
Organism: Bombus bifarius; assembly: GCF_011952205.1. Taxonomy (NCBI): domain Eukaryota; kingdom Metazoa; phylum Arthropoda; class Insecta; order Hymenoptera; family Apidae; genus Bombus; species Bombus bifarius. The sequence continues at coordinate 557,804 of NW_022884538.1, forward strand.
CCACAGCGTCTCGTATCCATCGAGTGTGAAATTATTTATCAAATTTAGCATTTAATAATAATAATTCAATAAACAAAGTGTTTCTAGATTTGTGTTAAAAGTTGAAATCACAGCTATTTTTACTGATAATTATATATATAAATCACCTATAGCTTCTCGTTCGAAGAAAAGTTACAGACGACAGAATTAATCTTTTATCATATCGCGTGATGTTAAAGTTAGAATTTTACGTGCCAGTCACTTACGTCAAATATTTCTCACGCAAAAGTTGTTGCGTAGTAACGTACATTGATATAACATAAAATACATTGACGATTCAACTTGTGAACAAAAGTCGTTACAATTCGCTGTTAAGTTATTCTATGCAAATTATTATACTTCGCTATATTATATCATAGATATCGTAATTGACGATCCACGAGGAGCAAAGATATCGTAACTTTTACTCAACTTGTGCCACATTTCTCGTATCAATTATAACATAACGTTACGCTATAGATATTGATACTTGGATACTATAAGTCACAGTTTACGAGGATTAATAGTTAAGTTCTGTACAAGTGGTTTCATCCGTCTGGGAAAGCATAGCATTGAACTAGCCCAGATATCGCTTTAGCAAATGTGCGGTTGGAGATAGGTGTTGGAACGCTAGCTTCGTTACTTCGATTATCGATCATTATTCCACGTATGACGAGCACGAGCTTTCCTCAAACACGACCTAGTCACGTTCTCCGTGTGATTTTCGCCACGATAACGCAAAGGGGCTTTAACGCGTAATCCTCCGAGTTCCAACTCCCGAAATGTAAACCAATCCGCTGGTCGCAAACCAGTAAGTTACCATGAGCGTATAACTCCGCCATTATTGATCCTTAATTGCTTCATCTTTTATGCAATATGACGACGGACAAGGAAATGAATCGTTGCGATGACGAGTAGGTGTATCAAAGAAGAAAAAAAAAAAGAACAATCGAAGAATAGCTTCTGAGAGAAGAAATGGAATTTTCATTCAGCTTCGAAAAAATGAAGCGGGAGATTAAAAATATGTAACGGGACATAAGGATCCGATAAATTTCTGACAGAAGAGACGAACTGCTTCGTATTTTAAAAAATTCGACTTTTTAATTTGCATTTGGAATTATGCAGCAGAGAATTGAACAAACTGTACGTGCAATAAAATACAAGCATGTTATGTTAATATATAGAGGAGAAATCGAAGAATTAACTGGCATAAAAAAAAACGGGATGTTTTTGTATTTTAAAAATTTCTAATTTTTATTTGGAACTGCTCGAAAGAGCAGCGCGTAATAAGATACAAACGCACGGCACTAAGACACCATTGTAAGAGTATTCTCTCTTAAAGACGACTCTTATTTGCTGAAACAAAGCACAGTTTTCCCTTTCAATCTCCAGGAATTCGATATCGAAACCAACATATGTTGGATACGGTTGGACGAACTTTCGCCTGCCAGTTTCCACTACCTCATTTAATCCGACCAACACTTGGAATGAATTTTTCTTTCTTTTACGATCCCTCCAACACCTTCACCTCCGCTACGCAACTCCCATTACATCCGCCGCTACTCCTTTTTATTTTTTCAACGCTTAGCTTGACCTTTCCCCGACCAGCCTGTACCTTGTGACACTGGCCGTGATCGGCGAGCAAAGCTGAAACTGCAAAAGGTTAAAAGATGGGGAGGACGAAGGGGAGATCTGGCCTCGCAAGAAGCAACAGAGAGGCGATGAACGCGTCAGCGTGACCGAGCAAGTGTCCCGTGAGCCTTGAAACCGCCGATCGGACCGCTTTGTCGGCGGTATTTGCATCGCTTAACGGAAACCGAATTCGGGCTACTGCTCGTGGTGGAGATTTCGGCGACGTTAACCGGCTTTCCTACTAGCGTATGTATTAAACCACGTGCAAAATAATGCATCGCCGCGGTGATGTCTGCAGCTGCAGCTGCTGCCTGCCCTAGAAACCTGGCTCCCACATCCTCTTCTCGTTTCATCTAACGTCCTGCACTTTCCCTCTATGCCACACCTCCGCGCCCTTTGCTTCTTCCTCGTTTTAGTCTTCCTTTTCGTTGTATCATTCTCGTCGTTTTGTATTTTCTTTCTCGTTTACCATGGCAAAGTTCATCTTTTTACCTTGCTCTCCTCTTTTCCACTTGAATTTCTATATAGCTTCTTTCTACTGTCCGATCGATCCTTCGATTTTTCTTCTTCTTTTTATCGTTCCTCTTCTCTTGCACAGTCTTTTCCTGCTCAGCTTTGTTTCTCTTCTTTTCTAGATATTCTTTGAACCTCCTTTTTCTTCCTTTCACGCTATTCTTCCTCACTTTCTCCGCCAATTATTATGGTTCGCCACGTTTTTATTTTTGCCACCGCTTCTTTCATTGCTCATTTTCTGCACTCTCACAGAGAATTCGCTTTTCTTTTTACCTTTTCACTTACATTCCATTTCCTTCTTCTCGTTTTAGCCCAGCTTTTCCCCGCTTCGTTCTCCTTCTCTTTTTACCGGCGAATTCAGTTTTCGCTTTTTTCCGACAGGTCTTCTATTTTTTGATGTTTCCGTTTCTGCATCTCATATTCTTTGCAACATCGCTCTCTTTTCTCTTTTATTTGCGATGTCCCATTTTTTTAACGCCTCTTCCCTTTCATTCCTTTTTTCATCTCTTTTTTTTCCTCGCTTCGTTCTACTTTTGTTACATTTTTTCGCCCTTCTTCCTCGCAGATACTTCACCTTTCCTGCTTCTATCTTCGTCATTGCCCTTCTCCAATTTTCTATTCCTTTTCCTCTTCTTATAATTTTCTTCGTTCTTACCATCTTCGTCGATTGCTTTACCATAGTAGACCTTCTTCATAGTAGACCAGATTTTCCTACATCGTACGTTATCATTCCTTTTCCTATTTCTACAGCCATTATTTCCTTTTTTATTCTTGTCGCCTTCTTCATATTTCTACATCCTCCGTTCTTTCCAAATCTTGCAATTCTTTCTCCCATCTTTTTCATCTTTATTAATGATCTCTCTCGTATTCCCAAATCTTCATATCGAATAGTTTCAACAGTTCTCTTCATTTTTCCACATCTTCCATTATTCTCATTTCTTATTCTCTTTATTTCTTTATATCTTCCATTTACAATCCCTTCTCTCTCATTCTTCTAACCCCCACCATCGTCACAGCAATTCCAGGAACCTTCTCACGCAGTATTTTCTACTCCATCCTCCTTCAAGTGTCCTCCCACCTCCCTCAAGCACTTCAACTTGCTCTCCCGTTCTCCCTCGATCTCTTCCTTCTCTCTTCTACATTTCCAACTATTTCTCTTCTCCTATTTCTATTACTTTCTCTATTTCCCCTGCATCTTCCCGCTACGATTATTCTCAGCTTCTCATATCTTCTTCGTCTTCGCTTCTCCTCTCCCCCAAAATTATCTTCTTCATTTTTCTACATATTCAACTCGCTATTTCCTCTTCTCTTGTCCTTCTAACGTCCTCCCACCGGCCTCAAACACTTCAATTTCTATTACTTTCTCTATTTCCCCTGCATCTTCCCGCTACGATTATCCCCAGCTTTTCATATCTTCTTCGTCTTCGCTTCGCCTCTCTTCCACATTCCCAAATCTTCATTATCTTCATTTTTCTACATATTCAACTCGCTATTTCCTCTTCTCTTGTCCTTCTAACCTCCTCCCACCTCCCTCAAACAATTTAACTTGCTCTCTCGTTCTCCCTCGATCTCTTCTTCTCTCTTCTACATTTCCAACTATTTCTCTTCTCCCATTTCTATTAGTTTTTCTATTTCCTCTGTATCTTCCCGCTACAATTATCCTCAGCTTCTCATATCTTCTTCGTCTTCGCTACTCTTCTCCCCCACATTCCCAAATCTTCATTATCTTCATTTTTCTACACATTGCACTCGCTATTTCTTCTTCTTTCGCCCTTCTAACGTCCTCCCACCTCCCTCAAACACTTCAATTTCTATTACTTTCTCTATTTCCCCTGCATCTTCCCGCTACGATTATCCCCAGCTTCTCGTATCTTCTTCGTCTTCACTACTCTTCTCTTCCACATTCTCAAATCTTCATTATCTTCAGTTTTCTACATATTCAACTCGCTATTTCCTCTTCTCTTGTCCTTCTAACCTCCTCCCACCTCCCTCAAACAATTTCCTCTGTATCTTCCCGCTACAATTATCCTCAGCTTCTCATATCTTCTTCGTTTTCGCTACTCTTCTCCCCCACATTCCCAAATCTTCATTATCTTCATTTTTCTACACATTGCACTCGCTATTTCTTCTTCTTTCGCCCTTCTAACGTCCTCCCACCTCCCTCAAACACTTCAATTTCTATTACTTTCTCTATTTCCCCTGCATCTTCCCGCTACGATTATCCCCAGCTTCTCGTATCTTCTTCGTCTTCGCTACTCTTCTCTTCCACATTCCCAAATCTTCATTATCTTCATTTTTCTACACATTCAACTCGCGATTTCTTCTCCTCTGGCCCTTCTAACGTCCTCCATTATCGCAATACTACGTACGTACTATTTTCCACTCGTACGTTCTCCTTCGTACGCCCCCTTCCCCCACACACCTCGTATCTTCCTTCCTCTCTCGTCCTCCTCCAATCTCTTCATTCTCTCTTCCTTGCCTATTTCCCCTGCATCTTCCCGCTACGATTATCCCCAGCTTCTCGTATCTTCTTCGTCTTCGCTACTCTTCTCTTCCACATTCCCAAATCTTCATTATCTTCATTTTTCTACACATTCAACTCGCGATTTCTTCTCCTCTGGCCCTTCTAACGTCCTCCATTATCGCAATACTACGTACGTACTATTTTCCACTCGTACGTTCTCCTTCGTACGCCCCCTTCCCCCACACACCTCGTATCTTCCTTCCTCTCTCGTCCTCCTCCAATCTCTTCATTCTCTCTTCCTTGCCTGGTCGCTGCGCAACGTGGTTCAGAACCGCGCCGGTTATATTTAGGTGAACTCTGGTATTATCCGTCGATGTGACGGACGTGCGAGCGGATGGACGTACGGACGGATATACGAACGGACCCAGTCCCAGCGACTGCTGCAACCAGAGGGCTTTTACTATCCTGTCCGTTACGTCTGACGGGCCGCGACGCTAGCCTGCGGGTTCGACCTCGATGGATCGATAGACGTCCATCCGGTCGCGGGCGCCAAATTCACGGGCCTATTCCAACGACCAGCGTTCGCCGGCGAAATTTCCAAAATCCAGCCTCCAGCATCGGCGAAATTTTCGGAAAACCGTGGCCACTTTTCCCTGGCCTCGGGCCACCGGAACCCCCTGTCCCGTTCGTTTGTTCCGCTTGCAAGTAGACTGCGGCACAGAGCCAGTCGAAAGTATCGTTTTGTAACTTCGGTTCGACGATCGAATCGGTCGAAGGGAAACGACGGACGCGCGCAGCGCGCACATTTTTGTTGGATACGAGTTGTTGGGAAAATACGTTGTCGCTAATTTCCATGTTTATTTCGCTCGTTATCGTCGCCTGCCACGTCTAAACGCTATGGATTCTCAACGATTTGTAGTTGAATTTGCGGTGCGTGTAGCTAAAACGCGTGGCACGAAGTGAACAACGACGACGAGTATACTCGTCGAACGCAGAGTGTGCGACCGTAGGGATGTGCAATTAGGTCGAAATGACTGTTTTATTTCTGAATTTTATCGCTGACTGGGTTCGGTGTAACACGAAATACCGACGTTTCTTCGTGACGAGTATACTCGTCGGAGACAGCTAACCGATTAGTAGGGAAGATAGAAACCCTGATAATACTTGACGTATCGAGTAAAATCAGTTGTCTCGAGCTAAAGATCCGAACGAGTGTGCGTGGATTTCAATGGTTTTGGATGAAATCAGTTTGCAATTCTGTGCCTTCAAAAAGGTGGTCGATTAAAACGTGCATCCATGTTGAATGAAATTACTGTTGACATGTGTAATATTAACTTGAAATCAATAAATTAGCAGCAGATCCAGTGTGTATAGACATGAATTTGAAAAATAATTCCAAATTTATTACGTACACGTACGAAGAAAATTCCACTACTATGGTTTACGAATGTTTGCGTGGGCTCAAAAATATCTGTATTTTCCTTCAACAGAAATATGTACCAAAGCTGATTTTCTTCCTAATTGAAATATTACAAAGTTGCATCGTTCTCTGTAATTTAGTGCATCTCTATGTACATGTAACACTGTATTAACAAAATCATATTCGCATTACTAATTTTCGTATCGTTAACAGCAACGTATTGCGTTCTCATTAATTTCCATAATCTTTGTAAAGGGACGAAAAAGCGACCTGTGAACCTGCCGTGGTTCATCAAACTGCTTTATTACTTTTGATACTAAATTAACGTCGATACGTATCGTCAGGAATAATTCATATCAGGCGAGTGAAAAATGAATAATTTCCGCGGCGTAAGAAGAAGAAACGCAGCGTGCCGTGGCGCTGCTCTTCTGTTATTTTATGCTTCAAAACTTGCTGACTCTGTAGTCTGCCTGATCTTCGATATAGTCGGCGATCGTGACGAGGAGAAAAGTTTCGCGCTCCACTTTTTCCTGGGTACAACGTTCTCGACGTGGCGAGTGCGTTCAAGGCGAAGGGTGGCACAAGCTTTTCAGACTTACAAAAGTGAAGCTTGTAGGACTGCGTAGGGACCAGCTGACGTCTTCTACACTGTCAGACGTGCAACGATCACAGTACTTTAGGATTAACGCTACTTGGCGAGCGAGGAAGAATGCCGAGCTTTTGGCAAACCTACTCTACGCTATTTTCGAATATGAAGACATAAGAAAAATCAAGCGCCTTGAATTTTAATTTCGTCGCTCTAAGCTGACATAGAACCTGAACAAAATTGCATTGATATCAACATCAATTGATATCCACATGCTGGAAATTTGTTAACGTAGTTTCGGAGGAAAAAAGCACGGAAATTGCATCTCCAACGTCCGCGGCTCCATTCGCCTACGAACGATTACTATTTCTATCGTACGCCGAAATTCGTGTTAACGAAACTTTTTCGCTAAAAACGACGCTCTCGACGCATATTTTTTCTTTTGCGTTAAATGCCAGCGAGGTGGAAATTGTGCTCAGTGTCAAGGTTAAAGAACTCGTTACGCAGCGCACGGTACACGCTTCTTTCGCAAAATCATCCCTCCAATTCCATTGGATCCAGGTTCTTTCGAGGGTCAGACTACCAATAGCGATTTAATCGCAACAAAAATATTCGCCGCGAGGCAAACAGTTTACCTGGTAATTTTATACATTATTTCACAGGCACTCGGTTCGTGGCAGCAATCCGGACCGTGGATTATTTTGGATGGATCGATGGTAGCGCGAGTGGTTCCGCCAATCTCCGATTCACGGATTTATTTCGGTATCGCGTCGTTCGTCAGCCCCTTTCGCTCCCAATTTCTAATAAATCGACAGTTTTTTCACGCCTCACGTTACAAATACTATATTAATAATCGGACATTAGCGTGCGCGTATACACATAATACATCGTTCAGGATTGATGAGATAGTTTCGATTATCTGTGCGGAAATAAATTCGTTTCGCGAGGTTTTTTAACGCGTTGACTGACACGCCGGGTCTTGGTTATTAAATTTTTTTAACTGAATAAAATAACATCGATTTTTCGTGGCCGGAGAAATGTTCAACTATATGAATAACTTAAATAATCCTAGTCACTGCTGGGTCGCGTTATTAAATTTTTTTCTACCAGTAAAATAACGTAGATTTCCATGGTCCGGCCAACTTTCAACTATGCCAACGACATAGATAATTATCGTGGCCGATTGGCTCGTGTTATCGCATTTTCTTTAACGAATAGAACAATCGATAATTTTGTCGATGGTGCGGCCAATTTCCAACAATGCGAATGACCTAAACACTCGCTGGCAGCTGGAGGGGAAAAATTGGCATAGCCGAGAACGAGAACGTGGGAAATGAAAAAAGCAACCCTGGACGAAATCGCAATCTGCTCGCATTGCCGTTTACAAATTTCCATCAAAGTCCTTAACAGGCGAAAACGAAGAAAATTATCTTTCTTCGTTAACCTACCGCTAACGAAGTACCTACATTGTTACGTGGCAACGAACAAACAGGTCATAGGTCAGCAGACAGTAACGCAACAAGGAATCATGTTAACCGCCAACTCTAACTAATTTTTCCATTCCCGCGACCAGTGGGTGAACGTGTGCGCGTAGACGCGCGCGCGCGTCCTCGCAACCTGCATTTGTGGTTTTTAATGCTTGGCATTGACCACAGCCGTTCAAAAACTTTCAAATTTAACCTGCATTGCACTGAGACTCTATTTTATTTATTTTCCATTTATTTGGTAGATCAACTTCATCCTCAAGATGAATGTGGATGCGAAAGTAGTCGGAAATCGCGTTCAAAAACACAAACTAGATAGAGGCTATCCAATCGTCGGGTCGTTGAAATTGGTCACGGCGATTTTCTTGTATTTCTTATTATTATTTATCCTTAGTCCATACCTTTGGGCGACTTTCGGTTTACATCTCTTATATAATGCCCTTGCGTCACATATATTTCTCTTACTCCAGCACTTCTCTAATTATAAACTGTTTATATCTATCTATTGCACCTTACTTGCTCTATCTCTATGTCTACTAACTTAAATCTAACGCTTATAACTAAGTGCTCATTCCGTCTTTGGCTTTTCCTTGCTGTGCTCCCTCCCTGTCGTTCCTGCCCCTCTTCTGCTACTCTTCTCTTCTCTATTATCGCTTTCAGTTCTGCCAGTCCTTCTGCAGTCTCATTTAGTGTTTCTACCATGTTCCTTGCTCTTCCTGTTACCTCACATTCCTCTGATATGTGTTTCAAGTCCTTCTCTCCTTTTTTGCATAATCCGCATCCTCTTTCTTCCTGATTTCCTTGTGAATTTTGGAGAAAGCTTCGTCCCTGCAGTTAACGTTTCGTTGAGTCGCGCCGCTATCGATGGCAAGCAGCGATTTGTTTTTTTTTTTTTTTTTTTACAAAGGAGTTTATTGAGTCCAGAAAATACAGATTTTAAGTACCAAGCAGCGATTTGTCGGCAGGTTCGCGTGACGGTCGGTGTCGGACTTGGGCGTCGGGTCCATCTCGATGGATCGATACGTCCATCCGGTGACCGCGGAATTTCAGCGAGTTGGAAATTTTCCATCGCTGCCGCGCTATTTCGCCACTTGATTGCTTTGTTATAAATGTATATGCCCGGGGTATTACTCTTTCATTCTGTTTTGCGCCCTGTTACTTTGTTATTTGCCGCGACGCCTGCCACCACCTGCTTAACTTTTCCGCCTCACTCGGTTCTTCCGCTTTTCCACCGTTCACGCGGCTGTCGAGCGAAGGAGAGACACGTGGATTATAATGCAAGCACGTGGCTTTTAAATATCTCTTTAAATGACCAATTCCGCGAAAGCATCATCGATGCGTGTTTACGCTGCGCAACGCGAGAATCGATGATTCGCGTTTTCCTGGAAATCGACGTGTCTCCGTGTGCTCGAGTTTGCATCTAAACAACCAGAGATTATGTCGCTTGTTTTTAAGAGACAGAAACTTGTGCAAACTAGAAGGAGATTTTTACGGACAAATTTTGTCCCAGTCAGGTTCGGTTCTGTTACTTTTGACGCGACAAGATCGACGTCTCCGATTTCGAAATCGCCTAAATAAACTCGCCTGAATAAATTCGCGCGAGTAAGAATAAAAAAAGAAAAAGAAGTGGCGCGAGATCCGCAAATGGAATAACAGAAACAAGGTAAAACACACGATCGATTTTTACGGGTGACACGTATCGTCATAGATAATCTGAACGATCAATGCAAGTAAAAATCCACTTCGGGGTCTTTCAATGGCGCAGAGAGAAACGGTTTGGCCGCGCTCAAAGCCTCGGCTCTGGTCGATCCATCGATCTATGTATATAGCGAGCGACGAGTTCACCCTCCAACAGTCCCGGCTGGTTAATTTCTCAGCGAAACGCGTTTGGGATCGATGCAAATCATATTTTTAGCCGCGTCGGCGGCCAACAGTCGGACGAATTTCTAATCGGCGGCCGATCGATTCCTCCCCAGGCGATTGTCGTTCGCCGCGGATTCATTATTTTCCCCTCGATTTTTCGGGGTTAAAAGGGCTCCTGCTCTCTTTTCCTTTCGCTCTGCGATCTCTTCCTCTCTATCCTTCTCTCTCTTTCTCCTCTCTCTCTTTCTACGTCGAGCAAAGGGGAAATATTTCATGGAATTTCTCGTTGCCGGTACATTGTGCGCGCGAGTAACAACGCTTTAAAACCCGGCGAGAGAGTTCTTTGTGCGAGCCGCCCGCGGCGCACGACCCTGGTGTAAAAAAAATTCATTATTCCCTTGCTTCTTTTTCTCTCCACCCTCGTTCCGCCAAACACCGATTACCGTTTGCCGACAGACGAGGAAATCGCGGCCCGCGACCGTGCAAGGATCGCGTCCTTCGAGAAGGCTAACCCAATTCCATCGTGCGACAGGCAAATCGACTTTTCGCCGGTTTATCAACCCTTTGAGCAATTAACGCGCGAGATTACAAGTGAAATACAAGTTTCTCGCTCTGTCTTCGATGAAGCGTAATACAGCGGGACGTATAATACGACAGAGGTGAATATTTAGTTGCACCATCCAACAGCCATTCTGTCTATTATTAACAATTGTTTAAGGAACAAACTCGCGAGAAAATTCTGCAGGTTAAGTTAGAAGCGTAGGGGTGGTTTTAAATTAAACGTTAAATGTATACGGTGTCGATAAAAATCTTACGCAGCGATCGATCTCGCGAGAGCAGCAAAATGGTACTTCGAACTTGAGTACCTGTTCCATGTCGGGTAGAATTTCTCTTTTCCTAGAGCAAATTCCATTTCGGTAAATAGAACGATGAATAATTCAATAGATAAAATCTTAGTGGTAAAAATCTTGTTACGTTGCGACAGATTTCGTATAATACGTGAAACGTGGTGGATGTTACAAGAAAACGTTGTCAAGCGTTTAATGGACAATGGACGCTGTGTGGCATATTTTTTCAAGCGTTCTTGCAGGCGCAGAATTTGCCACTTCGTGTCTCGAGTAAATAAACGAAGCAGTCGAACAGCCTCTAATCAAGGACCATCCGACACCATAAGCCCTGGAAAACAATGCATAAAACCTAGAATGTACTCTAACGATTTACGAGAATCATTCGCTGTCGAGCAACTGCGCTAATTACCAGTAATCGATACTTCGTTAACAAACAGTTCGAGCGAATTACTACAATGAGATTTGATCCGCGCCGGCAAAAATCTCGAGTTCGTGTATTAAACCTGGAAACAGCGGATAGTGGCCGGTGATTAGCTATGAACGTACACGTATTTCGTTATGTCCGATTCGCTTTGTGTGTGCCGCTAGCTTTAATTTCATCTCTTTTAAAAACAATACCATTATCAGATAACGATACGAATACGAGTTTCCAACTTTAATAAATATACGCAGCTTCGAGTTTCATTGTAAAAGATATTTTGTTTGAATTTGCAGAACCCTGCAAGAATAAATAGACAACGTCAGGTTTATGCAAATTCGTGTTTGTCGCGAGAAGAGGCAAAAGAAATTGATCAAGATCCGTGCTAGAGCTTGATATTAGCCAACGCTAGTCCTGGCTAATGCGTGAGTTAACAAATAATAACCAGGTACTTAAGTAGAGCTTAAGTGGCAAGAGTCTCTGGTCAGAAGACGTAAGGACGGGAACAATGAGACGGGCAAACATCTAAAGCGACTTGAGAGATGGTTGTTGTTTAAGTAAGCGAGATGGCTGCAGAAAAAGATCGACGAATAATCCTATTGGCGCATAATATCATGCGATTGACGCAGCTAAAGTAAACAGACTATGTACGATGGCTTCAGATGTACAGTTCAGAATGACGCAAGATTTTAGCTGGAACGTTGAGTGTGAATCTCACTATAGCGCGAGGATAGGTTATTAAGTCGTATAATGTATAAACGAAGCGTCGAATATCTTCCTTCTGTACCCTAAGATAGCAAGATTAATACTGGTTAGTATAACTATAGATAGTTCATAGTTGTGACAGATTATTGCCAATATGTTTGGCAACCAGACAGTTTCCCAGTCTCGAGCCTCAGTCTCGAGCCTTTCCAGGTCTTGTGTCTTTTTAGTCTCTTGAGTCTTTATAGCCTCTTGAGTCTTTATAGAGTCTCTTGAGTCTTTATAGTCTCATGAGTCTTTATAGAGTCTCGAGCCACTCCAAGTCTTGAGTCTTTATAGTCTCTGGAGCCTTTTCAGGTCTTGAGTTTTTATAGAGTCTCTTGAGTCTTTATAGTCTCCTGAGTCTTTATAGTCTCATGAGTCTTTATAGTCTCATGAGTCTTTATAGTCTCATGAGTCTTTATAGAGTCTCGAGCCCCTCCAAGTCTTGAGTCCTTATAGTCTCCTGAGTCTTTATAGTCTCTCGAGCCTTTCCAAGTCTTGAGTCCTTATAGTCTCCTGAGTCTTTATAGTCTCTCGAGCCTTTCCAAGTCTTGAGTCTTTATAGTCTCTCGAGCCTTTCCAGGTCTTGAGTCTTTATAGCCTCATGAGTCTTTATAGTCTCTGGAGCCTTTTCAGGTCTTGAGTTTTTATAGAGTCTCTTGAGTCTTTATAGTCTCCTGAGTCTTTATAGTCTCATGAGTCTTTATAGTCTCATGAGTCTTTATAGTCTCTCGGGCCTTTCCAAGTCTTGAGTCTTTATAGTCTCCTGAGTCTTTATAGTCTCTCGAGCCTTTCCAGGTCTTGAGTCTTTATAGTCTCATGAGTCTTTATAGTCTCTGGAGCCTTTTCAGGTCTTGAGTTTTTATAGAGTCTCTTGAGTCTTTATAGTCTCCTGAGTCTTTATAGTCTCATGAGTCTTTATAGTCTCATGAGTCTTTATAGTCTCTCGGGCCTTTCCAAGTCTTGAGTCTTTATAGTCTCCTGAGTCTTTATAGTCTCTCGAGCCTTTCCAGGTCTTGAGTCTTTATAGTCTCATGAGTCTTTATAGTCTCTGGAGCCTTTTCAGGTCTTGAGTTTTTATAGAGTCTCTTGAGTCTTTATAGTCTCCTGAGTCTTTATAGTCTCATGAGTCTTTATAGTCTCATGAGTCTTTATAGAGTCTCGAGCCCCTCCAAGTCTTCAGTCCTTATAGTCTCCTGAGTCTTTATAGTCTCTCGAGCATTTCCAAGTCTTCAGTCTTTATAGTCTCCTGAGTCTTTATAGTCTCTCGAGCCTTACCAGGTCTTGAGTTTTTATAGTCTCTTGAGTCTTGCTCATCTTGCAAGTCATCCGGAAAATCTTGATCGTCTTTGGTATCTTCCAAGTCTCGATCGTGCTGTGTCGTAGAAACGACGATCGGCCACTTTTGCTTCCGTTTATGTTGGAAATGGGCTGTGTGACGTCTTTTTGAAAACGTTCTTCCAGGCACAGAATTTTCTACCTCGCGTCACATTCGCAGCGTCCCAAGTAAATGAACGAAGCAAGCAACAAGATAGTCGTAGCTGTAGAACCTCGACTGCGGCTAAAAAATCATTTCCACTCTGAGATTCTCAACTCTCAAATTCTTCTTCGTCCCAGGAATATGCAATATCCCGCATCAACACCTCCGAAACGATCGAGACTCGACAGACTGCGGAAGACCCGAGATCGGATCGAGACTTTCGAGCGTCTTGAGGTTCGGCAATGGCGATCGAGACGGTTCGAATTTGCCGGCAATTTCCGATCCCATTGCTAATCAGCTGACCCAATGAATCAGCTAATCGAGCCTCGATCGAACGCGGCGCATTGGTCCGGATGAAAAAAAGCTCGGAGCAGCTGGAATGTGGCAGCGCGCGCGCAAACATTTTAATTGTTGCCTTCCTCTCTGGCCACGTCTGCTCTTTTTCCCGGTGGCCGTCGCGACCAAAAACGCGGACGGATGTCGCGCGGTGAAACGGAGCCCGAATTCACGCACCGGCGAATACTTTCGAAAATGCGTGGCCGCTCAATCAAATCTCGCGAAATTCCTCGGCCGTGCCATAAAGGGATTGCCTCCATTCGCTTCATACCAGCGTGTCCCTGGCAGCCGGCGTTTTGCGAATCGTTCGACCGTCCAGCGCATCGCCGCGCACGTTCGCTCGCTTTTCGTTCGTCCGACGAAGAATCGTCGCTGGTTCTCGTCGTCAACCATCGCGAAACATAGCAAAAAAGGTCGAAACTGGAGAACAACGACGAGAGGGCGACTGCCGCTTGCGACAGTCATTAGACACTCGCCATTAAGTACCGCTACTGATTCGCATCTGCGTATATTAGGCGATTAAGTTAAGCGAAGAGGGACGCGTCTGCGAATTTCGCCGAGGTCAAGTCGTCGCTGCCAGGTAGCACAAAATTGTCGATCCATATGTTCGTCAAGCGGCAGAATATTCGCATTGAAACTGAATATTATTTTGTCGTTTGAATTTATTTCTGGACCTACACTATGGGTGTGTTTGCACGCTTGCAGCAATCAGGTCGAATCACTGCCGCTTTTATCGTCTTTTCAACGCTGTGATAGAAGAACGTTTCTCCGCTGTGAGTTCTTTGCTCAGAGCAGAGTCACTCGAAGTCAGCCCAACTTGATCGCTTAATTTCATTCGCCTTATCGTTCATTCTAGGTAACGCCAACTGGTGTTTTCTAGGATCGGAAATTCCAGGCCTAATTCTAAAAGATTTCTAGATTACCTGGCGAGATCAGATCAGAGGCGAAAGTCGGATCTACGAGCTTCGATCGATCTTTATACAGCTGAGATCGATGGCTGGTTGCTCGTCACCGAGAGTCACTTTTCTCGAGAATAACTTTCGATCGGATGCGGCTATCTGAATTCACAGGACGGCGGGCAAAGTTGCGCACAGTGGCGTACAAAGGAAAGTTTATGAAATAAGAAGTACGAAATGTAGAAGCTGCAACTTCTTCCTTGGCTAATTATTTAGCGTTGCGCGAGCGCTATCAGCATATTTCCAACAAACTGAAATTTCGAAAAAGAAATTGAAGAATATTTCGCGACAAGCCAACGACCGATTCGCGTTAAAAAGGAATTCTCGACTTACTTGATTTTTTAATTGCTCCAATTCACGCAACTTGATCAATCTGAACGAAGCTTTACGATCACCAGCAGTAACAAGCTTGCATCTGCACGTTATTGAAAGCGTCAGCGTTTACCCTTCGACCCTTCGTTTCGTATTTTTTCGTCCCTCGTCGATCGGCGTTCTTTCTCCTTTTTTGTCCCCTTCTTCTTTTATTTCACTCTTTCTCCATTTTGCTTATTCCTGATTGCTTTGTTGGGTTCATTGGGGGCGGAGGGGGGAGGGGCGACTCGAGTGACATAACTCTTGCGGGACTTTTTACAGCGTCCACTTTGAAGCTTGTTTTTCGCCAGTTTCAAGAGGCGTTTTGCACGATCGCGGCAATTTTTACCGGCAAGTTGTGTCGCACTCTGCATTCGCTGGTTAATCAGCCTGATGTGATGCGTATAACGAGACAAATCTACGGATATGCAAATGTTTATTATCGTATTTTTCCTTCCGCATTATCATTTGTGATCGATTAAGCTCTTTTAATTATACGAAGCTTCTTCCCTGCAAAAAATGCATCGCTTCTTTGCCAGAAAGATAGATTACGTTGACAAATGTATCGTAGGATTATTGACATAACGATCACGCTGAAATAGACTATTTAATTACAACGAAATTTTTATTCCACTGGAATCCCACAACTATGTAAACCTCCAGTATATTAAATATAAATTTTATCCATAAATACGCGAGAATTCTCATGTACTCAAATTTCCAGCCCTTTTCCATTACCTTTCCAATGTCATTAAAACCCTCCATCCGCATACCGGGTCGTCCACGAGCAATAGTCTCGCGTAATTTTTCATTTCTCCCACGTTTCTCTCGAAACTTTGCTTTCGATCAAACGAGAGAAGATCAGGGTAAGAAATAGCAACAAATACTATTGCACGATATTCTAGAAACCTGGAAATGTGTTCGAGAATTTTGCAAGATTTTTCCAAACGTAAAACAGCGTACAAATCCGAGCTGACAGAAGATAACACCGTCGCTTGAGAACGAATCTCTGTTTAGCAAGACGATTAACAAACTTCCTTTCCAACGATGATCTTCCAGCCAACGTTTACGTATTTCACGCTAATGGCAAAGCATTACGATTTACACTGAGAACTATAGCGATCTATCTTCCTTCTTCTAACTTACGCGCGAGGAAAAACAGAAAATTGGAACGCCTGAAATACGTGCACACGTGCAATCTATTCGTCACACATCGCCACCGTGTACAGAATTTTACATCTCTATGAACGCGACTGAGTGTTCAAAAGCTAAATAAAGATCACTTCGAATATTTCGCATAATCTTGTATTTGCGCGCGTTCTGTATATTTTTACACCTCTGATTTCCTCGTAAATGGATAGACGCGCGCAGCCTATTGACAGATATCGTCGGACAAATCGTAGAGAAAAATACGGAAAACAGCAGACGACAAACTGTAGCTTAAAAACGGTTTGCAAGTCTTCTTTACGAAAGTAACGACAACTGGGATCCGCGTGAAAGGAATACGCAGCTCGCACGCAGCCTCAACGCGGCACACGGCCAATAATTATCAAACTAATCAGACTTAATGCGACTGGTTGCGTGACGCAAGTCGAGTTACGCGACGCTTCGAGGAATCGACAATTTCCATCGCACGATGCGACCGCGAAATACATTTTCACGGTACGATGCCATCGATCAAGGAATTCGCGCGAAAAATGGAAATATCAGCTTGTCCGAAAAGTGTCCTTCTTTCGCTGTTTTTCACAACGATGCAGCTTCGTACAGACGTGAAACCGAGTCTGTGAAATGATCGTACGTAACTCGACGAAATAATATAAAAGAAAGAAAGAAACTTTTCGGACGACCTACTACTCGCCTCGTTAAAAGCGAAATTCCGCACATTTTCTGAGACGAATATCGAACGATATGTTTCAATCATCGCGAATGAAAAGTTGTAATTATCAGAGCAGAAAGCTTCGACTCGACGTTGTTCCTTATTTCGGTATTATATTTATCGATATTTTTTAATTACAATTATAATACAATTAACCGGCAACATATGTCACGTGAATTTTAATGTCCATTGTCCTATCAAAATGGGAAATGTAAGTTACCGTGTAATTGTCCTGTAGTCTTTGTACAGTGCAGACACGTTTGTGAAATTCCAACAACAACAAGCTAATAAATACGCATTTCTGTCTTCGTTTTCCTTTTTCCATTTTCCATCCCTTTTCGTTTGAAAATCTGCCAACGCTTTCCAATTTCCTCGGTATCTTTTCTCAATATCAATTTAAAAAGTGTCACAAATTATTCCAAGTATCGTAATACCGTAATCAACCGCATAATAAAACTAAACCTAAACGCAACTTAAAGTGAACTATGCGAACGACATTTCAGCGCGGAAAGTAGACAACGTTGATAACGTGAAGTTCTCTAATGTTCACGCGTATTGTTATCATAGAAAAAGCTTCGAGTTCTGCATAATTTGATTAATATCCTGCTATCCTGCTATCGTCCGCGAGAATTGATTGTAATTTTAATAAATAAATAAAAAAAAAATCCTGCTATCGTTGTCCTGCTATCGTTCCAACTTTGATAGAAGAAACCTAAATGCCCTTTGTCGATACATTGAAATCCGAGAAAAAGAGTCTACCGACGAAAAATCTCTGCCAAGCCGTTTCGCGAATGAATGAATTTTGAAATAAGTTGCGATCGCGTGTATCGTCGATTGAAAGTGGCTGAAGGCTTACAATTAGTTTGGTATGGCGAACCGATTCGATCAATGAATTTTCTCGCACGTTAATTTCACATCATCAACCGATTTAGTTAACGAACCTGGCGGAGCGTTAATCGTGCTCATTTTACATGGACGTACACGGGGACAAAGAGCAGGAAAACAAGAGGAACGAATGGAGCCGGAGACAATCGGCACCGCCGGGTTTATTTTAAATCGAACACGAGAAGGTATCGCTAGCTGGATGGCTTTTATCGATATTACATATCGATTTTGGCAATGCTTCCTTCGATAGATGTAATTAAGCTCCGTGTAACGCTGTTTCCATTCGCTTTTTCAATTGTATGCTCGCGGTCTTGATAGCCGCTGTACACAGAGAACAAGCAGCTGCATTTGTATTTCGTTTGTCACAAGACGTGTTAACAGCGCTGAGATAGCCAGGCGAGTCGTTTCAAGCGCACAGTCTTTAGCGTAGTATTAAATTGCAAGGTGCGCAATTTTGGGGGGAAAAGACACGCTAAGTTGGAAGATGAGAATTTATGATACAAACCGAAGATGCAGACGAGATGTTTCTTCGAGTAACTGCCAGTAATATCGTGCACGGAGATTATCGTCGACGATTGGAAAATCGTATTTCCAAGGAATTTTCAGAAACGAATCGAACAATCTTCTCGATGCCGAATATTTGGCCAATCGGCGAGAAGATCTCAAGATGTGTAATTTTTGAATTCGTTTGAAGGAAGCTCGTGCGTGACACGCTGTGTTATAAAACACAACGTGGCGTAAAGGTATCGCGAAATACAGCGACAGCTTGTAAATAGTGTGCAATTAAAAAGTATGAGCTTTGTATGCGCATTGCGTGGACTGCTATGTGCATCGCATAGATGTAATAAACGTTGCCAGATATTAATAAAAATATGGTCTTTATATGCACACTGTATGTACTATGCAGGTATTTGCAATTGTGTGTACGTGTACGTTTAATATGATGCACCTTTTTCCCGAGTATCTCTAGTTTCTGTCGTCTATTTCGCCACGTTATACGTCACAGATCGTCCTTGCCGCAAGAAGAAGAAAGAGCCGAATGAAATTTTAATTTTAATTACTCAGGACGATGCGATCTGTAGCTTACGGGAAGATTTCTCTGTTAAAAGCGTTTATTTTAACGGTGACACGAACATAACGCCATGCGCAGGATTCGAGTGGATGCAGAGCAAGCCATACGGTGGTCTAAGAGCGCGAGATCAGAAAGAGGATATGATGAAAATTAGTTTTGAAAAAGGTTTCATTTCGTGCGCCATACTTCCGTAGAATTCGTTTTAGTTTTGGTTTCAGTTCTTTGGATCTATCTACGATGCGCTGTTCCCAGGATCTGAATCATGGCCAGATATCTGACTGTATGCACCTATGGGGAACAGCGAGTAATTCCAACGATTCCAATGAAAAGCTCTAAGAAATAGATGCACCTTGAAGAAGAAATATGCAAATTCAGTGACGGATATAATACAAGAGTTGACAACAAGTTACAGTACCACGCCAAAATGATAATTTACTCGTAATTCTCAATGAGAATTGATTGTAAAGAGTCTACGAAATAAAAAAAAAAAAATATTTCCGTAAAAAACGACCCCCCTTTCGGTCACCTCGAAGAGGATATTCCACTGGAGGTGGCTATGCGCGTATTATTTAGCGATTAAGTTAGAAAAATTTGCCAAATGTCCAGCTGGACAAATTGTAAAATACAAAATACTTTCGACTTCGGTAAAAATGTCAAAAATGTGTAAAAAGACTGCGAACTAGAGGAAAATTGAAATATTCCAAGGGATGCACGCTACTCCGCAGTATTGCCAGCAATCAGCAAAATAAATTGCTTCTATTTCGGGAAGATAATCCATTGGTAAATAAATAAATGCTGGAAATAAATAAACGAGCTTTTAACGGATACCGTGCTTCAGAGAAACGGATAAAGCGTCTAACCCAGAGATGATCCTCTAATTATCTTGGTCCGCTGACATTTTCAAGCGTCCGCTGCTATCGCGATCAACGTCCCTCGGAGTTTCTGCTCGATGACAGCCCTCCGTCATTGCTTCTTCTTCATCGAAAGATAAGAGCCGCGTAGAATAAATAATATCTGGCCGTGGTTGGCGTTAATGAAACGCTTTCAATGAAACTTACGCGTGCAGGCCGGCTCTCTGTTACTTCTTCGACCAATCAGCGGCTGTTTATTCCGTTGCAAACAAACTTGAACGTGACTCGCGACTACGTCCGCCGTGGATGGTGTGGCAGGATTTTTCCCTGAAACCAAGTTACGTGATATATTTTACGAACAAAGATAAGGGAGAAAGAAAGCTGTACAAACACAGCACAAGAAATAAATTCTTTGTTTGCTATTTATAATGCGAGAAATATTCATTTCGAAATGTTTACCATTTACCAATGGGACAAATTGTAAATGCAAACAACCGAAACAAAGTAACAAGACGACAGAGATTAAAAGAAGCTGCTTTCCCTTTCGTGTCTCGAAAATAAAAACGCGTCAACCCACCGTGTGCGCGTCTTTCGTTCAAAACTCTGTACGAGCTCGCACTTCTTTCTGACCATTTTCCCATTCTTTTTATTGTCTGCGTTTGTGCAACATATCGCACGATAATACCAGCAATATAATTCCAATAATCAAGTGTTGCTACGTATATGTATATCATATATTCACAGAGGTTTTCTTAAGCTTTCCCTTTTATTTTCCATATACCGCGCTACTCGTCCGATGAGAGACATTTGGCGTATCGTTTTAACAGTCACGAAAGGGAAATCTGTTGTTAGAAACAAGTTGCTT
The DNA here is from genome assembly GCF_011952205.1 of Bombus bifarius. Lineage (NCBI taxonomy): Eukaryota > Metazoa > Arthropoda > Insecta > Hymenoptera > Apidae > Bombus > Bombus bifarius. The sequence continues at coordinate 578,466 of NW_022884538.1, forward strand.
AACACGGCAGGAATCGCAGTCCATGTGATTATTAATTATCGTGCGCGATTATTGCGCTGGCGGGCGCAGGATAGCCGTTAACGAACGATCGTGAAAAATCATACGGGCAAACATATAGAGACGCGGTGCAAATATTACGGAAATTTATTTTTGACGTAAACACCTTTCACGCAAACATTTCGGGAATTTGTTTTCGATAGCAGCGCGGCCCACGACCGACCCCTTTTCCGAGTTCCATATACACACACGGTGAATTCATTTGCCTGCGATAAACTGAATAACTCGATATTTTATTGGGTTCCATGTAACGCAAATTTGTCGAGAGGATCGAGCTGAACGAGACCTCGACACGCGACCCGTCCAACGGCGAAAAATTGCGCGCCGCCGAAACCCGGAAAATTAGACGATGGAATTAGAGAAGCTTCTTGGACCGTAACCAGGCGCTCGTTTCCGCTTTTCCATTTTTCTCGGCTCTAAACGATTTTTACCAAAGCGTTTCACCGCGCCAGTTAAATATTCCGATACGAGTGCGTATAATACCCTTGTATCCTTCGATCAGAACGAAACAAACAAAATGAACGATATAACAAGGGGAAGGAAAAAGGAAAATTCTTCCTTTTATTAAATTGGAATTAAAAATCGCGCACGATGACGGCCACGAGGAGCTTCGAAATTACTTGAAGCTCGCTCGACATTTTGATAATTTCTTATTCATCTTTTAAAGTTGCATCAGTTAACTGATAAAACTATACGAAGTTTAATTGATATACTAAAACGTATTTCCATAGGTTTGGAGAAGATTACGTGAATAGAATCGATGGTGATTTTGTTACTCGTTGCACGCTGTATCTCGTTCATCGCTGCTCCTTTTATTCATTTTTTAACGATCTTTCATCCATATGTTTCTATCAAATTCTTATTGCTATCAACATCCGAATGGTTTCATCGATACATTTACGAGTTGATGTTAATAAGTTATTACGATTGGTAATATAATTTGGTTAAAGAATTACCAATAGATTATTTCTAACTTTCTTTTTTCATTTGGTGCACTATTTACAATCAATTCTCATTGAGAATTATAAATAAAATTCCTAACTTATCGATATCAATTTATAAATATGTCGATAAAATCGCTAAGATATTGATAAAGGAAATAGGAATATCGATATAATAAATATATCGGTAAAATCATTAAGATATTGGTAAAAGGGATATGAATATATGTAAAAACAAGAATGGCAATATAATAAATATATCGATAAAAAAATATTACGATATTTAACATATTGATAGCATCTCTACTTTGTAAGCAAACTGGGTCGTTCAAATGATGCCTGATTTGTTCACTATCTGAATATTCTACCTCTTCTGAGCTTTTAAACGATCTGAAACAATTCCAAGATACCAATCATTGTTTTTAGTTGGTAACTGGTATTTTATGATGGCACGATACTTCCAGTAATGGAACGGACATGATAGTTATTTATGGGATTTCTACGTATGTAACTGTTTAACACCTGGTCTAAAACGAACAGTTACGGTAAATTACATGGAGTGAGCTGCGCGAAGCGTTGCAAAACCGTTGCAAAGTGAGAAAAAGATGGGCTTCTTTTTAATTAAAATGGAACATGGAAAGATTGAGTTCGAGTGAAACAGATGTAAACTCTCGCAGGAACAAAGATATCTCATTGGGCAATTTTTTCTTAAAGTGGCGCATTACCGTTCTGTTGTTTGGACAACCGTTAGCGAATAGTAAAATTTATTTGGAAATGTTACGACGCCGTATACACTTTTCGCGCGACATCGAAAAATAACAAAGGCAAATACGCTCTGAATTAAAGATAGTTTTATTAAATGTATATTTGTCAAGTTTTTATTTCCATATACACGTGTCTGTATGTTCGTATCGTTTAATTTCTTTATTCTTGCACGATTTTTACGTTGCATTTTGTTGCAATAGAAAATTCGTGTAGATAAATTTCATCGCCGCCGAGACCAAACAAAATAAACTAATTACGCGCGTCAATCTAATTAATCAGTGCACAAGTAGCGCATTAAATAGGATTTTATTCGAGCAATGGAAATGTGTGAGTCGTAATCATTTTTTTTTTTTGCCTCGTATGTGTGACTCATAGTATTGAATAACTCAAGAACACGATTCCCTAACTATAGGTGCACGTCGAGCAATAACGTTTACACAAAGAGTAACATTGATACTTAATTACTTGAAACTAATATTTATTGCCCTATGCGCGTTTTATTGCAGCACAGCTCGTGATATAAATACGATCATTAAAATGAGCAGCATCAGCGATTTGGAGAGGACGCAATAAATACTCTGGTAAATGTCAAACGCGACTTATACTTCACCTGCAATGCTAATTTACGAGCTACCGTGTTCCCTATGTGTTAAAACTTATTGTTTTAAACGTTGTCGTAAGAAAAACTGGGAAATGAAATTCTTCTCATGCAGGAAGATAATACGTGAAGATTTTCAACAACATCGCAACAGAATAATACAATAACGCGTTCTAACAGCTGACAAAACTGTACAACACAGATTATTCAGTATAGCAAGTAGTTTTTATTGTTTTAAATATTGCAAGAAAAAATTCAGGAAACAACTTTCTTCGTAGCAAATGATAATATGCGAAGATTCTCGAGAATAAAACAACTTTTACAACGCAGATTGTTCGTCACAGGTTGTTTTCCTTTATTGCTCTAAATATTATCGTAAGAAAGAATTAAATGGATCCAGCAATATGATAACAGAAGGAGCGCGTGTCTTGTTTTAAATGTTGTCGTGAGAAAAAATTCAGGAAACAACTTTCTTCCATGGCAAATGACAATATGCGAAGATTCTCGAGAATAAAACAACTTTTACAACGCAGATTGTTCGTCACAGGTTGTTTTCCTTTATTGCTCTAAATATTATCGTAAGAAAGAATTAAATGGATCCAGCAATATGATAACAGAAGGAGCGCATGTCTTGTTTTAAATGTTGTCCTGAGAAAAAATTCAGGAAACAACTTTCTTCCATGGCAAATGACAATATGCGAAGATTCTCGAGAATAAAACAACTTTTACAACGCGGATTGTTCGTCACAGGTTGTTTTTCTTTATTGCTCTAAATATTATCGTAAGAAAGAATTAAATGGATCCAGCAATATGATAACAGAAGGAGCGCATGTCTTGTTTTAAATGTTGTCGTGAGAAAAAATTCAGGAAACAACTTTCTTCCATGGCAAATGACAATATGCGAAGATTCTCGAGAATAAAACAACTTTTACAACGCGGATTGTTCGTCACAGGTTGTTTTCCTTTATTGCTCTAAATATTATCGTAAGAAAGAATTAAATGGATCCAGCAATATGATAACAGAAGGAGCGCATGTCTTGTTTTAAATGTTGTCGTGAGAAAAAATTCAGGAAACAACTTTCTTCATGGCAAATGACAATATGCGAAGATTCTCGAGAATAAAACAACTTTTACAACGCGGATTGTTCGTCACAGGTTGTTTTCCTTTATTGCTCTAAATATTATCGTAAGAAAGAATTAAATGGACCCAGCAATATGATAACAGAAGGAGCACATGTCTTGTTTTAAATATTGTCGTAAGAAAAAATTCAGGAAACAACTTTCTTCATGGTAAATAACAATATGCGAAGATTCTCGAGCATAAAACAACTTTTACAACGCGGATTGTTCGTCACAGGTTGTTTTCCTTTATTGCTCTAAATATTATCGTAAGAAAGAATTAAATGGATCCAGCAATATGATAACAGAAGGAGCGCGTGTCTTGTTTTAAATATTGTCGTGAGAAAAAATTCAGGAAACAACTTTCTTCATGGTAAATGACAATATGCGAAGATTCTCGAGAATAAAACAACTTTTACAACGCGGATTGTTCGTCACAGGTTGTTTTCCTTTATTGCTCTAAATATTATCGTAAGAAAGAATTAAATGGATCCAGCAATATGATAACAGAAGGAGCGCATGTCTTGTTTTAAATATTGTCGTGAGAAAAAATTCAGGAAACAACTTTCTTCCATGGCAAATGACAATATGCGAAGATTCTCGAGAATAAAACAACTTTTACAACGCAGATTGTTCGTCACAGGTTGTTTTTCTTTATTGCTCTAAATATTATCGTAAGAAAGAATTAAATGGATCCAGCAATATGATAACAGAAGGAGCGCATGTCTTGTTTTAAATATTGTCGTAAGAAAAAATTCAGGAAACAACTTTCTTCGTAGCAAATGATAATATGCGAAGATTCTCGAGAATAAAACAACTTTTACAACGCGAATTGTTCGTCACAGGCTGTTTTCCTTTATTGCTCTAAATATTATCGTAAGAAAGAATTAAATAGAAATTCCTTTTAGAAGATAAGCAATATGATAATAGAAGGAGCACATGTCTTAGTTGATCAAACTGTAGAGACCAGCTTGTGCAGCGCAGATTATTCGCTGCGGTGTTTAATTTATTATCACGTGCTTAGAATCGCAGAAACTTCCTCGTACTATAAAACGCGTCGTAAGGGAAACGAAACAACGAAACTGCGGAGTAAATAGCCATCAATATGCACAATCAGCGTGGATCTCTGCTCGGAATAGCAACTTATCATCCTTTTTATCACTCGTTCTTACTCATACGGAACTATCAATAGTTTTATCGTCGTGCACGCCACACTGAACGATATTTCTGAAATCTTACTAAATCCCATTATATCATTTCGATAGTAAACTGTGAATTAAAAATATATACCGTGTAGCTTCGTGTCAGGTTTCGTACCGTATAGATACGAACAAAATTACTATTTGACGAATCAGTAAATTTTGCAAACTGTGTCCCCGAACGAATTGCAAAGTACATGGAAAATAGAGAAAATAAGATGGCTATAAATCATAATTCAAACTCCATGAAACTGGATCGATCGTGTTAATAACGTCATGAGCCAAATAAGCGCGATCGCTCCAGTTTCTGTAGATCATCTTGCTAATTGTAATGGTAACGTTTCCCGATACGAAATTTAACTTGTTCTCGCAAATGAACATAAAACGTATTAACAAAATCCATCGCGAAATACATCTATTTCAATTTTCCCAAAGATGTTGATTCGTATCAGCAATTACGTTACATCGGCTCGATCTAAGTGCAGATTAATTCTACTGTATCGTATTCTAATTTTACCGTACACGATATATGTTCAACGTGCTATTTATTCCAGTTTCATCGTTTTCCTGCTTCGCCTTTTTTTCATTCTTATCGCTTACGAGAGAAACGTTAGCGACGAACGTGAATACTCTGCATACGTATATTACGTACGTAACGTTAAAAAAAAAAAATAAAAAACCAGTTCGTCGCTTGTGTTAGAAGGCTCGCAGTTCTTGGACTTTTTTTCAACAGACAAACCCGGCCGATTGCGTGTAACCGATTATCGCGTAACCTCGCAAACACGTGAAATCACTAATTATGTACTTTCTAGATGGCCGCTAATGGCTTTATCGTTAATGGCGCCGCCTTAAAATAAACTCGTGAATAAATAAACAAAGAGTCGCGGTTTGCCGAATCGACCATAAACCGCGCGAGCGCTGAGAATTTTTCTGCCAAATGATGACCCCATGTCCAGCCGTGGTGGCGGCCATTTTGTTAACAGACCGTGATATGACGTCACGTGGCCTACATGATAACCTCGCTTTTGCCTTCCAACGATAGCCCGTTTCTTCGCGCTTTCACGCTGATATTTTATTACCAAGCAAGAATCATCGCTTGGAAAACGTCTGATGGACGGAGAAACGGTGGAAAAAATTGCCCGCACAAGCGGCGAGTTGCTGCGCCACTGGTGATAACCTTGGCGGGAAATTTGAACGCCAAGCGTCGCGATTCCCTCGTAACGTTAAAAATCAAGGATGAAATTCGATTGAAATCGTATTTGGATGTATCGAAGATCGTGTTACGATGAAAACTAGACCCGAAAACTCGGTAAGAGAAAGTTCGAGTTATCGTCGCTTTTCGAGCGGACAGGGACTAGATGGCAGGAATAGGAAAATCAATTGCGCGGCTTTATGAGTGACCATACACGCGACCATTAGTAGTCTAGGATAGCTGAACTGGTTTCTTCGTCTCGTGGATCTATAAAAATACCTCTTAAACGTATCTACTGGGTGGTAAATATCTTTAAATGGATAGAAACGATTTTGATGTATAATTAAACGATTACATAGTAGAGACAGAATTAATAATTCGTAATAACAAGTATCGTTATCCAGATATTTTCCGACAGACGAAAATAATTCTCGCATAAAGCAAATGTAATGGAACGATCGGTAAAATGACGAGTAGAAGTAGAATTAACAATTTGTAATGATAATCGATTGCTTGTTAGATGCTCGTTACACGATTTATTACACGAAAATCTGTACACATGTGAAAGAGCTGGCGGAAGTGGCACTAAAAAGATGTTGATATCGCGATCTCGTTACGATCCTCCACAACCTTTGAAACGCGGAAAACGAAGCGCAGAGCGAAATAGAAAAACCGATGAGCTTGTAACTCGAACTAACTATTATTGACTTCGACGATTCGCCTGGGAAACTACTCGAAAACTATCCGTTTCCGTTTCACGAATTCCCGTCGTTTCTGGTCAAATATTAAAACGCGCTAAAATCCCTGAAAAGCGTTCCGGCTCGACGCGGTCCTACGAATACGAAATTATCAGAGGCAAGTAGATGAGATATCGACTTCTCTGTGTCCATCGGCGACTACCTCGCGACTCTTCATAATACGATTCGCCATTTCTGCGTGAATATTACAATTTCACAGCACAGTGGCTCGCTGGTCATCCTTAATTGCGAATTTCTTCTCTATCGCAGTTCAATTTCGCATCAAGTACGAGCTTATTGGCGACAATAGAAGAGAATCTGCTATGTATACGTGCGAAATATTAGTATTACATTACACGATATTTATCGAGAAATCTGGCTTTCTTCGTAATTTTATCGACAACATCAGCAAATTTCTTTTAACGTCATAGAACCGCTGATATTCGAGATCGATCGCATAAGAGGAAGAAGATCGACACGATTATTCTTCTGCCATTCTGTTCAAGATTATTGTTTTTCTCCGTTCACGCTACCATTCTATTGCTTCTGGTCTATTTCATAATCAAGTTCAATATTCCACAGCCACGTTCCATGTACATAGGTTCGATGTTAAAGAAAATTAAGTTTCTCGTATATTCGTAAGGTTCGATTCAAACAAACTATGTAACTTCATTGTCGCGTTTCATTGCTTCCAATTGAACGACGACTACCGATACCGATAATATCGATGCTTATAACTTTATTCCCGCTACCGTGTGCATCGATATTCCACCACCTACCTATCAATACGCATCGATGCAAAATAATCGATAGGATTCAGTTTGTATCGTCATCGCTCGATCTCGTCCAAGTAAACGTTCCATCCGCGATGCCGCGATGGCGAAGAACTATGAAAATCGATGAGCGACCGTAACTACAAGTGACTATTCGCGGAATCATCGTCCGCCGGTGGAGGAAGGAAGACGGTTGCAGGCGGCAGCTGAAGAATCGAGACCGCTGCGCAGAAACCGCGGCGGCGGTGGCGGCGGCATCGTCGTGGCCTCATCGACCTAACCTACTTTAGCCGAGGGACGCCTGCACGAGGGCGACGGTGGCGCCGTCGCCCGAGGACGTCCGACGGCGACGCCACAAACTGTGTATATCTAACGGCCGTTCTCCAACGTCCTCGTATCAAGCTCCACCTCCTCTTTCTCCTCGCTCTCCTCTCCAGCTCGCAGTGTCTCTCCTTCTCTTTTTCTTTCTCTTTTTCCTTTTCCTCTGCTCTCGCTCACCTACTCGCGCTCTCACGTTCGCTCGCTCTCTCCCTCTCTATCTTTCGCTGCTTTTCCTTCGCGCTCCTCGTCCACCCTTTCCTATATATACGTCAGTACGTATGGCCTGGCCGCTTTTTCACCCTAATCGCGACGACCGAAAGCACGGCGACCTTCTTCCCCGTAGCCAACCGAATGGACGACGATTCTCCAGGAAGCGGAGACCAGGAGTTTGCCAACGATCGACGCAAGCCGATGGATGTTCCGCGGCAGTTTCGCCTGGGTTCGCGTGGCAACGATTCCATCGACCAGGTGCAAGATCCGCGTTAAGCCAAGATTTTCGCGTTGACAATTGGTAGTCTGCGTGGTGTTTGTCGCGCGATTAGATTGGCAGAATTTGGTGAGGCGATTTCAACACTTGAGATAATCGAGGAAATCGTCCGTCTTCCGGTATCTCCAACAATGGATTCTGAAAGTGAATGTTCGAGCACCAGATTGTTACTTTCATCGTTGTTAATAAAATTGTACTATTTGACGAGAAGAACAAGTCGCCATCTGAGGATCCATGGAACCCTAATTTTGCCCCTAAACGATACGCTGTTCGAGACTCTTAAAGACCAAAGCCAAATGGTAAAGACCAAAGCTGAATGGTAAAGACCAAAGCTGAATGGTAAAGACCAAAGCTGAATGGTAAAGACCAAAGCTAAATGGGCATAGCCCGTAGCAGATGATCGGGCCAAATATATAATATAAATATATAATAGTTTGTTTACGTTTTCGGTCCAAAATTCTCGAACGTTAATAATTAAATGGCAAGTGGCCAACAATCTTCTATTTCTAATTAATTGCCGTATCAGCCTTCCATCAAACCGATGATAGATACGTAGTATCCAAACTTAATGTTCAAAGAGATATTGCCAGCTGTTTGATCGTAAGATACTTAAGTAGGCAATATACGCGAGCTACTATGAATACTATGCATTGAGCACGTAATTCTGTATCGAGTACTGTACGACGTATCGATTGAGTATATCGTACGTACAGCAACAGTAATATTACGTACAACGTATTGGTATTAATTTGTTTTAATAGATTCTTCTCATGGTAGTATTAATATCATTCGACAGACTTAAGAGAAATTAGTTAAAACGAAGTAAAAAGGGAATTAAAATTTGCACGAATTACTATTCGACGAGGGATATTTTCAACTACGTGTTATTCGTTAACTTTACACGAATACAAAATTCTCACAGATGAATAATCTGTCGCACAATCTGGGTCAATTATCACGCGTTTCGTACAAACTCATCGGATATCCTATACTTACGAGTGCAAGAGTACTCACGTACGTACTTATAATTTATGCCATTCATATTTATCGAGCAATCTGTACGAACTGTAATATTCAAGCAGTCGATGAATCCTGTTAATTCTGACCGATCTTCATTTCGGCCAATTATAATGCTCATGAACCTCGAATAATAGAAACTTAGCGACCAAACTCTGTAATTTCATGCGACTATGCATTTTCAAACTTCTTTCAGCATCTCATTAAAGAATCGATGGATCTTGTTAATTCCAACCAGTCGATTATAACACTCATCGAACCCGAGAATAAAGCAAACTTAATTTTAAAACAGGATAACAAAATCAAAGCTTCCTATAAATTGCGTCTAATCTCCGTCTCGATCAATCGCCATACTCGTTAACTTGTCACCAATTAAAATATACTCGAGACTCGATCGTGAAAGAGGATGAACCGAACGCGACGAGTTCACGAATTTCCTCGAATATTTCCTTCTAGTCCTACGCTACAGTAATAAATCCTTTTCTTTTCTGTTTCTTCTTTTTGTGTGTGTGTGTGTGTGTGTGTGTGCGTTATCGAGAGTAGAATAGTCCAAGTAGAATGGCGTCGCTTCGGTCTGCGACGTTCCACGTTACGTAATACGGTCGGGTCTGCGTGAAAATCTCTGCCAAGAACAAAGAACATTGACTCGTTGGCTGGCTCGTATCTTCAACGCCGCACGTATCGAACTGGACAGGCTCTCGGTTATTTAGACGTCCAACGACGAGCGTACAAGTTCACGGAAGTTTCGCTTCACGGCGCGGATAGCATGCAGACTGATCAACCTGCGGCGTTCCTGCTTTACCCCGCGTCATTCTCCGCTTCCAGCACATTAAATACGACGAAACGAACCGCTGACTCACAGTGAATCACCGATCCTAGGCCTTGCGGCTGCGAGGGGATGATCCGCGGACATTCCGCGCGCATCGCAGGAATTAACAGAGCTCATAGATAACTGATAAAACACGATGAAATGGAACGAAGTACATAATACGTAGCGTAAACGTGATACTTGTTCGTTCTATGGCTTTCTCTGTTATTCTTTCTTCGGGTTCAGAAGCGTTTGTCTGGATGAATGATCGTACGTGTTAGGAACGTTAGGGAACTCTCATTTGACTGTTACAGGTAAAAGGTGGGCCCCCGGAATCATCAGAAATGGCACTGCGTTTGTTGCTAATTATCGATAGGATTGTTATATATTTTTTCTTCTTATCGTATGTGATTATCATTTCGTTGCGATTATGGGAAAGATATAGCACATTTATTATTGCTTAGTCCGTGCCCTTCGGCTTTGGCTTCTTGTATGTCTACCTCCGCTCTTATCCACTTTACTATATCGCACTTCCTTAATTATTCCGTCTCTAAAACTATGGCAACTTTTGGGCTTTTGCCTCCTTGCTGTGCTTCCTTATCGTCGTTCCTCTCCGTCTTGTATTGCCTTTCTCTTCTCTATTATCGTTTTTAGTTCCATTAGTCCTTCTGCAGTCTCGTTTAGTATTTTTTCTGGGTCCTTTGGTCCTCCCGTTATTTCGCATTCTTCTATTACATGTCTCGGATCTTCTTCTTTCCTTTTGCATACCCTGCACCTTTTTTCTTCCTCTTCTTTCCGGCATTCCCTTGCTTTGGTCTTGTTTGCACATCCGAATCTTGCTAATATTTTTCCGTCCTTCCACTTCATCCTCCCTTCTAAGTATTTTGGTGACTCTCCTTTGACGATTTTTCTGTAGTGTTTGTTATATTTGGATTCCCTTATCCTTTCCCCCCCTCTCTTCTGCTTCTCTCTTTCTTCTTTCTTCTATAATTTGGTCCGCTGTCATCCTACCTTGCTCTTCTCTTGCTTCCAGCTGTGTCCCTCCATTTCTCACCTCTTCTAGTCCCTTCTTTCTCTTTCTTGCTCTTTTCCCTTCTTGGCTATTTCCCTAGTTTCTCTCTCTTTCCTTTATGCACTGCTTCACTCGTTCCTTTTCTCACTCTATGGCTTTTCCTTCATACCTTGCTGCTCTTCTTAATGATTTTTCTTTCCATTCTGTTAGCTTGCATTCTTCTATCGATATATAATTAAAATATAGCACATATTTACCGAGGAGAAACGCCATCCAGCGGTATGCGGGACGAAGAAAGAAGATGAGAAACGTAGACGATAAATCAGACGAGAAAACAAAATGGATAAAGATAATTGAGAACATTTATTACGAGTAACAACTGCTGGCAACGATCAAGTCCGTTTTAGAATCGTAGAAAATATCAATTCTGTTATCAAGCTCGTCGACCGACATACGCACTCGATTAACAGGATTAAATTTACCGTAAGAGGCACGCTGTTGTACAAAAAGCGTAAATGGAAGGTCCGCGAGGAGCATAGATTTTAAACTATTCGAGCATTCCCGCACGATTTATGCCACCATTAAAGACGTTAAGAAAAAAGCAAGATGTCACACATATGGTGCGCCTTTGCTCCACAGTTAACAAGTTCAAAGTAGAAGGAATAGTCGTACGCGTATAGTTTTTCAAGTGAAAAGACACGAGACAAACCATATCAATTGCTCTAATGGCTTATCAGCAGATGATGAGAAGGTTCGTGTGTTTAAGTGTAAGCTTAACACATTTGAATATATTTTTTGAATGAACAAACCAGTACATAGCGTGCAAAATATGAAATTGAATTAAACGAGTCTACTTGTTATTAACATTGTTTTTAAATTAATTTATATTACTATGAGTTGTTAAATAAACACTTCAAGTTTTATGATTTCTTCACGTTGATATGATAAACAGACAGCAAGTGTAGGTAAAGCAAACGTAAAGGTAAATTTACGTACATCTTCGTAAACATCCGCAATCTACTAATTGTCTAATTTCATTGATTCCAACTGATCGCGTTATTGCGTGAAAACAATTGCTAACAAGTCATAACTTCCGTAATAGCAAAAACAAATTTCAATGTAGCTTTAATTCTACCAACGTAAACGTAAATTTACGTACATCTTCGTAAACATCCGTAATCTACTAATTGTCTAATTTCATTGATTCCAACTGATCGCATTATTGCGTGAAAACAATTGCTAACAAGTCACAGCTTCCGTAATAGCAAGAACAAATTTCAATGCAGCTTCCGTTTCTTCAGTTCTACCAACGTGAACGTGAATTTACATACGTCTTGATAAACATCCGCGATCTGCTAATTATCTAATCGCAATCTACCAGGCTGGTTGGGAAAAAAACAAGCAAAAATTGTTAACAAGTCACAGCTCTTTCGTAATATCGAGAAGAAATCTCCGTTCGGTTTCCGTTTCTTCGATTGCACCAACGTAAACGTGAATCTACATACGTCTTGATAAACATCCGCCGCAATCTGCTAATTATCTAATCGCCTGATCCCCAAGCGATCGCAATTTATCGAACCAGTTGGCGGCAGCAACGAAAAATTGCCAACGAGTCGCAGCTTCCGTAATATTCATAACTATCTTCAACAAATGCAACAACATCTCGTCGTAATTAGCGGATATCACGCGCGATATCGATAACAGGTGTCGAAACAGGTAGCTGCACCGAGAAATCGAGATTCCAGAACGGCGATCTCGGTCAGTCCTGTCGTATCTTTCTACCACGGGCATTAAGTTGCGCTGCGACTGGCCAGTTAGAAAACGCGCGATCCAGGCGCGCCTTCTCTTGCAGCTAACGCTTGAGTCATACCGTGAATCACATACTCCACGATCTATACACATCCGGCGGTGTGCCGTACGCTCGCAACGGTTTCTCAGGCGAGTTAATTTCAGTCGGTATCGCCAGAGTATTTTATAGAGAGCATTAGCGTTCACTGTTCGACCAACGTACGTGTTTTTCCTCTTTCGTTGGTTCGTGTCAGAGCGACGAACGGTGGTTCGATCGTTCGACGTTCTTGTACCAGCGTGAACGTTACTACGAGTCCCGTTACCGCTATTTTTTCTTTTCTTTTTTCTTTAGGGGCCTTCCAAAGAAACGTTTCGGTCACGGTCGAAAGTGGAGGAATCGAGGAACGTTCAAAAGAGAAAGAGTTTTTACGTGTCTATGCCTTGTTTGGTTTGGTTCGTTTTGGTTTTCCGATTTATCGCTAGTTCGAGATCCTTTGATTCGTCGATAGCTACGACGACGAAAATCGTCAATTTCATTCGGTGTAATAAATGAATGTACTGTGTATAGATAAATGTAATGCGTGAAATCTTTTATTCCTGATGTACTTACTACAAATCCTAATTGTTTCAGGGTCGACAGAGAATTTTGTAGAAATCTATGTCAAAGTTTGCTGTAAAAGTGAGAAAGTGGTCGTGAGAAAAGAACTGATCTGAGCGAATTGGCAAAAGAAAAGCGGTTGTCTCGCTGATCGCGGTTGCTAATTCCAACAAAATTAAAAATGCAGATACAGATATTTTTCAATTCAAACATAAGAAACCTTTTTTCTAAACTCTGCTCTTAATAAACATTATTAAGAAGAAAAATTGAATTCTAAAAAGTATAACTGTTCGTTAGGTTTCCGTTTCTGGGGGAAAATAAGCGTTGTATTGGCAAAAATTGGTACAATTGCAATATATAAAAATGGGTTTATTCCTCGATAAAACTATTCCTTCGTTCCTCGTTGATCGATAATAGTTTCGTAGAGGTCAGCGACTATTTTTAATTTCGAATATATCTCAGCTTTCTGTATTCGATTCATCGCTAACTTGATTTTAAATTGCTTAAATTCAAGTAACGTGAAACGCTTTTGTCAGCGCGAGGCTAATTAACCAGAATCGATATTCTAAAATATTACAGGATATTACAATATTACTATATATTAAATTATTTTATCGTGCGTGCCCTGTCTCTCTATCTATTCCACGTTAAACCAGATTTCATTTGAAATTTCATCGCTTTCCAGTCTTTCGGTTGCGAGCGACGAATTGAACAATTGCGATCGATCGAGCAAATTAGCCAGGTGAAATGAAAAAGCACGTTGGTGAACAAATAAATTCCAATCTTCACGCCTATTCCTTAACACATTCTCAAGAAATCGAGAAGTACAATCATCTGGAAATTTAGTTTTACGTTTATAAACCAGTACACAGCCAAGAGTGAAACATTTCTAAGCCATCAGACTGAAACAAACAGATACGATATAATATTCCGAAGAAAGAAATCTGCTAGAAAATGAAATTTCTTCGGCATAAAATTCTCTCGTCGCTCCTTTTCTCTTTTTCTGTCTAACAGCTCCGTCGGTGCAATTAAACGCAAACAACAAACTGTTAGTTGTTCGCGTCGCCAGTGAATCATCGTTCGTAGCAGTGGACGTAAAGCGGGCAAATTGTTCAAGCGTTTTTCTAGGCGACTCGATCAACGTTGTTGGCTAACGCGTGTCAAGAATAATAACCGCGTTTAGGGGCACGTTACGTTGGACGTGATTTCGCGCAGAAATTCGGCGCGTGAAAGCAAGACCGCCTAAATTTAGAAAGTAGCCGGAGAACAGGCTTCTAGCTGGCTGCTAAGCTAGAGCAACTTTCATCGCGGAGCCAGCAGCTCCGTAGCACTCGGGATGTTTCCTTCTCGACAAGTCTACGCTACACGACTTGTGTTTTAAACGTTGATTATTATCCTTGGGAAAAATAAGACGTTCGACGAGACACATTTCTCTGGTGAACATTCCAAAGCGCACGAGCCGCTTTTTTCTTTCGACTGTGCGAGTATCTGCGACGTAAAACAGCGTATTAAAATTCTAGAGTACAGACTTTTCGAATATAACGAAAAAATGTTATAAGAACGAAGTAAAAACGATGTTGAGAAATTGTCGCAAATGAGTCGTAAGAATTTTCTTCTTTTTTTCTTTTTACCATAAGCTCCTTTTCCGAGAACTCGAATTAGAATCTAAGTTGTATGTTTGCGCGTTCAGGAAAATGAAAAACCCTAACGACCCGTGTGTGTGTGTGTTATTCAACAGCGTGAAATTTGTACTGTCGAACGTGCATAATAACATGGTAGTTGTGAAACGGAGTACGTGATAGGAGAAGGATTATTTTTATAAATACGAATATTGAAGTTTCCTAATTATAGAGCTATCGATGTAAAACGAGTCCCAAGAGAGTTGAATTTTAATTCTCGACAGCATTTTAGAAATTCGCAACTTTGTTCCTCTCCTGTCATCCTCCTCTCTCTCCCTCTCCCCCTCTCTCTCTCTCTTTAGATTTCTATCGATAATTGCGTAATTAATAATTATCGTTTAATAGGAGAAGTTGTTTATAATTAAAGGAGTAAATGATTTTCCTAATAGATCGTTTAGAGAATACACTGAAATGCTTGTAATTGGTTTAAAATTAGCTGCGAAATAATTGCTGGTTAGACGAATTACGATAAATCGTTCGTCAACTGTACGCGTTTACCTGGAATTATTAACTTAAGCTGTTCGATAGCGTGAAATTTGCGCCGTCGAATGTGGATAATAACACGGCAGAATATCCTGAATAGAAAAATTATTCTATTCGAAATTACGAGGAAGCGTGGATTTAAACGACTATAGATAAAGCTACTTTCAATGTTTGATATAATATATGCCGTATAATATTGTATGTATTTTAATATATAATCGTTGAATAATTAAAAAAAAAATTAATTCTCATTCAAACGTCTACTCTTTCAACATAAGTTTCGTATGAATCAGCTTTTTAATAAGGAACAATTTTACAAAATACACGTTATTCCTTCTAAATCAGTAGCCCGTGTATCGCTATGATGCACATCTTTGCGAGAGATCTTAATTAACGTATTACCATATATAAGAAGTTAATTTCAAAAAATAACTTCAAAGCGTGGGTAACAATTTGTATAATAATAGTTTATCGGAAAAATTACAGTTTATCGCTTATCGATTGCATACTGCAACGCGGATTAAAATCGCTTTCCTTCAAAGAGAAACACAAAATCAATGCAACCACAGCGTAACATCGTATTTATTATATCACACTTATCAGGTAAATACATTCTTTCTTTTTTTCTTTTTTTTTTCTTTTTTCACGTCGAAAATGAATGGTACGGTGTATTTTTCAAAGACAAAATTCTCCAGGCGATGTAATCGAACGATTATATAAAATTGAAATTTATCGTGGCGACGAAAGAAGCATCAAATATTCGATTTGAAATCGTTATATCGTAGCTGTGTTAAGAACGCAGTGCGATAAGACATATTGACGTGAAAAATAGCCGTAAAAAAATTTCGCACTTTCGTCCCACCTACGCGTCCAACTCTTTTATAAAACATTGAACAAGGAAAAATTGACATCTAAATATTGGAGAGGTCTCGCTCGTTGGGAATAGAAAATCGACGGTAAATCATACTACTTTTTCCTTTTTTTTCCCCACCGACCATTGCATTCGACTTTCAACGACCACCGAAACGTCGGTATCACATAACAGTACCGCAATTTTTTCTTTCTTTCTGCCTCCTCTTTCTTCTTTTTTCCCACCAGTTTTATTTACGATTCGCTCTTTATTTCTATTCTTTTTCATTCAATTCTCCAGCAAGAGAAATATTTCGCCCGGATATGCTTGTACATTTTTTTCTAGCGATACGAATTATGAATCATCTTCGTGGAAATTTTAAACAGATTTTAGCAGCGTGGACACGTGCATTAAATTCTAACGTATGGAATTCCCAGCTTTCAATAAGCTGCACACGCTCCACCTTAAATTCGTCTGTACGTGTAACTTTCGCCAGCAAGTTAGGCAATTAAAATCAAATACGAAGAATCCTCAGCCTGAGAACGACGAACAAAATGATGTACGAAGAAGCAGAGAGATATTTCTTGCGAGAAGAAATGTTTGGAAGATTTGGCGACAAAATATTATTGCCATTTATTATGCGATAATATAATAAGGGCGGATCCGATAAAAGCGAATAGAACGATCGGTACAAGCGTGAAAATTACTAAATTTCCCTGCTGCTAGCTCGATGGCACGCTAAACGACTCGCTGTCCACCAATAGACAGATAATAAATTATTAATCACGCGGTGACGCAGAGGAGCGTGCCGCTTTGTTCCTGACAGATTCGCGATATTAAAATCCTACTCGAGTGTCTTTTTCATCAGATTAAATTTCCATCAATGCCTGGTGCTCGAAAGTCTGGTCGCGCGACACGCTGATTTATTATGCTCGAGTACAACTCGCCGGACCACGATGAAAATCGCTTCATTTCGCTCGTTAGAAAAAGAATCGACCAGCACGTTCTATTATCTGTTACTGTCCACTTTTACGTCTCGTTAGGCTATCAAAATTCTAGAGGAAAAAGGAAACACAGGAAACGAATGGACGAGCGATTTTCTGCACGAGCAACATCGCTTCGTTTAACAAATGCCAACGTAAGTCGAAATGAATAACGACGCCACGTGTGTATAATGTAACGTGATTGTAACGCGAATGAGGACTGAGAGTTGTCATTAACAGACCGTCAATTTTTATTAAGCTGTTTATTAAGCTTAGGCGGATCGGTGAAAGCAAATTTAGCAGGACAAAAATCTGCTAAACGCAATTTTCTTAAATTTACAGTTCACGTGGCGTTGATCCGGACCATTTCATTTCTTCGAGTATTACGTTTCTACAGGGTGGTTGGTAAAACTGGTGGTACAAGCGGGAAGCGGGTGATTCTACGCGAAAAAAGGAGTCGAAAAAATAGAATAAAAATTTTTCGTTCGAGGCTTTGTTTTCGAGAAAATCGACTTTGAATTTTCGCTCGGTACGCGTGCGGTACGTTATTTAAATAAAATTAAATTAAAATTAATTAAAATAAAATTAAAATTAAAAGAAGAAAAAATTTTTATTCTATATTTTCGACTTCTTTTTTCACGTAGAATCACCCCCTTTCCGCTTGTACCAACCACCCTGTATATCCAAGTATTTACCGATCAGATTCATCTATTTCGTTGGAATTGTAATAAAATTTTATGGTAAATTGAATAATGTATTAATCAATTACCTCTATCAGTTGTCACATTCCTAGATAACATCGTGGCCAATAATGTTCGTACATTATTCATTTACCTTACGATGTCACGTCTGTGTACGATAGAAGATATGTAGCAAAATAAATATCGTAGATGTAAACAGCTGATGTGTATTCATTACTTATAACGTTTGCCTACACGTTCCATTCATCGGCTGTATATTAAATATCTCGGACAATTTCCTGTAATTAGTTAATCCACTTTTCCGACCTACATCGTTTATTAATAAAACGAATCGATAATTTAGAAAATGTCAGGATTATGCAAAACGGCAGACACTATTGAAAAAATTAACTCGACATGCGACACGATCAACTGACTCATTCGAATTAATATTTCAAGTATTCAAATTCTTCTTTATCTCTTCCTTGCTATTTGAAAATCTCTTCATCTACGTTTCAAGTAGCAAAAATCTTCCTAAGCAATAATAATCGACTTCTTTCAAAATGATCAATCGACGATACTTTGCTACCATGTTATTCGCTTCTCAGAAATGATAGGAAAACAGCAATTTCCTCGCTCGACGATCAAAGCACTCGACTGCGTTTATATAATGTGGTGTTCCTTAATTTTTTTATCGATATTCAACATCATTCGATTAATATGAAAAATTTATTCCAGCGATCGTGTCCTATTCCCTAATTTTTAATCAATATTTTTCCACAAATTGTAACGCAGACAAAAAAGAGGAAAAATTGCTTCGACCATCGACTAGAAACAATTATGTTACAGTTTGTGGGAGGGAAAAATAAGAGGAGAGGGGAGCCGACTAAATAGCTGACGCGCGTAGCTCTGTTCTCATCATACGAGGAAGCTAAATAGACTATCAGTACGGCGCATCGTTCGCGAATAGAGATGCTACATGATAACGTAACCAACAGTGGCACTAACGGTAATGGTAATTTATCGATAACGTTGCCACCCCATTGTTATTCGACACGTAGGTTAGCGTGCGTGCACCTACACGCCAAAACACATACGCTGGGTTCACACGCGTTCACGTCCACCCATGTATACGCGGCCCATCAATATTAATACCGTTTGTTAACGTGTTTTCTATCTTATCAATTACAGGAGTTAACAATTTCCAGCCTGTGCCTGCTCCTTCCTAACTGGACGTTGCATTTTTTATGCGTTGGCAATTTTGGTAATCGCGACGACGAAAATTGAAGATCACTGTGATACAGAGATATCGCGTTTCGCCAACAGCCAACGATATTGTTAGAGATCATTTATCTGGTAGATTGGCTTTGAAAATTTTATTTCCAGGCTTATCTTTTCACCGAGTGTAGCTCGCCTCCAAGTATGTTAACACGTCATTGGTGTTACGTCCCTGCGGCCATCGTTGTTTTTTTAAATTTCCTCTTTTTATTTGGCAGAATTTTTACGATCGATTCTCATTGAGAATTACAACTTGCGCTAGAAGAGTTTACAGTATCTTCGATTCTAGTTGAATCTGACGCTCGAATCCGAAGGATAACGTCTTTTTAGTCCTTTAATCCTTTAGTCGTGCCAAGTAATTGGGAAACTAATGGATTTTGGTGGCTGTGAACTTTCGTATTATATCTGTCATTGAATTTGCATGTTTCTTCCTTAATTGGTTATTTATTAGACGACATAAATACGTTAAATTAAGAACTCTGTTACTTTAGCAACTACTATAGGCAATACTTTACAGACAGTTTCAAAGGGACCAACTAATTCTTCAGAGAAATAGAAACACGACGTTTTCCATTCTATTCGCGAGACCTTTTCAGCCTCTTGGAAGAAAATGATTACAGCAATAAAGTAAACTAAGATTTCAAGTTTCTTTCAAGATTCCAAGCCGAAAAAAGTCGACAAACCCTACCAATCACATTCTTCCCTTCATAGTCTTCATCTCTAGCGCTTGTAATATTCTCGCTTAACCGTATCCCGAGTGTTGCACGATTCACAGAGACCATGGCA
The DNA here is from genome assembly GCF_011952205.1 of Bombus bifarius. Classification (NCBI taxonomy): domain Eukaryota; kingdom Metazoa; phylum Arthropoda; class Insecta; order Hymenoptera; family Apidae; genus Bombus; species Bombus bifarius. The sequence continues at coordinate 598,617 of NW_022884538.1, forward strand.
TGCGTCTATGCTGCATACCGATGACATTCACCGACGCGTAGAGGCGGCCGTGACGCCTAAAGAGTTAAATTCTCCGAGCGATTCCTATCGTCTTTCTACGGTGGCTGACGTGTACGCGGTTAGGCGAGCCGCTCGTTACCAGTAGCGTGCTTTCCATCATCAATCCGGCTGATTTGCGCGGATTCAAAGTGGCTACCGCTGGGTGCAAAGCAGCCGAGAGTGGCGCGGGCGCATCGCCAAGAGAAAACGAGCGTCCGCTTGGCTTTTTACGGGGGCAGGTACCGCGCGCGTATCGATTCGAGCCCTCGAGGATCGTTTTGTCTGTGTTGGCCGATAGCGCGGCTCGTAATGACCGTGGTATGCCAGCCGGAGGACTTGTCGGTGAGGCTTGCAAGGTCCCGACCTTGCATGACAAAGAAGATGAAGAAGGAGACGAAGAAGAAGAAGAAGAAGAGACACTCGTGGCGGGGTTATACCTCGTGGCAGCTCGTGGAATAGCTAGAGGAATCGATCGTCCGTGAAAAGGATCCCTTTCGAGCAGGGGAGTGCTCGGCAAACGAACCGGCACGGTGAGTTTCCCATGGCGCTCTTTCTGCCGGCCGAAGATGGCGCTGGCTCTTTTATTAAAAATAAATTATCAAGACGAGCATCGGCCAGAGGAGGAGGACGGAGGGAGGGAGGGAGGCAGGAGGCAGGCAGGCGGGAGCTGTTAGTTGAGGTTGGTGCGTGCAGGGAGAACGCCGAAGCCGATGCGAACGACGACGACGAAGAGGAGGAAAAAGAGAGAATCGCGAGGATAGAGGGCAACGGTGGAGAGAAGGTGGTGGAGGAAGCAGAAGTAAGGAGGAGAAGGAGCCACGGCACGAAGGACGAGAGGCAAGAGCATCCTTTGGAACCGGTCCTTCCTCTCCGCTGGTCGCCACGCCGTGCACAGGAAAGCAGAACGCAGGATGCCGCGAGATGCGAGAGCCAGCGAGTCCGCGCCGTTCGAAAAGTTTGACGCGAAACGAAAGGCAATTGGATTTTCCAAGTGTTTTCCAGAGAACTTCATCGGAAACGATTTGACGCAACTTCGGTAACCGAGGCAGGCAAATTTGATAGATCTTGCGATTGCTGCGACCACTGTTACGAGCAAAGTATCGTCTTGGAAAATGCTTTACAGAATTCTGCAGCGCTGTGTTGGTAAAGTTTGTTGCGTTAATTCGTTGGCTTATCGAAGAAAGGGGAAGCTTCGGAAAATTCGACCGAGGAATCTCACGAGTCGTCGAAATATTTCGCACGATTCCATATACAGCAGTTTATCACGTTTTTCCCTGTCCATTTGCTGGGCGCGTTAGAAGAAGAGACTCGGCAAAGCAACTGAGATAAAGAAACTCGTTTGACT